>NW_004567125.1:24892669-24938608 GCF_000260355.1 Condylura cristata | reverse complement strand
CCCTCAGCAGTGTACTTCGTCGATCTGCCTGTTCTGTTCCCCACTCTGTCTCTGGTGAAGCCTCTCGCCACCCCTGAACCTGTGGCCTGTACCCCAGTTCTGTGTGTACAAATAAATACACCTTAAAAAAAATGTAAAATAAACTGTTATAAAATTAAAAAAAAAAAAAAAGGAAAGAAAGGTCAATAGAATATTGTCCAGACTTTCAAGGCTGACGGTATGGTTGGGGAATAGACACATGACTACTGAATTAAGTAGTAAGTGGCCAAGTTGTAAAGCCTTCCCCCTGCCCCCACGACCACCCCTCCTGCCCTTTTCCTTCTCCCTCCTTCAGGTTAAGAACTTTGAAACTTGTCCTAAAAACTCTCAAATAAGTCAATGAAGCAGGTAAGACACTAGGCTAGAGGCTAGCAGCAAGCCATTCATTTCTTGTGATGAGAAAGGAGGACTGAGGTTAGTCTCCTTTGGCTGTGAAACTAGAGACTTGACCTTGGGGTGAGGCTGAGGAGTGGACATAGGTGGCAGTGCCATTCATGAGTTGGAGGAAGAGGAGGAGGAACAGTTAAGGAGAGATGGGGGCCTCTATTGGGTCATGCTCATGTTCAAGATTTGTAGTCTGAAACTCAGTAGACAGATGATAGTAAGAGGCTTGGTAGTCATTGGGGCCTATGAGCAGCAGAGGCCTAGGAGAGCCTGACACTGGTGAACCTCACATAACCAAGCACTGCTCACTGCTGGGACCCTCTCAGAAGTGTGTCTCCCCAGGAAAACCCAACAGCCTTTGAGGGCAGGAACACATCTCTTGTAGTATTTATATACCACACACTATGCATCTCAGTGCTATGAAAATGGCCAGAAACAGAACTGAGACTCAGTGTCTTTAAACTACTACCTGGGGTCACCATAAAAACAGCTATACCCTGGCTCCTGAATCGGGTTTCCTCACTGCCAACCGGGTGTCCACGCTGCGTCAAGGGGCTGAGTTGAGGGTTTGGGCTGAATATGCTTCTCTGAGCCTATTTCAGCAGCAGCAAGATAGTTAGGGCTTCACATTTATCAGGTCACAAATAAAAGATACCAATTACATTCATTTCTCTTAAGAGAATTTGGAACAGGGGTTAAGGATGGAGCTGATACCCTCACGCCAAAGGCAAAGATCAGCAGTGTGAAGACAGAGTGGGGAGCAGAACAGGCAGATCGAGGAAGTACACTGCTGAGGGGAGCAGCGGGCGGGTCAGGAGAGGTCTGCCGCGCCATGTGGGTCTCCTCTGGGGCAGGCGGGGATCGAACTCATGCGGAAGTGGCTTTAGCTTCTTAGTGCTGTGCTTTAACCCGCTTCGCCACCAGGGAGGGCCATATTTTTAAACTTTTATATATTTTTTATATCATGACCTCTTTTCTTCAAAGTTTTTTTTTTTTTCTTCTTCTAAACTACTATCTACCACAGAATCAGGAGTCATAGTATTTACCTTGATAGGATGGAACTGAACACATCACACAGAGCTGCTCACAGTCTCAGCTGTGGCGTTGGAAAGTTGGGGCAAGGATCTTGGTTTATTTACTGCATGACCTTGGAAGTTGTTGAACCTCACCAGGGTTGGTTTCCAACATCTGCGTTAGGAGAATGGGAAGCCCCCTCATCAATAACACCGAATGAAGTGCTTGAAATAATGTTGATGTCTCATTAGTTATTATCATTTGATTCTTAGAACTTAGCACAATGCCTTGTACACAGTAGCCATCAGTCAACAACTACTGACACTTTTGGTGTCAAAGAACTGAGATTCACAACTAGAATTGCAAGTCCACTTTTCTTTAAGTACAGCTGTTCCAGTGTTGTATTTTATTGGATTCGGGGTGCATTCCAGATCAAGTGAGGAAATAGAGGGTTGAGCCATTAAGTGAGCCAGCACATTACAGGGAGGACAGGACTCACTCAGACCTAGGTCAATTAATGCCTTTTCCACACTGCCCCATCCCCTCACCCTCCCTCTGCTGCCTCCTTGTGGTCAGGTCAAGACATGCAAGCTTTTTCATTGCCATTCATTTCTTTTTTTTTTTTTTCCTGTTTATCTATATTTTACTTCGTTTGTCCTTTTTGTGCAATGCATGCTTCCTCCTCCCAAATGTAGTCCCCGCAGAATTCCCGACACCAATTCACCTTTGCACCATCACCACAGTCCCTTGGGTACGAACACATTCCCTCCCCTGTTTTGATCCCTCTGTCACCCTCTCCCCTGCTGTGTCTCTGATTAATAGTTGCCTATTAATTGTATTTGTATATTTATTTATTTTCCTGGTCCCTTATTAATGCATTTTGATAAAGAGCTAAACTTTTAATAGAAATGAAAATTATTACAACAACTAGTAAGACAGCCCAGTGGCTGCAGGGGTTAAAATAAGATTTCTTTTAGTCAGTAGGCTGAAATTAACTTTAAGCATCAAGCTCTTAGGTAAAGAGAAAAAGGCCATACTAAGAGCTGAACTTAAAGCAATTCACTACCACTGAGTTTTTTTTTTTTTTTTCAATTGGTTCAGCTACTCAAATTGCTTTAGGAAAAGGAAAAAGGAAAGATTTGAAATTTAAATAGATGAAAAATAAATAATGAGAACAATCTTAGCAATAAGAACTGACAGACAATTAGGTGTTAGATAATGGACTTTGAGTCTCTACTATTTAGGAGAGACAGATCTTGCAATCCACCTCTGGCATCTTCAACTTTCCATAGCCTACTTTATTGTTGTCTGTAGGATTTTCACAATAAAACATATTAGATACAGCTTACTTATTTGTTCACCATCTGGCTTCTCAACAAGAAAGGGCAGGAAACTTCAGTAATGTAGCCCCAAAACCCTAGAATAAGGCACATTATTTAATCACTTTGTACCTCAGTTTCCTTGTCTGTACAATAAAGATCAAAAAGAGCCCCACCTTGTAAGATTTACATTATATGATTTTCAGTGTACATGTGTTTCAGCACAATTCCTGGAAGGTACTACACAGCTATGTGTTTTCTTTTATTAGCATCGACATCATTGTCATTCTTTATGGCTATTAGTGTGACTGGCAAAGTCAGTGTGTGCAGAGTCCTGGAGGTGGGTATGATGACAGGAGGCACTGGAGAATCACCCATGAGGAATAAAACAGTCAGAAACCACCTGCTAACCCAGAATTTTGTTATGATTGTATTTTCCAATTATTTATGATCTGTTTCTGCCCACTAACATACAATTCCCAAGAAGAACTCTAACGGGGATTGCAGAGTGGTAAATTAGTGGATCTCAGGGATTTAGCATAATCACTGACGGCATAGTCAGCATTCAATAAATACTAATCGAATGAATCATGGGTTAAGATATTTAAAAAATATACTAAACTTGTTTCAAGTTATCAGAAGTTCATTAATAGGAAGTTGTATAATAAATCAAGAGTCCCTGCCCAGAGAATTAGATGTCATTTTTTAGTTATTAACAAACTCATTTATTTAATAGCTTTCCACTCTCTATTGCCCTGCCCCTGTTAATACCCTTTGCCTGAGATTGAAAGATCAATAGAAAACCGGGGCGGGTGGGGGGGGAAGTGCAAGGGGTTATGGTGATGGCACATGGGTGACTTGATGATGGGAAACCCGCGGGGACTACAATTGAGATGGAAAAAAAAATGTAAAGATGTAAAATAAAGTGGCCCTCCCTGGTGGTGCAGCGGATTAAAGCACAGCACTGAAAATCTAAAGCCACTTCCGCAAGTATTGGATTCCTGCCTGCCGGGGAGGTGACCACATGGCGTGGCAGACCTCTCCTGACCCGCCCGCTGCTCCCCTCAGCAGTGTACTTCGTCGATCTGCCTGTTCTGTTCCCCACTCTGTCTCTGGTGAAGCCTCTCGCCACCCCTGAACCTGTGGCCTGTACCCCAGTTCTGTGTGTACAAATAAATACACCTTAAAAAAAATGTAAAATAAACTGTTATAAAATTAAAAAAAAAAAAAAAGGAAAGAAAGGTCAATAGAATATTGTCCAGACTTTCAAGGCTGACGGTATGGTTGGGGAATAGACACATGACTACTGAATTAAGTAGTAAGTGGCCAAGTTGTAAAGCCTTCCCCCTGCCCCCACGACCACCCCTCCTGCCCTTTTCCTTCTCCCTCCTTCAGGTTAAGAACTTTGAAACTTGTCCTAAAAACTCTCAAATAAGTCAATGAAGCAGGTAAGACACTAGGCTAGAGGCTAGCAGCAAGCCATTCATTTCTTGTGATGAGAAAGGAGGACTGAGGTTAGTCTCCTTTGGCTGTGAAACTAGAGACTTGACCTTGGGGTGAGGCTGAGGAGTGGACATAGGTGGCAGTGCCATTCATGAGTTGGAGGAAGAGGAGGAGGAACAGTTAAGGAGAGATGGGGGCCTCTATTGGGTCATGCTCATGTTCAAGATTTGTAGTCTGAAACTCAGTAGACAGATGATAGTAAGAGGCTTGGTAGTCATTGGGGCCTATGAGCAGCAGAGGCCTAGGAGAGCCTGACACTGGTGAACCTCACATAACCAAGCACTGCTCACTGCTGGGACCCTCTCAGAAGTGTGTCTCCCCAGGAAAACCCAACAGCCTTTGAGGGCAGGAACACATCTCTTGTAGTATTTATATACCACACACTATGCATCTCAGTGCTATGAAAATGGCCAGAAACAGAACTGAGACTCAGTGTCTTTAAACTACTACCTGGGGTCACCATAAAAACAGCTATACCCTGGCTCCTGAATCGGGTTTCCTCACTGCCAACCGGGTGTCCACGCTGCGTCAAGGGGCTGAGTTGAGGGTTTGGGCTGAATATGCTTCTCTGAGCCTATTTCAGCAGCAGCAAGATAGTTAGGGCTTCACATTTATCAGGTCACAAATAAAAGATACCAATTACATTCATTTCTCTTAAGAGAATTTGGAACAGGGGTTAAGGATGGAGCTGATACCCTCACGCCAAAGGCAAAGATCAGCAGTGTGATGTTAGACATCAAGTCAGTCAATGGTTGTCACAGAAGAGCCCCTTTTTCTTCTAGAGGGTGCTGGGTGAGCTCAGCTCCAGCTACACCCAGCCAGGGTAGGCACCTCCCTGCTCCTCACTCCTCCCTGCGCCCCGCCCCCTGGCTCAGCTCAACCTTCCTTCTCTGGAAGGAAGGTTTCTCTTTTGGAAACAAACAGTATTTAAAGAGCAGTCTCTCCAAGAAGTACATCAGAGGAGGCTGAATGTAGAAGGTAAGAGGGACAGACAAAGGAGGGTTGGAAAAAACCTGAAAAGTGGTTCTTTAAAGGATTCCTTAACTTTCCGGACTGGAGAGGAAAGGCAGTGTGGAGCTTGGTTGGGGGTGAAACCTGAGCCCCTGAGCCCCACAGTACCGGCAGAGCAGAGGGTCAGACCCAGAGAGTCTTGTGGTCTTCAGCCTTCTCTGAGGTTCTGCCACAATCCAACATTTTATGTTTAAGTCCGTGTTTATCAGACAGCTCTGATCAGGTGGAGAAAATGAAACTGAAAGCGAAACTTGTCCATTGCAAGGCTTTTGCTGGGTATGTTTTTCCTCTAGTTTTTGCATATTTTATTCTCTAATATTTTCTCTCAGGGTTTCTGCAACTCTTCTTTTTCTAGCCATTCACCTCACACCTGTTGTGAGGAAACTAAGCAAACATTTGGTTTAAAAATTTCATTGCCAGGCCATTGAGTTTATGTAGCCCAATGAGTTAGATCACTGTAGGTGGGGGTTGAGGTTGTCAGGGTGGTGAGATTGCTGAAAAAGTGACTCTGTGAATTTCATGACTGATACAACTTTATCAACATTCAGATAATAGTTGGGTGCCTCTGATGCTTTGGTCTGTATGGGGCAGCTCTCACGGAAGGCAGTTGGGTTAAACTGACAACTCCATTTTTCCTGTCTGTATACTATGTATATACACACGAGTGGGGAGGATAGGATTTATTAAGAATGTTTTTCATAAGGGCACTTAATTAGCTTTACTGTTGCTTGAATGCTTAATAATTGCCATACCCCTTACTTCAGTGTATTTTATATGCATATGAGTCACTGTAATGATTTTTGCCCCCAGGGAACAAGAAACTAAAATAAGTACTGGCTACACAATTAGGAAGTAACAGTCTAAAGTTATACCACTTGGGGTCAAGCTTACATCTAGCTGAGGAGGTCAGGATCCATGTGCTTCCATCTTTGAGTAAGAGCGCACTAAGCACAGAGAGGCCAGGTCCAGGTCCCCAAACATAAAGGGGGGTTAACCTTCAGATGGAATTAAGAACAGCAAATTGGCAGAACTATCTTCCTATTAAATGAAGACTCTGGACTTTATTTTCTTTAATTTGATTTTTTAACCTTATGTAAACATGAAACAGTTTTTTGGTCATAACATTTTGTATGTTTCTGTAGACTTGTCACTACTGAATGTGTTCAAGTTAAATTTCATTGTATTCCCAGTGTGTATCTTTTCCATTTATTTCGCTTGGATAGTTTTTGTTGGCCTGTTACATAATCCTGTCCTTTGTGGTGTCTAATGCTATGTTAAATGCATCTGCTGAATTCTTAATTTTAGATTAACTTAGTTTTCTTCTAATATACCCATCTTATTAGTTAAAACACCAAACCTTTTGTTAAATTCTCCTCTTTTAAAAATCCCATTAAAAATATATTAATCATTCACATTCTATAGCTATTCTATTTCACCTTACTATCTAGCTCATCTGTTGATTTGTTTCTTTTTTGAGAACTGTGATAAAATACACATGATATCATATTTACCACTTTCATCAGATTTCTCCCCCACCCTATGCCACCACCTTTGTACCTCTTTGCCCCGTTCTCCTTCTTCCCTTAACCTCAGAAACCTCAGTCAGGTGTTCAGTGCCTGGCAGTTAAAATTATTTTGCTATGTTAGCTCATCTGCTTTGTTTCCTTCTGTTTCTCATATACATGAAAGCATCTGATATTTGCCTTTATCTTTCTGATTCACCTCATTTTTAAATAATCTTGACTTCCTTCCATTTTGGTAACTTTTCATTTATCCTTATAGCTGATTTGTATTCTAATGTATATCTATACCATGTCTTCTTTTAATTAAAAAAATATTTTTATTTATTTATGCATACAGAACTGGGGTATAGTCCAGAGGTGCAGTGACATAGTGAGAGGATTCACCAGAGATAGAGCGGGGAGCAGAACAGTCAGATCAATGAAGTACACTGCTGAGGGGAGCAGCAGGTGGGTCAGGAGTGGAAAAGACAGGCATTTGCATAATAGGGCTGTACTTTAAAGGAGGTAGAGGCAAGCCAATCTAGACTTCCCCACATCACTTTGGGTTCCACAGGCTCAATCCAACAGTCAGCAGCTTATATAGCCTCTACACCAGCAGAAGTCCACGTTCCTCAGGCTTCCCTGTTTAGGGGTGTTTCACTATCTGGCTCTGAGTGCTAGTTACTGTCAGTGTAGTATCTGCCTTTGCAGGTGTCTGTCTACTCTTTCAGTGTTCTGTGGCAGATTTTCCGCTCCCCTATTTTTATACCTCCCCAGAGGCGGAACCCTCTATCCTGCAAACGGATAACGTTCACTCCCTTCCCTGCACACCTCTCTGTTCTAACATCCCCAGATGTGGATGTGAACCTTTACTTAACAACAGAGAGAGAGTCTATATAGCAGACCTTCTCTTAGGTTGCCCTGGCCTGGTAACACTGAATACAATTAAATTTCAATTTTTCTAGCCTTTTGGCCATGTAGTCTCTCTTTATACACACAGCAGTGATCTGGTCATCCTGCAAGGAACTCTGTGTCTTAATTTATGTTTAATTTTGGCTGTAATGCGTGGAGGAGGTAAGCCTGGTGTTCTCACTCTTTTGACATGTTGCTCGACTCTGGGTTGTTTTTAAAGAGGCCATCTACTTCCAGTCTGAATGTTTATATGACATTGCAACAAAGTTATAGATTGAGACTCATATCCTTTGACCAATCATTTAATTCTTCTCAGTCTATAGTGAGAAATCTATTCTAAGAGCTATTACAAGAAAACAGCCTAAAATAAGATAAATTTTCCACAGCATCATTTAGAATTTTTAAAAATACTAAAAAAATCTTGGCTAAAAGTAATAAAAAAAAAACTGTCCCACAATAGGTAGTGAAACAACTGTCTGCTATTTCAGCCACTAAAAGTGCTTTAAAAGACTTTGTAATGACATTGAATTACTTATACACTAGATGAAAGGAGGCAAGGTAGAATGCTACTTATATAACATGACACCAATTATTTTTAAAAAAATCTATAGAGGGCTTTCCCTGGTGGTGCAACGGGTTAGGACGCAGCACTGCAAACTGGGCACAGCTGCTTCAGTGAGAGTTCGATCCCCAGCCCAGGAGACCACCACATGGCGCGGCAGACCTCTCCTGACCCGCCCGCTGCTCCCTCAACAGTGTACTTCATCAGTCTGCCTGTTCTGCTGCCCACTCTGTCTCTGGTGAGTCCTCTCACTGCCCCTGCACCTCTGGCTTGTGCCCTAGTTCTATATGAATGAATAAATAAATAAATAAATCTTTAGAAAAAAGAGTTTAAAAAAATCTATAGAAACACTAAAATATTAGCAATGGGCAGTGGAACTATTGATCTTTTTTTTTTTAAATTAGATAGATACATAATATTTTTAATGAAAATTTCCCTAAGAAATAGTTGATGTATTTGAAAGACTTGATCATAAAATTAACTTTCCCAGTTCAAAATGTTTTATCATTACTATCAAATTACAAAATACCTTTCTTGTCTCTAGGTAAAACATCAGAAGACTCCCAAAATATTGCCCTTCTTGTGCTACTGACCTTCAGCCAGACCAGTTTACCCTGACTGAGTTTCTTAGAACTCCAGGTCTCTTTGATTAAGTCCTAAAGAGACAAGTTTTCATTTTCTCAAAAAAGGCAAAAGGCCGTAGCCAGTGATACTCACCATTATGGAAACCAACAGCCACAGCAATCCTCAGGAGGGACTTATGTCCTCCAGCAGACAAAGGGAGAATCTCTTGTTGATAGAAGCTGTTCAAAAAGAAGACATCGGACTGGTCCAGCAATTGCTGAAAAAGGGAGCTAACGTCAATTTCCAGGAAAAGATTGGGCTCTGGGCACCTCTACATATTGCAGTCCAGAACTGCAGGGAGGACATTGTGGATCTTCTCCTTCGTCACGGTGCTGACCCTTGTCTGAAGAAGAGGAATGAGGCCACTCCCTTCATCATTGCTGGGATCATGGGAGATGTGAAACTGCTCAGGCTTTTCCTTTCTAAAGGAGCAAAAGTCAATGAGTGTGATTCTAATGGCTTCACGGCTTTCATGGAAGCTGCTATGTATGGCCACATCGAGGCCTTAAGATTCCTTTACGATAACGGAGCAGATGTGAATTTGGGTCGAAAGACAACAGGTGATCAACAGAAGCTTAAGAAAGGAGGGACCACAGCTCTCATGAGTGCTGCGGAAGAAGGACACGCACATATCGTGCAGATCCTCCTCGAGGACATGAAGGCAGATGTCAATGCCCGAGACAATAAGGGGAGCAATGCGTTGATCTACGCTCTTAAGAATCCTGATGCTAGCAAAGTGGAAGACGTTACTCGCCACCTACTGCATCATAAGGTTGATATCAAAGTGAGGGGAGAAGAGGGAAAGACACCCCTGATCCTAGCAGTGGAAAAGAAGCACTTGAATTTGGTGCAGATGCTTCTGGAACAAACCCAAATAGATGTTAATGACAAAGACAGGGATGGCAACACGGCGCTGTTGGTTGCCGTCCAGAAAAACCTGAATGAAATTGCCCAGATGTTGTGCAGCAAGGGGGCCCGCACAGACTGCGGCGATCTTATCATGATGGCACGGCGCAATTATAACAGGCCCCTGGTGCTGCTTCTTCGCGATCATGGAGCCAGAGAACGTGTCGACACTCCTGCTGAAGACTGGACGTCTCAGAGCGCACGTTGGGGGCGGGCCCTGGAACAGCTGCACAAGATATACCGCCCTCTGATTGGCAGGCTCAAGATATTTATTGATAAAGAGTATAAAATTGCAGACACTTCTGAAGGGGGCGTGTACTTGGGGTTCTATGGAGAACAGGAGGTAGCTGTGAAGCGATTCTATGAAGGCAGTACCCTTGGACAAAAGGAAGTCTCCTGTTTGCAGAACAGCCGGGAGAAGAGTAACTTGGTGAAGTTCTACGAGAGCGAGAGGCAAAGTGACTGTCTGTACGTGAGCCTCGCCCTCTGCGAGCGAACGCTGGAGGAGCACTTCAGTCACTGCAAAGAGGAGCACATGGGAAAGAAGGAAGATAAGTTCGCCCGGAAAGTCCTCTCTTCTGTATTTAAAGCTGTTGAAGGGCTGCACCAGTGTGGATATGCTCACCAGGACCTGCAACCACAAAACATCTTAATAGGTATGTCCCCGCTGGGGGGAATTCACAAACTGTGGATCTTTATTTACAAAAGGAATTGATTGCTGTTGTTGTTGCAGACAGCAAAGGCTTGAGTCAGTATTCAACTCAAGCATTAATACAATAAATTTATAATTATGCATCGTCTCTCTTGGTACCAGGTATAACTCTTTACCCCACAAGGAGGTCATGGATGCCAGGAGGATGCCAGGCTAACCTTATGTTGACTTTGGAAAATACAAGGATGAAGGTCTGTCTTAGATGGAGCCAGCTTTAGAAGTTTGACTTTCTAGAGTAGACTGCAAGTCAGAGAATCCTGGGGTGTGTTTTCTTCAAACAAAGGTGGTAGTCACTGGTGAAACTTAATGGTAAAACCGAGGTCAAAATGGAGGATACAGGACAAGATGTGACACAGTGAAATAGACAACAAGCAGGCAGAACAAGGGAGCACCCAGTGGTGCAAATCCTCCCCCCTCCCCACACACAAAATATACACACAACACAAAAGAGAGCAAGCTGTGTTGCATGTGAAGTCCCAGGAGGCAAAGTACTGTACTGATTTTAAAAAGAGCCTTGATTTTAACCCCTTGTAGCATGACTTGTGGGCTAGTTCTACCGTGTTAAAGCTTTTAACCTCAGACTGGCCATTTAGTCTGTGAGTCTTTGTTTCTTCATTCCACACTGACAATATTTAGTGCAGTGTGTTCAGAAGGCAAGTCACTTGGGCCTTATACATGCTTGACAAAGGCGAGGTCCTTGTCTAGAGAGCTAAATGGGAGCAGACCCCTGACCTATAGACACACACTGAAATTTAACCTTAGCGTAAGGAGCACGCAAAAAGAAGTCTCCGCTACTGAGAGGCCAGAAACAGCAGCTAAGCTCCTGGAAGAGAGACAGAGGAATGCAGAACACAAGAGGGGCCTGGCTTTTAGTTTGAGAGCAGGGTATAAGTGGTTTTCCTTCCTATTTTTAAGAGATTTTGCTGGGGAAACTAAAAAGGAACAGAAATATGTACAGCTTTACCAAGTAAGACAGAGACTTCAAGATTCAGCCAAGAGTGAAGTCCTTCCAAGTTCTGACTGATGCTCTTGATGTAAAAGGTCATAGGTCATTAGCTGTCCGCTACTTATTCATTGGAATTTCTTTCTCTGAGCCTTCCATTCTTAAGTTCGAACAATAAAAATTGTGTTTTTGCCTTAGAGTGATGGCCCTAGTGAGCACTGAAGGCTATTCGTTGCATTGAATTCCTACAAGGATAAGAAACGATTTTTAAGCAAATTCATAGCTGAGATAAAAATAAATAAGATTTGTTACAGTAAAAATCTTTGAAGAATCAGACACACTAAGCATAGATACAACGGGACTGAAGGAAGACAGGAACCCAGGATAAATGCAGATAAATATTCATCAAACTGGCTGCAATGCAAGAGGGCACCACATGTGTAATAGAAGGCAGAAGTAGGGGAGATGGAAGGAAAGCTAATGGCATCGTTGCAGCGGTAGTAACTAGAAAGATCAAACCTTTGCTTCTCCTCTTCCCCGGCCAATCATCTGTGACAGGCCTGTAGACAACTGTATTATATGAGACACTGGGTGGTGTGGGTGGTGTGTGATCTCAAGAGAAACAAAATCAGTTAAAGCCCCAGATTGTCCCAACACACCCTGTTAAATCACATATCCTTCTAATCTCTGAGTTTCGTTGAATAAAATGCAAGAAGGTGACTCTGTTAACCAGAAACAGTCTCCTCACCATGAACCCAACCCTGCTGGCACTCTGAGCGCTGATCTCTAACATCCAGAACTGTGAGGAATAAATTTCAGTCGTTTAAGTCACCCAGCCTATGGTAATCTGTTATAGTAGCTGGGTCTGAGTAAGACAATAGACAAGTTATTATTGTCACTCTTTATTGAAAATAAATACTTTTAAGCATTCAGAGATTAAGGAAAACTTCTACCCAGAGATCCTAAATGGAAGAAAAGATGCTATAAAATGTCCCTAAAGAAAGAGGGGGGAAAAGCCTGCGAGAAAATAGTGATGTATGAAAAGCAAGAATGAACAAAGAAATAATAATTTTTTTTAAGATTTATTTATTTATTCATACAGAACTGGGGTACAAGCTAGAGATGTGGAGGATGAGAGGATTCACCAGAGACAGAGAGGGGAGCAGAACAGGCAGATCGATGAAACACACTGCTGAGGGGAGCAGCGGGCGGGTCAGGAGAGGTCTGCCACGCCATGTGGACACCTCTGGGGCAGGCGGGAATCGAACTCATGCGGAAGTGGCTTTAGCTTCTCAGTGCTGTGCTTTAACCCGCTGCGCCACCAGGGAGGGCCAGAAATAATTAATTCTTTTAAGTAACCTAAACATATACAGCTCTTTGTAAAATTTTTTTAAAATTCTAGATGAATTCTGGGAGTGAGGAGTGGGGTAAATTTGAAGAATGGAGTACAAGCGAATTGAAGTTCTCGATTCATTGGCAGAAGTTAGAATGAGTGAGGGGATTTCATTCTAATAGTGCCCATTAGCTGTAAACTTTCTGTGATTATAAAAATACAGATACCATGCATGAGCATTAGAAAATTTTTGAGTAAGAATTTTAAAACTCATAGCACTTTAGCAGTGCCTGTTGCATCTAAAAATAAATTAATTGGGGCCTATTAAAAAAAAAAGGAATTAAAAGTGGTTTAAACAATGGTGGGAAGTTTTCAATTCAAGTAACTTAAACCAATCCTTGATTTATGATCTTCTCCTTCAATCTCCTTCAAGCCACTTTCTGACCTCATCCCTCTTCTCTGGAAAACTGGACTTGCTTTCTACCAGAGCAGAATTTCTCATGTTCCTTTTTGCCTTGGGAATTTCTCATCTCGAATTCTCTCTTTCTAATTCCAACCACTGACTCAAACTGTATTCATCTTTTCTGCCTCGAAGTCTGTCCCTTGTGGAACGCTTCTCTCCTCCCCCTTCCCCCATCCCACCGTAACAATATAGCTCTTCCTGTAATCCATTTTTAGAACACTCTGCACCATTGGCTCACATTTTCAAATATGCAATCAATCTATATCTATATGTGGGATTATTTCCCACTTATTGCTTTGCCCAGAGGCTCTAAACTCTGTAGAGCCCAGATTGGGTTCTCCTTTTCTGCCAACAGTTTCCCCTCACCAACCAACTTGTGGAATAATTTGATGGGTTCTTTTTCATTTGACTCTGGGTTTCCACACACCTTTGATGCCTTAGTTCAGAGTAAAAGTGTTCAAGAAGTGCACCTTACATTGCCCATCATCCTATATGGGGTTACTGAGTTTTCCTTCTCAGACTCTTAAGCCAGGTGTGGGACTCATCCCTTAAAGGACAAGTCCCTGACTTTTCCTCCTGTCTTCTGGTTTCTGAGCTCTCTCATCCATTCATCACTGTTTCTGAAGATTCAGTGGTTTTCATCAGTGGGGAAAATTTTAAGAGGACACAGAAACAGTGACTCATTGCAAGCACATCACTGATGGCTGAAAACTGATAATAGTGGGCTGGCTAGTCAGGCTGATTGGTGAAATGCCATGCTAAGGTGGTCTTGGATTTGTAGTCTTGTTGGTTAAACCTATAGGTTGAACCTTAACTTAACCCCTTTACAAATCTGTGCTCTTTGCTCCCAGGAATTTCATGAATAGGGAGCTGGGTAAATTTATTCTATCCTTCCTCACTCCCAACCTGGAAAAAGTAAAAGTTAAGTCCTAGTCTTAGCAGATAGCTCAAAGAGCAGATTTAATAACTCAGTGGCCGTAGTGCATGTGATGGTGTTTTGAGGCATAGCCAGCAGCGAATACATAGCATCATTATTGCCTCCTTCAGACAGGATGGATGCATATTGTGTTACATATTTACTTAAATGAATTATAGAGGATGAGTATTTTCAATGCACCTCTACAAATTCTTCCATAGATTCCAATGATGCTGTTTGTCTGGCAGATTTTGATAAAAGCATCAAGGGAGCTGGAGAACAGGAAATAAAAACAGATCTAAAGGTAACTATCATCAATTGACTTATGAACCTTTCTGCTTCCTTATCCCTTCATTATCTTATTTCCCACGGCCAGGTGGAGAACATTCCTCCTGTAAGCACAAAGGAAAGCACATTCAAGGCATCACCAGTGCTCACTGTCGTTGCTCCCTGGAAAGAAGCTAAATAACAAAACTAACTGAGTACACTCTGTATCTTGAGCTACATCTACATGGTATATCCAAAATAGTTCCAGAATTCTTAGAAAAGTTTCTGCCTAAGGATAAAATAATTGATACTTCTTTGCTTACTCACTTAACACTACCAAAAGAGCCAAGTAACAAGTTCTCCAGAAGCACCCAGGAAGGGACAGAGTTGATCCCTAGTTTGAAAGAGGTTAAACTTGCCACAGAGTTTGAGACTCTGAAATAGTCATTTCTTCTGAGACAGAAAGAGCCTGTCTCTGCAGATTAAAACCCCAGATTGTTTCTAACCCTGTTAGGGCAAGATGTTTCATTAGAGAGTTCTCCAGTGGGTCACACTTTCTATGCTATCTCTATTTTTTGACATAGTGATACCTGATTGGTGTCTTGTCTGTATGGGGGTTCCTATACTGATCATCTTCTCGATCTTTCTTTCCTGCTATGATCTGACTCCTTGGACCATCGCTATGTCTCGTTGAAGTCAGACTAGCTCCCTTCATCAGCTGCCTAACCTAGCACTGGACCCAAAGTCCCAGTTTCTGCCCCCCCAAAAACCAAACCAAAACAACAACAACAACAAAAAACTGACATTCCTCTCATTTGAAATACTTCCCCTTCCCTTTATTTACCTAAATTCTAAACATACTTTAAGGTCCAGCTCAAATTCTCTTCCTCTGAGTAGGTTACCATAATATTCTGGGTTACCTCCTTACAAATCTAAATTGTGGGGACCCTAAGCTGTCTTGAAGAGTTCACTATGCACAAACATGTGCCTTCTCTTGCAGCCAGTCTTCAACTCTTTGGAGTTCCTCCAGTCTTCCCTCCAAGGTCACTGCAAGGTCACCTCCCATAGAGTGATAATTTGTGAGTGATTTCTTTTGCTATAACGTGTGGCTTTTGTGCAGGACCTTGGACTACTGGTCATATATGTGGTAAGAAAAGGAGACATCCCTTTTAATAGACTGAAGGGTAAAAGCAATGAAAATGTGATTGAACTTTCTCCAGACATGGAAACTGAAGCCCTTGTTCGCTGTCTGATCTTTCATGAGAAAAAATTAGCAGACCTAGGTGGCCTGCTGAGGCATCCTTTCTTTTGGAGTTGGGAGAGGTAAGTAAACCTTGAGATAATGCCCTAGAACTCCAGAATAAAGACAGTAATGGATTAGTCATTGTTATTTAGAGAAATAGAACAAATGGGATGTAGGTAACCATCCATACACACATACCCGTATCTATAATGCACTACATATTTATGTAATATTTAATATTTGTTATCTTAGTAATCAGTAATTAACATACACTACTATATGCTATGCATTCCTTATATATTATTATTATTCATTCTATGTTTTATATTATATCTACCTATATCCAAAATCTATTATCTATTTATAAAACAAATAGAATATATATGTGAAGAAATCTAGGAACTGACTCATTCACTATGGTGAATGAGCACTTCCACAATCTGCCATCTGCCAACATGGAGACCCAGGAGAACCAATGTGTAATTTGACTAAGTTCAAATTCCTGATCATGTAGATTACAGTAAGGGTCTGAAGTAGTGCAGAGGGCAAGAGGAGATCCATATCCAGGCTGAAGCAATCTGGCAGAGGGGCGAATTCTGCCTTTTGTTCTATTTGGATGCTCAAAGGATCACATGGGGAAGTCCGTTTGCTTTACTGAATTCATTGATTCAAACGCTCATCTCATCTGGAAACCCCCTCAAAGATATCTCACAGTAGTTTTTAACCTGGGAACCCTCTGGCCAGACAAGTTAGCAGGTAAATTGACTGTCGCAGTGAAGTGCCATGAGGAGGTGTCAGGGCTCAGCAGACCCAGGGTTTTCTCTTAGTTTGTATTTCTTGGCTGTGTGGAGTGTTCACTTAACTCCTTGGATTCTGGTTTTCTCTTCCTATCATGCAGAGTTTTTAGAGACATGGCTCTATTACCTTTATCAAAACCAAAAATAAGTGATTTTTCTCTTCCTGGAAAGATTGGAAAGGTTGAAATGATCATGATAATTCTGTCATCTACAGTCGCTGTAGGGTCCTGGGGGAAGTAGGGAATGAAAATGACATCAAGAAACGAATTCATGATAGCGAGCTCGTTCATCTGCTGGAGCCTGGAGCCTCTAACCATTCCAGAAGTTTTGACTTGTGGAAGGAAAAGGTATGAACAATTCCTATGATCTGAGAGTCGTTCCAGGAATAGCTCTGTGTAACATGTTTTATTAGTCTTTCTAACATTCTTGTAATACTATTCACCTAGTGTAAGTAGCCACGGAGTGAAAGAGGAATGAAAGAGTGTAACCAGAGGTTAACCTGGTGTAACCTCTGAGTTTCATTCAGCTCCCCTTTTCTGAAGTCAGGCCCTTTCAACAGAATTTCCTTCTGACTCTGCAGTTTGGTCAATCAATCACCTAAATTTAAAGAATGCAAACTGCAGATCTTGCAAAGGTTCCTCTTAAGTTAAACAAGCACAGGATGCTTAATTACCTGGGACAATGAGTTATGTCCTGAGGCAAGACCAGGAATGCCTGGGGAGCTGGGGACTTAGAGGTAACTTTGTGTCCCAGAGACTGATCAGCAGAATACTAATAATGCTAATAAGATCAGAACCACAAGTGGTTGTTGGAAGCTTGATTTCAGTCTTCAAACATGGGCCATAAAACTAATCTGGATCATTAGACTTACTCCCAAAAAAGCCTTGATAACCCAACCACACGTTCCCTTCCTTCTAACTTTTTTTCTCTTTGTTCTCCTGCCCTGAGCAATTGACTGTAAAAATATTCAATCAATAAAAAGGCCAGGTCTTGCCTTCTTGGCAGCCTCCTGCCATGCATAATAGCTGGCTTCATCACTCCCATTTCTTTGGCAGTGTGGTGTTGCCTGACACCACACTTGCAAGTGGTGGACAGCTCTCAGAGGTGAGTGGACACTGTCAGCAGTGCTAGTCAGCACCAGTCAGCAGGCAGCAGTGCCAGAGACACCCCAATGCTATATGCTGGCATATGCCAACAACAGAAAGCTCCTTTAGAGACACCATTCACAGGAGCAGTGGGGAGAGGAGATCAGATGCAAAGGTCTAGATCTAGCAAATTTGTCTGATGAAGGGGTTCTGAGCCCTGAAAAACCCCGATTATATCCCCTTGAGAGTACCTACCTTTCAGGCTGATTGGTCTGTTTCTAGGTTGGCAGTTTCAGCTATTTGGTGCTGGTCGATCTCAAATCTGATTGGTCTTTTTACAATCCTGAATGGTCTCAAAAACCTTGAATGTCACTGCTAGGAGGTCCAACCTGATTGGTCCATTTACAATTCTGGTGTGGTGCTTAAAAGTAAAACCCAGCCTGACTGTTTAGACCTGTCCACTGAGATCTGGCAGGAAATTACTGTCACCCCAGCTAGCGAGTGCCTGCCTAAGGACTGCCATGTTGCGGTACAAACTGAGGGGCTCACCACAGATTGCACATACCTACCTCTGTCTCTATGAGCACCCCCACGCCCCCCACCCCCGTGGGGCTGGCTCTCAACCCTGCTATGCCCTGCAGCAGCAGCAACCATAGCACTCCCTGGCATTTCTCACATGTGTCTTCTCACAGCGCACAGGGCAGCCTCAGTGTTCTCCAAGTATTGATCTAATCAACAGTTATTCTTTCTAAGGAACCTTCTGGCATCTTGTTTATTCCAAACTCTTTCTATTTATGGAAGTCCTCTACACAGGTCCAGGCACAGAGAAAAAGGGAAGTATTAATATGAATGAACTTTCCCTTCACCTACTTATAGGGCATAAAGGGACAAGGAGTTTAAAGCAAAACAACTATATTCACTGCTGCTAGGCTTCATTTCTTCCTAGACAGAAATGCTTAAGGGCACAGTGTAACCAAGTAAAATCTGGAATAACATTACAGATTTCCTATATAGTAGCCAACATTTTCTAGACGATGTTTTAATATTTTAATTCCTTCTGAAAACAACTTATTGGAAAACCAATACACAAATTTGAAGTTACTTATAATTTCACACCCTAACACCACTGCACCTGGCATTTTGGTATACTGCATTTAGTTTTTCTTAATATGCTTTGTTAGTGGTGATTTTGGTATATATTCAAATCTGCACTTTTTCTTTTTTGATTTATCATTTCATATGGACTGGTTTTATGTTATGTTTCTGTGTTTATGTTTCTGTGTGATGTTTTACTATTTAGATTGATACACATGTTATGAAAAAAATGGATGGGTTTTACAAAAGACAAAAACAGCCTTGGAATCTGTATAGGAACACTGTGGGTGATCTGCTAAAATTCATCCGGAATATAAATCAACATATTTGTGAAGAAAATAATAAAAAGTAAGTATTGTTTTCATCCTTTGAGTCATACAGGAAATGAGATGATTTAAAAAAAATTTATACTTATATCTGCTATATGATGGAATGAAGAAAGTTTATTTTGATGAAAGAAAAGTGATTCTTCCCCTCTGTTTGGAAAAGGATCATCACAAAGTCTTACAATGAATTCTGGACCTGGCCAGGAGCACTCCGTTGCTTTTTTAGCTTCTGTTGAGTTATTGAACAGAGGACTAGTGACTCCCTGTGTGAAAGAGCGAGGGAGTAAGCATCTGGGGACAGTGAAGTTTGTATTATAAAACTCTAAGAAGCACCCCAAACCCCCAATATGTACACTTCACCAAGCCCCCAACATGTACACTCCACCATGTTAGCATTTCTTGCCAAAATATTTGCTGCCAATTCACAAAAAAAGTCTCATTGGCAGGAATCTGAACACTGTAAGTAAGAGATGTGGAATTATATTATCCCAATTATATGGCTGATAAAATCAAGGTTCTGAAGGATTAAATTCCAAAAGTTTGCAGTTAGTTGAAGAGTCAGGAAATGAATCTTCCTGTATCAGAATCCGTCCTTTTTCATTCTGCTATAGGGATCAAGTGAAAAAAGAGTGTGGTGAACCATATAGATACTTTGGACCATATAAAGAGGGGGTGGGGGAGAAATTTGGGGCTGGTATGCCAAATCATTTGTGTGTCATTTCAGGATGAAGTCGATCATTGGAGAACCTTCCCAGTATTTTCAGGAAAAATTTCCAGATTTGTTCTTATTTGTCTATGAAAGACTACACGACACTGAATATGGAAAGCATTTTCTACATATGTAACCCTTCAAACCAGCCCGGGCGTCATGGAGATGGGGTGGCGGATTGCTGCCAGCTGTGTGATCCTGGGCTTTCACATCTCGCTGGGCCTCTTAGCTGACCTGGTTGTATGTAAGGTTGAGTTGGGTGGTGTATTGCTGGCACAGTCCCAGTGTTCCCCGCCTATTTGTGACAGAAGAAACACACATGTTTTGCCCCTCGTCCTTTTTAAGAGTAAAACTTTGTTTCAGGAGCTGGGAAGATGCCTCTTGTCAGTTACACCAAACTGGTAGGGACAAAGACCTCATGCTTTACATCTTTTAGCACCTGTAACTCTCCCAATGGCCTTGCAAGAGAGGGTTAGTGTCCCCTTTTAAGAACTGAAGAACCTGAGGCTCAGAGAGTTTGCACTAAGATTTCACTGTTTCGTGGATGTAATTTTTCATATCTCTCACGAGAACTTAGTTACTGGCCCAGAATGCTTCTGAATGAACCCCTAAAGGAAGTGCCGATGCATGTCAAGTGGCTCCTTCATTTCTTCACCTCATAAATCCTTCCAGAATTTGATGAGCATTGATATATATTGAGGCAATAATATATGCATTCCTTTTCTTCTAGAACCACATGCACTGGTCTTGTTTAGCAGTAGTTCTCAACTGGGGGCAGTTGTAGCCTCAGAGGGTCATTTGGCAGTGTCAGCTGTTTCTAGTTGTCAGATCTAGGAGGTATCTAGTTAACAGAGATCCAGGATGAAGGCAAACATTCTATGATGCACAATTAATAGAGACCAGAGATGCAGCTAAACACTGCAGTGTACATCCTATAATGCACAGCCATACAGGCGGGTTATCCAGCCTGAAATATCAGTGGGATCAAGATTGAGAAACTACCTTAAGGGGCTTGGGACTCTGGAACCAATGTAGGGCACTGTGTGAACTACCTCATGGAGGAAAAACTTAATTTTTTAAAAATTGTTCTTGTGTCTGCAGTGAGATAATTGCAGTATCAGGAGATCCTTTGATCACTGATACTTCCCACCCTATCTGAGTGAGTTTTCTGACTGCCAAGCACTCAGAACTACAGCAAAGCAAGCTTTGCAATCAGTTATTCTTACTACAGACATTTCATTGAACTTGTAGCTCATACTAGGGACTGTGTTGGGCAAGGTGATTCTGTGCCTGGGCTCATTAGGGTCTTAGGCTCACTACTACTACTACTATATACGTGTATACACACACACACAGATATATATGTATACACACACTACATATATATTATGTATATATTATACATATATAATGCATGTATACTATATATTGTGTATGTATACACACAGATATATATGTATACATACACTACATATATGTATACATATATGTATATGTATACACACAATACATATACACACAAATATATGTATACATGCATTATATATGTATACATATATACACACATAATATATATGTAGTGTGTGTATACATGTATATCTGTGTGTGTGCGTGTGTGTGTGTGTATACACGTATATAGTAGTAGTAGTAGTGAGCCTAAGACCCTAATGAGCCCAGGCACAGAATCACCTTGCCCAATACAGTCCCCATATATATATATATATATGTAGTGTATGTATACATATATATTTGATTTATATGGTTACTACCAACCCAAATGCCTTCTCTATGGTCATGTCAATAAGTATTTGATGAGTAATAAATGTACTATCTTAATATTTCAATGATAATACCATCTTACACTTTTATAATTTATAAATTATAACTTATATAACTATATTTTACAAATTACAGTACTTTATAGCTAATTTGGTTTGGCTAAGTTTTGTTTTATTGATTTTTCAGAGGAAGAAAAGAGACATGTTGATTATCTTTTACACATCTGGGATGTGTCTTTGTCTTGATTTGAACAGATTTTCTGGTATTAAGTCTGATGTTTTTTCCATTTACCCTCACAGTGATGTTACTGGAAGGTTGTTTTTTAATAGAGGGAGCTGGGACTAAAGCATATCTCAGATTCTTCAAGCAAAAGAACTAGTCTAAAGTGGATGTTGTGAATGAAGTTCAGAAGTACTGGAAGAAATAAACTTAAGTCTTTTCTTTCGGGTTTTAAGAAAAGCAAGATTGCTCTAGGTTTTGGAAATTTTCAGATGTACTGAGTATCTAGATATGTCAATCAGACAGCCCTTTTATAACACATATTCAATAAAGCTTTGAATAAGCTTATAGTTCTGATTTTCTTGGAGTGACATTTCTGCAGTACAGAGAGTGATACCTACAACAGAAAATGCCCAATGAGTAATTCCTGGGTAAGTTATAGAAAGGGCATCCTGCTCTTTAAGAATAAGAAAAAGAGCCTATTTTAGCCCTTCCATAATTCTGGAGCAATATGTGTCCTGGGTATTCTCGTAGAGAGAGAAGGAAGGAACACAAATCATTTCATCCTCTGCTTTAATTCTTAAGTTTTTTTTTTTTTTTAAAGATTTATTTATTTATGCATACAGGAACTTGGATACAGGAGAGCAGGGTGAGAAGACTCACCAGACACAGAGTGGGAGGCAGAAAGGGCAGATCTACAGAAGTACACTGCTGAGGGGAGCAGCGGGCAGGTCAGGAAAGAGGTCTGCCACACCATGTGGATCAGCTCTCTGGCCAGAGATCGACCTCATGCTGCAGTGGCTGCGAAGAGCCTCATAGAGCTGTGCTTTAACCTGTTGCACCACCAGGGAGAGCCCAATTCTTGAAAATTTCTACTGACACTGCAAAATATTTTGCATGATTGTCATTAGCACAAACAATTCATAGAACTTGCAGTTTTTACTCTGTGCGGTTTGGGGCCAGGTAGTTCTCTGTCTGGGCTTACTAAGCAGAAGTGCCACTTACAGAGAAAAGGGGAAACTGCCCACAGAGAAAGGACTGGGCAAACCACATAGGACAGACAGGATAAAAGTGATCAAGTCAGCACTTCTTGATACCACTGCTTTCCAGTGTCTATAGCTTTTTTTTTTTTTTTAAGATTTATTTATTTGTGCATACAGAACTGGGGTACAGGCCAGAGGCTCAGGGGCGGTGAGAGGCTTCACCAGAGACAGAGTGGGGAACAGAACAGGCAGATCGATGAAGTACACTGCTGAGGGGAGCAGCGGGCGGGTCAGGAGAGATCTGCCAGGCCATGTGGTCACCTCCGGGGCAGGTGGGGATCGAACTCGTGCGGAAGCGGCTTTAGATTCTCAGTGCTGTGCTGTGCTTTAACCCACTGCGCCACCAGGGAGGGCCAGTGTCTATAGCTTTTACAGATACCTAACAGCACCCAGGGTGAGGCTGTATGATAATTATCCCCAATTTACAGAAAAAGCAGCTACATTGAATGGGTATTCTGAGATGCATTTTCCAATGTGTAGGGATTCCTTATACCAGCAAACAATTCTCAGGACACTGGCTGGGTGTCCTTCAACTTAATTCTGATGCTATCTACACAGAAATAGCAGTAGATTCTACAGGATTCTAGTTCACTACTCTAATACTTCCCCTTCCACTTCAGGATGCCAGTCTTAAGCCCAGATTGTTACCTGTGCGTCTAAGCAGCTGCTATAAATTAGAGGCCCTCAAAATCTCTACTCAGGTTTGATTAACTTGCCAGCGTGGCTCACAGAACTCAGAGAAATGTTTTACTTACTAAATTACTGGTCTACTATAAAAGAATGTAACTCAAGAATAACCAGATGGTAGCGATGCATAGGAAAAGGTATGTGGGAAGGGGTGGGATAAACACACCCCAAGCTGAAGGGGAGATGACTTCTGTGCTCTAGATCCTTGCAGACTTCTTTGTTTATATCTCCTTATCTTATTTTTAAAATCATATCTTTTAATAAACTGGAAAAGATAAATAGTCCGCTTAGTTAGTTCTTCAAACATTTCTAGCAGATTAATTAGTTAGATTACGGGAACCTCCAATGTGTAGCCAAATTAGACAGATGTTGTAGAACAGGACTTACTACATGCAATTGGCCTCTAGAATGGGATGGCACGGGGATCAGTTTTGTAAGGCTGAGTGGTGGTAATCACTTGCGTTTTTCTCCTAACTGCAACTGAAAGTCATTGGGGAAGGGATCTGACCTGATTTACATGTTTTTCAAGGTCAGTTTGTGGAGAAATGATTGGAAAGTGTGATTGCCAATTATGAGACTCATGCATCCACCCAAATGAGAAAGAACTGTAGTTTGAGTTGGGTGGTAGGTACAAATGTGTGAACAGACTTGGGATTTATTTTGTTTGATAGTGTTGATCTAACACTATCTAGGAAGATCGTGTTAAAATTGTTAAAGTGCAGGACACCCAGCTGGTATTTGCAGAGCTGCTCAGTGCTGCGAACCCTCTGCCACACCACACTTGCTGCCCAGAAATGAAGTATGCTACGTGAGACAGAGGCCACTCAGAGAGGAAACACAAGGAAGAACTGAGTGTTCCCTTACACAAAGGAAGAAACTGAAGTTTCCCTTTTATATAAACACTCAGATAAGATTAGCAAATTGCCAAATTTACTTAGGTAGCAAGTAGAAGAGCTGGGATATAAGTCTGAGGTATAAATCCATAGGGTGTGATCTTTCAGGAGTGGCAAAGAGTTTGGGCTGGCTGACTGTCACAGTCAGGATGGGTATTGGAGTTTCCATCCATTTCTCCCTTTTGAAGTTTAGGTGGTCAAGGTCACCCATGGTCTTCAGTGCCAAATCCATCAGTCACTGCTCTGTCTTCAGTGACTCAGCAGCAGTTCACTTGCTGAGGTCTCTTACTCTTGCACCTGTCTTGCTTAACCTCTGCAACATCTCATCCAGCATTGCTTGCCTTTTCCAATGCCCTATGCCAGCAACTTCTCCATCCAACCTCTAGACATTAATAATCTTCAAGCAATTCACTGCCCCCCTTACTCCTCGATGATATATTCAAAAACAATGAAATAGGCAGATCCCAAGAAACTCTAACCATAGATCTGTACATGATACGAGTTTTGAGATGTGGCTTCTCACTATAGATGTTACCATTTTTTATCTAATCATCCCAAGTTTGACCAATCTATCAACAGGTCCTCTTGATTCTCCCACCAAAATAAATCCCAAGTCTGTTCACACATTTGTACATACCACCCAACTCAAACTACAGCTCTTTCTCATTTGGGTGGATGCATGAGTCTCATAACTGGCAATCACACTTTCCAATCATTTCTCCACAAACTGACCTTGAAAAACATGTAAATCAGGTCAGATCCCTTCCCCAATGACTTTCAGTTGCAGTTAGGAGAAAAACGCAAGTGATTACCACCACGTCCAGGGCCCGTTATAAACTGGCAGAGCCTATAAGACTATGCTTACCCTCCTGCTAACCTATCTTGCAGGCTAAACTCCTCCCACACTGGCTTATCTTTGTTCTGTATGCCTGCTGAGGCCATGGCCTCCTTTTAAAGCCGTAGCTTTTGTCATCTCCTCTGCCTGGAGTTTTACTCTGCAGACTTTGCATGGTAGTTCCTGCTCATCTTCTGCTGTCCCTTGTTGGGATTTCCTTATGCAAAATTGTTTCAATCTATCATCATTTTTGATGTCATAGCAATAATCATTATCTGAAATTGTCAAATTTATTTGTTCACATTAGAACAAAATCTCCCTTCCTCGCCATCATGATAAGAATGTAAGCTTTTTATGCTGGCAGTGAGTTTGTTGGTCATATGTACCATTATATTCCATCTCAAAGCAGGATGGAACCTATAATAAAGCAGATTTTAATACATATTTCTTGAATGGGGAATAACTTGATATTGTAATATCTTATTACAATAAAATATAATATCTTATAATATCTTGCTGCGTTAGAATTATTTACTTTTAAGTTTTTTTTTTTTTTTTGAAATACAAGAATCTTAATGACTATGTTTTTTTTCTTGTTCATTTTACTGGGTACTTGAATAGGTGCTCACTATAATCTGTTGTGTCTTCTCCTAGGGACTGTCATGTTACTGTGAGTCCCTAATAAAATACTGAAAAGTGATACTCTGGAATTCATGGTAGGAGGCAGGGAAGCACATTTCGATGCTTTCTGGCATCTCTCAAATTACTTCAAGCATCTACCTATATAAGCAGTGCCTCTTAGATCTTTAACTCCCCCTGCCCTAGAGAACATCTAATAATTCAAACAGCCAGGCTCTTGGACTCATGGTCATTTGTTTCTCTCACTTACCTAGATCTCTCTAAAATTTTAGTTTCAGAGGAAACATTCTTCATTCTGCTATCTTGCTTACCTACGGCAACAGCTCTATCCCATGTACTATATTTGAAGTGGGTGGCATTTACAGATGTTTTCCTAGAGCTTGTACAATACCTGGTATAGATGCACAGGTAACTCATTTGAATTCACTGAAATTGAGTAGAATTTTCCAAATCAGATGATAGCTGCTTTGTTCTGGCCCTGGAGCCTGGGAGAGAGGTAAGTCTTGGAGCAGACTTCTAAGTACACTCTTCTTGCTCCCTGCTCCCTTCCACTTCAGGAGACAGTGGAGTTTCAAGATACTTTGGATGAAGTGCAAAGATCCAAAAGGGATCTTAGGAATTTCAAATTTTTAGTCCCTTTTTTGTGGGATTCCCAGGATAGCCAAAATACCTAGCAAAGTGCCTGGTATACAGCAAGTACTCTGTGTTAGTTGTTGGTGGTAATAATCCAGCGCATATTCAACTTGCAACAAATGTTTTATGCCCCTTTCTCATCCACTAACATGGGAAACAGATACATCAAAAGAAAAAAAGAACTGCAAAATCTCTCATACTGGTTTTCATTTGCGTTGTACTTTAATTGCCTTATGGTCTATTTGGAAGACAAGTAAGGAGCCAATTAGGTAACCCATTAGTAGACTACAGTTTCTGTCATAGAAATGTGGAGATACTTTGAAGGTTGGGCCATATTGGAACAGTGCTGAGGAGCATGAAGGAAAGAGAGGGTCAGGGTGGGTGTAAGAATTTTGGCCTCCATGACTGGAGGAATGAGACTATGGTAAGTGAAAAGGAGCAAACTTAGAGGGACAATAAGGACTGCAGCTTTGGACAACCTTAATGGGAGATTCCTAAGAGATGTTTAAAATGGGTAAGTCATGTACAGTTGGCTGTATCAAGAAGGACACAGGGAGAGTGGCTAGAGATACACTTGTGAGTCAGCTAAAAATAGTATTTAAGGTTTTGAGAGTCTACCTGGGGAGAAAGAGAAGGAAGAAAGGGGAAGAGAAAGGCAAGCAGATAACCGCAGTTAATCACTTCTATCACTCTGCTCACTGCCTTGGGCCAGAACTTAATGTCCTTACTTAGCTGTCAAGGAGGTTGGGGAATAGAGTTTCTTCTTGTGCAACCAGAGTCCCCGCTAAACCTAAGGGGATATTACTAGTACAAATAAGAAAAGGATAGCTAATAATTTCCATGGATTTATTGTTAGCTATGAAAAAATGATTTCATCAACAATGTATTCAACTGTACACTCATACACTGACACATACCATATGTATATTTATATATACACATACATATGTATATATTAAATAGCTTAAGTGAAATGAATGACAGCAATGATACAAAGGGAAAGAGGCAGGAATTTTTCTCTGATCATTTTATATTTAAGGTGTAGTACATAACTTAAGATTATTGTAAGATATTACCTGTGAAGTGATATACTATACTTGAATGTCATTTGGGATTATTGATACATGTAAATTTCAAACTCTAGAGCAACCACAAAAAGGGCAAGGAAAAGAAAAAACTGCACTAAGAAAGGAAAGAAAATGGAATCACAAAAATAATCAGTTAAAACCACAAATGGCAGAAAAAGATTAGAGGCCAAAAACCGGAACAAAGAACAAGGGCAGCAAATGGTAAACTCTTATTCAGATTCACCAGTAGTCACTTTGAGCATCAATGGTCTAAACACACAAATTTAAAAACAGAAGTTGCAAGTGTGGATAAAAAAAATAAGACCCAAATCTTATCTTATTTTGGCTACAAGAAACCCATTTAAAATATATAGAGAGAGCGGGTTAAAGCACAGCACTGAGAATCTAAAGCCACTTCCGCATGAGTTCGACTCCCGCCTGCCCGGGAGGTGACCACATGGCGCAGCAGACCTCTCCTGACCCGCCCGCTGCTCCCCTCAGCAGTGTACTTCGTTGATTTGCCTGTTCTGCTCCCCGCTCTGTCTCTGGTGAGGCCTCTCATTGCCCCTGAGCCTCTGGCCTGTATCCCAGTTCTGTATGTACAAATAAATAAATCTTTAAAAAATATATATATATATATATTACGTATAGGGAGAAATATACTATGCTAACACTAATCAAAAGAAGGTAGGAGTAGCAGTGTAGTTTCAACAGAGCAGAGTTCAAAGCAAGAAAAATTATCAGGGACAAAATAATAAGAAGCAAGGATTATTGTTACATATTAATAAAGGAGTCAATTCTCCAAAAAGATGTAACAATTCTGAATATGTGTGTCTGAAACAGAGCTTTAGGCTACATGAGCAAAACTGACACTACAAAGAGAAGTAGATGAATCTACTATTGTAGTTGGAAACCTCAACACTCCTTTATTAGAAATAGAAAGATCTAGCAGGCAGAAAATCAGTAAGAACATAGCTGAACTCAATACCACTGTGAAACAGCCCAATGTAATTGACATATAAAGGCTACTTCAGCCCAAAGCAGCACAATATATATTATTTTTAAGTTATTTATCATAGTCTTATTTATCAAGATAGACCAACAATCTAAGCTATAATATTCAATAAGAAATATATAATATACAATGTCTGTATTCAGATCACAGTGCAAATAAACCAGAAGTCAGTAACACAAACTGGAAAATCCCAAATACATGGAGATAAAACAATACACATAAAATAATACACATAAAATAATACAAAGGCAAAGAAGAGATTTCAAGTGAATCGTAAAGGTATTTTTGAACTAAATGAAATTTAAAGCACAATTTGTGAAAAATCTGTGAATTTAGGAAAAGCAGTCCTTAGAGTGAAATTTGTACATTGAACACACACACACACATATTAGAAAAGGATAGTTATTTAAGTCATTAATCTAAGTTTCCAAATTAGAAACCTAGAAAGAAAAGCAAGCAGAATAAATAAAGATTAGAACAGAATAGAATTGAAATAAGGATTAGAATTAGAAAAGAATTGAAAGAAAATTAATAAAGGTAAAAGTTGATCTTTGAGGGGACTAATAGTATAAATAAGCCTTTTACTAGGCAAACAATGACAATACAAATTACTAATATCAGAACTGAGAGATATTACTACAGATCCTATGGACATTAATAGAACAAAAATGGAGACAATGAACAACTCTATGCCACAAATTTGATTACCTAGATGAAATGAAGCAAATCTAGATAGACATAATTTGCCAATATTTGTACAAGCAAATACAAACATATTGTTAAGGGGAAGGATGTCCTAGCATTCATCATAAAGAAATCAAGTTGATAATAACTTTGCAAAATAGAAAACATCAGGATTATGTGGGTTTATTGGTGATTTCTACCAAAAATTTAAGGTAGGAATTTTATCAATTCTGTATAATCTGTCGAGGAAAGGAACATAGGAATACTTCTTAACTCACCCATGAGGCATTACTGTCCATCTGCCTCACTCTGGGTTCCAGCATAAATGGGGATCTGAGGGAATTGAGAATGGCAGGGCCAGGGGCAGGGTCACGCATTATGTGGAAACATTTTTTTTTTTTTATTATTACCTAAAGAACTGACTCCAGCCTAAAGACAGTCATTCTTGTTGTCCCCTTTTCTCCTTCAGCAGTAAAGTAACCCGCCAGCTGTTCTTCATCCTGATTGTAGATTAGACTCACTTAGGGCCCAATTAAGCTAAAACTAGACCAATTAAGCTAAAACCTTGGGTTTTACATTAAGCCAAATGTGGTTGTTTAAAATACCTCCCAATAATTTCAAGGTTCTTATTTAGCATGAAAGGAGCTTAGAAAATTTCCTACAACCCCGACCAGAAGTAATAGTCTGAATAATCTGAAAAATCAATGACTCCTTTTAGATCCATCTCTGAGGTCACAGGGCAAACTGTTGTTCTCCAAATTAGAGAAATAAATAAACAGAATCACAACTTAGCAGAGCAAACGCTCACCTAGGAACTCGACCAGATTCTCACAGTGAAGATAAGGACACAAACTGTTTGACTTTCCAGCAGAAGGAAGAAAAAAGTAACTGTTTTGATGTATGTCATAACACTACGGAAGTTCTGTCCTCAAGAGAAATTTTAACAGACCTAACAGATCTAAGTTTATCAGCGTCTAGTTGACCCAGTGGGAAGAGAAATCGCCAACTTCAGCTTCTCTAGTTTTCCCTGTTGGAGGAAGGAAAATACTTTGCCAAGGGCGTCGCTGGCCTTCTGCATGGTTGAAGGCAAATACTGCTCCTGCTTCTACAGCCAGCGTGCAATACGTGAGGGCGGGGAGGATGAGGGGGAGGCGGGGGGGCGCACTTGTGAAACTGACAGTCCAGCAGCAAAGGCTCATTAGGAGTTCCCTCTCTCAAACTTACCATTATTATTACAAAAGACCTACTTACCACAGATCCTTTTTACCATGTATATCATAACTGATTTTTCAACAAAAAATTACAAAACATCCTAAAAGGCAAAAAAAAAAAAAAAAAAAGTTTGAAGATATTGACCAAATATCAGAAGGGACCCAGATAGATATGTTAGTAGCATTGAAATTATGAGACTATTAAGTTAAAACCACTATGATTAACATGCTCTAAAGAAAAAAGTAGCCAACGTGCATGGGTAATATAAATATGGGTAATGGAAATTCTAAGAAATGTTTAAAAAGGAATGTGAGAAACTGTAACAGACATGAATGCCTTTTTGGGGCATACCAGTAGACTCGATGTGACTGAGGGAAGAATCTCTGAACTTGAGGATTTGTCACTAGAGACCTCCAAAACTAAAAGGTAAAGAGAAAAATAGGCTGGAAAAGGAAAACAGAATATCCAGAATGGTGACCTAAGTGCAAAAGAATGTAGCATACATGTAAAGGGAATGCCAGAAAGAGAAGAAACAATCTAAATATTTGAGCAATAATGAGAATTTCTCTGAAATGAATGCTATACACTAGAGCAGAGACCCAGGAAGCTCAGAGAACACCAAGAAGAATAGCTAAAAATCTGCATTAAGGCACATGCAGCATATCAGGAATAAAGAAAAAAATTGAAAGTAGCCAAAAAGCAATAAAACACCTTATAGAAAAGGAGTGGCAAAGATCTAAATTGCAACTGACTTCTCAGCCATCGTACAAGCAAGAAGCAAGATTTGACAATTCCATGAATTCAGTTTGGGAAATATGTCTTAGGATTCCATCCCTGTTGTCACATAGTAAATGTTCAACCTGGTGTCACTAATATCTTGAAGGGGTCATTGATATCTTAGGGACTCAGGTTTTGTATGTGTTGAAGGTGCAGGAGGGAGTCTTTTTACCCCATATTAACAGTGAATATCAACATAGAATCCTTCAAATGAGTAGACACATATTTGAAATTAAGTAGGTTTGTGGACACCTGGAATACGTATCTCAGGAAAAAAAAGCATCCAGAATCCCCTCATGATTTAATTTTTCAACTTTACCACTCTTGGTCAATTATTTCCTTCATGTTCAGAGAAGTTCTGGAAAAGGCTGGAAAGAGGGACAGTGAATGACCTCCAACTCCAATCTGAACTTGCCTACATTGTCTCTAGTCTCCAAACAACTCTGTGGGGTCGACAGCATTAGGTCCATTTCACACACATGTGTGTGATCTCCATTGCTGGAGATCACGAAGTTACTCATGGATAGAGAGGGGTAGTTTTCCCGGCCTGCATTGTGGGAAAACTTGAGCACTGCAGAATGGCCACAGGTTTCCTGGTCTGGGCTTTGTTGGTGAGGGTAAGACCTATGGGTCAGAGTCTGGCTGAGTCATGACCTTGATCCATGATGGAAAGTCGTGTTTCTACATCTCTTCCATTGGAAATGACCTTCAGAGCTCTGGGCTCCATTCTCAATAAAGAAGATGGGAGGCCCATGAAATGTAAAGATAGACACCCTTTATTCTGGCTAATGATCTGCAGCCCTGGCTGAGGTGCAGGGGTGAGGACTGGCTCTCCTGCACACATCCTGCATGTGTGAGCTGCCCCTCCTGTTCAGCCACACTTGGGTTGGTTGGAGGCATGCAGCATGAGCATCAGATGTCTTGCAACACTTCTGTAGAAAGAGGGGAGATTTTATATTTCTTACTGACACAAAACTGAAAAGGCAGCTCTCTTTCCACTTTATTGCTCTATTTTCTTCTGCCTCTTTTTGCCATTCTTTAGTCTGAATGGGTTGTGTTAGTCTCCTAAAAAAATAAATAAAGTTTAATTGTGTGCAATTGTGGGAAAATTAATATTACTTAAATATCTGAAATGGGTTATAATTGTTTAACTCGTTTAAAAGTTTAATGAATTATGAACACAGTTAAACAACAATATTGATACTAGTAGTTTAATGTTATATACAAGAAATAGGAAGAAATTAGAAAGCTTTTAAACTATCAAAGTATTACTAAAACGTGAAACAATCTCAGAGGGAAAACCTGATATTTTCTCCCTCCTGTGCTAGTGACAGTTGTGACTCCTGAATTTCTGTTAATTGTGATCTGGCTTTCTGTTAAACAGAAAGTTTACTTGGTCTACTCTAGTTGACCATGACCACATAACTGACCACAATGTCAGAACCAGCATGGACTGCACATTCTGTTTCCTCTATCACATCCCCACAACCCAGTGTGTGTCATTTGCTCGAGCATTTAATGTGTATTTATGGAGCAACTCTTATCTGCAAGTCACTGAGTCAGGTACAGAAAGTGTAGAACAGAGTCTTTGCCTGATAAAAGATAAAGTCTCGTGTGTGGGGGGGAGGGGTTATCCATAAACAAGCATCTCCAGAGGGTTCGGGGTTGGTGCTACAGAAACAAGGAGGAAAAGGTCAGAGTGAGAAGAGGAAACCAGAAGGGATCACATTAGGAGGTATCATATGACCCAGTAGAGAAGTAAGTCAAGGTCCCTTTAGATTAGACATTTGTGTTACTGGAAGGTAGAATATAATGAGGGGGAGAGACAAGAGAAGAATCTGGAAACTTGGACTGAGGTCAGATGATCAATATATATGCCACAAAGGAGTTGAAGTATTTTTTGTAAGGTTGACAATCAGCAAGAAAATAAGACGTCAGTCTTACAAAGGGAGAACTTAATTCTGCCAAGATCCTGAATAGGTGAAGGCATAGATCTATCCGAGTGCCCTAGAAAGGCCCACGTCTGCCAATTGCTTGATCCCAGCTTCCCAAACTCCTGAACTCTGACCTACAGAATGTGAGTGTGATTTTGTGTTTTAAGCCCCTAAATTTCTAGAAATTTGTTATGATAGCAATGGATGCTGACTACAGGACCTGGAAGAGGTGGTTTCCTCCCATGGGCCTCTTGTTTGGCCTTTTTCACAGATGCTGGTGGCCCCAGTGAGTCAGGAGCCAATCTCTCTTGAATTCTCTCAAGTAGCGGGCTCCCTTTGGACATTCCAATTGTCATTCCACTCCTGATTTTTCTCCAAGACAAGAATGGGCCTACTCATCCTGAAACTACCACAACGGTTTAGACCTTCACCTCAAAAACTTGATGAAGAACATTCCCACAGTGTCTTTATCTATAGGCAAAGGAGCAGAACTCCTGGGAAGTATTCCTTTAGTGTGAAAGGTAGCATTGATGGTGTTGATAGAATGAGAATTGGCTGAAGGAGGAGAAGAGGCATGTTCTAGCACTGCCCCTAGTACAACCCAGTGATTTCGGGAAAGTCAGTTACCTCCTGTGTGTGTCTATTTCTACATCTATTTAAAAATTAATGATTTCTGACTGACTATTCATGGCCTTATGAAGACTTGCTGAGACAATGGGTGAAAGTCATTGAGTAATTTCCAGGTGTTTTTTCCTTGGCCTAGACAGGAGATCTAGCATTAAGAGAGCCCATCTGTAACCACTGATAAAAACTACAGCCAGCTTGTAGAGTGTTCCAAGCCATCAGGACACATTTGTCATGGGATTCCTTCAAGAACCCTGGGTCAGGGGTTTACTGAAAGCCATGCAGTGGCAGAGTGAGACTCAAACCCAGGTCTCTTGAACCCAAGAGCAAGGCATTCTGCTACAAACTACTGTGGAGAGATGGTCTCCAATAGAAACCTTTGGCTTGGAGTGGGTGGAAGTTATTCTGCACATACTCTGCCCACATCTTACCCACTGCCGCCTAGTCTCAACGTCACCCCATCTGAGCTGTCACCCCGATGATCTTTCCAGGGCAGATGGCACCAGAGCATTTCATGTCTGACCAGAAGAGATTCTATCAGTGTCAGGTGGCTTCGTAGAGATGATGTGTCTCTGCTGGGGGTCTGACTTGATTACTTTTCCTTTTTGATACTGGATACCTTTCGTCTAAAGGGAGAGAGAATAATGGGGATGATGATGGTGCTGAGGAACTGGAACTGTGCTCTCTGCTTTGTTGCTGTCATTCACTTTAGGAAGAGCAAGTCCAAACCCAAACCCTTTGCCTGCATGAGAGAATCCCCTACATTATCATTCTCACCTTCTTTCTCAAGAGTTTGTAACTGCTAAAACTACACATTACCTTTCCGGGCTAAGAGCTCCAAAGTGCCTGCCTTGTTTCCCAGGCACCAGCTCTGGCACGTGTACCCTACAGCTCCAAGTCCCTTTGCACTTGCAGAAAGCATGGAAACCTTCAGCCTTGTCAGTTTCTTCATCTGTGAAGGTCACAGTCTTTGGCACTACTTAGCTGTGTTCTAGGAACCCTTTGGATTCTTCCCAAACCCTAAGTTAGCTTCAGTCTCACTCTGATGCTTGTACAGAAGTGAGGAAAGCTCAAGTCTTTTTTGTTCTTATTGCAAGTGTGCTGTCTAGCAGAATAGCTCCTCTTTCTCCCCCATCTTTTTTTTTTTTTTTGAAAGATTTATTTATTTATGCATAAGAACTGGGGTACAGGCTAGAGGTGCAGGGGTGGTGAGAAATCACCAGAGACAGAGTGGGGAGCAGAACAGGCAGATCATCGAAGTACAATGCTGAGGGGAGCAGGAGAGGTCTGCCACACGATGTGGGTCACCTCCAGGGAGAGCGGGGATCGAACTCATGCTGAAGTGACTTTAGTTTCTTAGTGCTGTGCTTTAACCCACTGTGCCACCAGGGAGGGCCCTCTTTCCCATCTTTTATACCTGACCCTGAGGTACAGGAATATTAGAGGTGGTGGAATGCTTCCCCCAGTAATAGTGCTCTACAGAAAGGTGGGCCAGGGCTGCATTTCTTAAAAGTGAGAGGCGAGCAAAAATGCTCACAGAGAAACCCTTCCCTAACTACCCGGAGCACAGGCCTCTCTGGAAGTGCTAAGCCTAGTGTCTCGGCTCTGTTGTGGAGGTTATCAGGATGTGGAGTAAGGTCTTGGTCCAGAGAAGTTTCTCCCATCTCCTAGTGCACACTTGACAAAACAGCCCTGAATTGAAAAAGAGGATTTCCGGCCATACCTACCCCAGCGCAGGATACAACTGCATGGTGCAGAGTCCATTTCTTGTCAGGGTCATGTTGCTTGATGAAGCTAAAAATAAACACAGGAAAAAAAAATAGGCTGTATCAGAACTTAGAACACAGAACACAGGTCACCAGAGAATCTGCAATCTGGGAAGAGCTGTTCCAGGACAGTTTCTGAGAACACTCCCACGCAGGTATTTGGAGCGTGAAGGTGAAGTAGCAATACTCCAGGGATAATTTTAAGAGACCTGGCTTGGATGCTGCAATATTTTTTGTCCTAAATATATTTTTGTCATCTAGATGCAAAGGTGATGAAGTCAACCTCATAGACCCAGGGAAGTGAAAGGAGAGTAGACCAGGTGGACACTGGAACCAGAAGACTCTCTGTTTGGATCCCCTGGATCAGACTTCATAGTGGACACCCCCGTGAAGTAAGAGGGGGCAAGCAATGCATGGGCCAGGCACCCTGGCATTCATGCCTGAGAGAGGCAGGACACAGTGTCCCCAACCTAGAAGTAGAAGCTGACAATGGAGGTAGAAAGAAAAGTCTTATGAAACGTCATGTGAAGACAGATAATGCTAGGGAATAGGATTTGACTACCTGAAGCTGATTATGGGGAAGAAAAAGGATGTCACCAGGCCACAATATGGCAGGTGAGGGCCAGATTCTCTTATCAGAGATAAGAAAATCACAAAGCAGGAGGTATAGGGCTGAGGTCTTGTTCCAGTAACAGTTGCTCTCAGTGGGAGGGGAAAGTAACAATTAGGATGGTATAATTGTCTTCTAATGAAGATCAGCACAATATGCCTGGAGATGAATAGGGGCCCAGCAGAAATATAGAGAAACCTAAGGCACCTGCCTTCAAAGGATTAGAACAGAATCACCAAGACATGATTATTCGTGATTCAATTATTCGATTATTCAAATGAATGTTGTACCCAGGACCCTCCCCAGTCCCTGCCAAGCCAGCACTCAGCTCTGTGATTTTGAGCAAGTCACCTCATATTTGGGGATCTCAGTCTCCTTGTGGTCACTAAGGAGATTGGCCAAGCTGATCTTAGAGTCAGGCCTTTTTTTTTTTTTTTAAAGATTTATTTATTTATTCATACAGAACTGGGGTACAGGCCAGAGGCTCAGGGGCAGTGAGAGGCTTCACCAGAGACAGAGGGGGGAGCAGAACAGGCAGATCGATGAAGTACACTGCTGAGGGAAGCAGCGGGCGGGTCAGGAGAGGTCTGGCTCGCCATGTGGTCTCCTCCGGGGCAGGCGGCAGGCGGGAATCGAACTCATGCGGAAGTGGCTTCAGATTCTTAGTGCTGTGCTTTAACCCGCTGCGCCACCAGGGAGGGCCGAGTCAGGCCTTTTTTTTAAAAAAAGATTTAATTATTTATGCACACAGGACTGGAGTACAGGCCAGAGGTGCAGGGGTGGTGAGAGGATTCACCAGAGACAGAGTGGGGAGCAGAACAGGCAGCTGACTAAATACACTGCTGAGGGGAGCAGCGGGCGGTCGGGAGAGGTCTGCAGCACCATTTAGAGTCACCCTTTTGATGTCATTGGATTTTAACTCCAACTCACAATTTTGGACTGCTATTACTTCCCGGTGTTGAGGCCGAAACCACTCAACCCCTCTGAGCAAGGTGAATCTTAAAATGGGGTTGTCTCCTGCGGGAGGAAAGAGGGGGGCCCATTAAAAAGCCTTTACAAGAACACCCAATAAAGTTAATCTAAGTAAGCAAGAGTTTACTTAATATTCCTCAGATTACAGGATGCTTGATAGATTGTCAGGATGCTTGATAGATTGTCACTTAAATTCAAATCTCTGAATCTGACATCAGGGGTCTGAGGCTGAGAGGACACAAAATGCTCAGCTTCTTTGATGGACACGATGATTCTCTAGATTTGAAACACAAGTGGCCTGACCCCTCAACTCAGAGCATTCTCTTGCCATCTTCCAACTTTCAATATAAGAAAAATTTTGGGGATTTGCTTCCCTGGAGCTCAACCTGGGAAATGAGTGAGTGCCTGGGAGTTCTTGGCTGCCAATCAGAGGCATTTTCTTGTTCTGCGTCTTTACGCATGGTGGCTGCCCACCTCCCCCCTTTCTTCTTACTTTACCCTGCCCCAGCCTAAATAAGCCCTTGCACCCACAGGGACATTTTGCACCATGTGTGCAAAGGCTAGAAATGCTTCCTTGACTGGTCAAGAAAGCCAGAGATGAATTTCGGTCTTAAGTTTGAAACAACAGAAAGATCAGCTCCATCTTGGGAGAGTGGCTCCCAAAATGCTGTTTGGAAGACTTCATTTTAGCTCTATACTTCGTTGTGACTCCTGCACTGTCTCTAGATCCACAGACCTGGTCACTGTGCAAAGGTCCAGCCCTGTCCTCACCAGGATGCCCACGCACACCCCACCTTTCTTTAAATTCCTTTTTGTTCAAATGCCTGTCTCAGTGCAGGTGTTAGGAAAGGAACTGAGTTTAATTGCTCTGGGCTAAGAAAACATCTATTTTATACACATTATATATATTAATAATATATAATTAATGAGTTATTGGTGATAAATATATAAACTCTTCATAGCCACATAGACCAGTAATCCAATAATCCAGTGAGCACTACCTTTATTTTGAAGATTTATTTGAACACACTCATAGAAGGTCCTTAAATAACGTCCTTTTATCATAACATTGACGAGAAAAAAATAACTGATTCCCAGCCAGGCCCATTGTCTGTATGGAGAAGTTAGCAACTTCTCCCCATGTTTTTGTGGGCTTTCTTTGAACACTCTGGCTTCCTCCCCTCCCCCAAAGATGTATACATTAAGTTCATTAGCATGTCTTTGTGGTCCCAATCATAGTAGTGTGTGTGTGTGTGTGTGTGTGTGTGTGTGATGCACTCTGGGATGGAAGAACATCCAGGCCAAAATGGGGTTCCACCTTGTGCCTTGAGCTGCTGGGCTAGGCTGTGGCTACTAGAGACCCTGAACTGGAATAAGCGGGTGGGAATAAATGAATGAATGAATGGAGGGAGGGAGGGAGGGAATGAATAAACACAAATGAATGTCTCATAATAGAAGTGTTTGGAGTCTTGATTTAAAACTGAGTGATGTTTTTGTGAATAGAAATATGCTTTAGCAATTTAATTCTTATTTATATAATCTAGTTTATGGTTAAATTGGTTTTATTATACATCACTTTACTTCACTTTCTAATTTCTAAGAACCTATCCATGACATTAAATGAGGACACACTGTAGATACTGCATTATTGTGTATTGTGTTTTATATAATATATATACTTAAATAGTTTATATACATATTGTGAGTATTGTGAGTATTGTGTATTATATAATATATATACTTAAATAGTTTATATAATATATATACTTAAATAGTTTATATACATATATATATATAAAACACACACACATATATATATGCACACACACATACTTATATGAGTATGTGTTTGTGTGTATATGTATGTGTGTGTGTATGTTTATATATCCATGTAGAAATAATTGTATCAGTTGAGTCTGGATAACTAAAACAGTTCCAGAAGTTGTTGAGGGTCCCAGGCATGTCTAGACATATTCAGAACATCCACTTTAACCAAGGAACTAGAACAACCAGTCTGCTGAAAACCACCTGGGATTGAAATCATTGCTTCACTAACTTTTCACTTGATTTGTGTATTATTGCATCAATAAGAAGTTGACTTCTACCCTAATTTGCATAATGGGACACCAATCAGAATCACTGATTTCTAACTTTAATATGCATAAATAACCAGAGTGGGAGCTACCACACCTTTTCTTTGTGGGTATGAACCTCATTCTCAGGCTGGAGAGTCCCCAGTCCTGCTTGTTTGGGGGATGTTGTCTTTGTGCTCAGATTTCCTGCTGGTCAAGTAAAACCTAGAGTCAGGCAGGAGGCCTCTCACCAGTATGAGGAACATACTGGAAAACCTGTATCTGCTGAAAATAGCAGGCAGACTTTATGGCCAGATTAGCACAACCAACCAGACCACCTTGACAGAAAGTTAAGTGTTTACAAGCCCTAGAGATAGGATGTTTTGATCAGTGGGAACAATGGAGCCCCCAGGCAATAGCCCCTACTGACTATTGCCTGCATCCCCAACCCATATCCCCCAAGCACATTCCCCACACATTCCTCCACATACGTGCCCACCTTTCCCGAGAGTCTGAGCCCCAAGAAATATGAGACTGCTCCTGAAAAAGTTATTGCATTTCCGGAGGGCCAAACACCTCCCCACCCCCCTCTCTCTAGTTGGACACTGTCTCATGCTGCTCCCAAAGCTGCTGCCCAAAGAGGCAAAACAGGCAACTCACTTCTCAAAATATGCTTAGATTTTGCTTCAACCAGAGGTCTAATTCTGATGTGACTTCTAGAAATGCTCTGAATTGTGTGTGTTAAAGGAGGGAGTTGGAGCAGAGGACTGTTAAACAGCAGGAAACAGGTCACCACCTCCATTAAACCCTAGAAGACAGTGATCTGCAAGCCCAACTCAGACATCACCCCCTTCAGTAGCAGGAAAGCCCTCCATCAGACTTACCCCGAGAGCGCTGCGCCCGGAGGCCCTACTTAATGAGATACCCACTCCAGAAGACACCTTTTGTGAAACACCCTGTGGTGGGCCTCTGGCCCTCTTTACCCTCCATGAGTCTTGTGTATGAGAGAAGGAGCTGTGGTCCTCGTGGAACTTACCTCCGCTCAAAGGAGGGTACTTGTACACGGGTTTAGGAAAACCTTTTCTCTCCTTTAATTTCTTCCCCTTGTACTGGAAGTAAGAGCGGATTGCCTTCCAGGAACAAAACCTGTGAGAAGAATGACTTCTGATCACAGGGAGAAAACCGCCAGCTGAGGGGAGCAGGCCAGGGCCCTGCTCACAGAGGATAGAGGGGGCCTGGCACAGGCAATACAATCGTAAGGGCATGGGTGATGACCCACAGACAGGCAACCCAATTCACACTGGGGTGCCCTGTAACACTAGGTCCTTAGCCCCTCCAGTGAGATGCGCCTGGGAGATGCTCTCCACAAGTAAAGCTCTGGCCCAAATCCTTTCTTGGGTGTCTGGTCAAAACAGACTTGCCAAAATCCTTATTTGCCAAATCAGGAAAATCTGCATTCACTGAGGTCCCCCATCAGGAAACCACCAACATGGTTCCGCAGATGAGCAAATCTGCTCTTTGGGATATCACTTAAGCACTGCAGTCTGCCAAGATCCATCGGTGAGACTCCCAGTGGCTGAGTTCTTCCAATTCCCTGCCGATCGCTGTGGGTCAGTCAGAGTAGGTGCTCCCACAAAGTAGCCCAGAATTCAGGGAGTAGCTACTGGTTGTTACTCCTGGGTGCTCTTTTCTCACTGGAGGAACAAGGGAGAACTCTATGTGGTAATATACTGGCCTGGAGATGGGACCATGAGGTCAACATGTAGCTATTTTTCTTACCCTTCTAATGTCACTCTTGGTCTCTGTGGTACAAGTGGGTGTTTCAACCTCACCCTCCCACCCTCTTGCTCTAGGGTCCTTTCAGTGGGGTCTTGCTCTTGAGTAGCTATTATTATTCTTGTAAGGGGGAAGAGACCTGCATTGCCACATTGGTGACATCATACCAGGCTGGTTTCTAATTCTGGCTTCCCGATGACCAGGTAGGTCCAGGGCAAACCCCTAACATCGGTTTCCTCATCTATAAAATAAGGATAATAATAATTTGTCCCACCCACCCCAGGTGGATTTTGTGAGCTTCATCCAAGAAAATATATGTGGATACAGCTTTCAGAATACAAAACTCTACATAAATATATGGAAAAGTAAATAAAGAACCAGTTATATGAGTTTTAGTAGTTCAAAGCCTCTCTGAAGCTCTCCCATACTTTCTAATTAGGTAAAAAGGAGCACTGATTCAAGTCTGTACCAGTATATACTTCCCAGGAGAACATTAGCCTCCAGAAAGTTTGAAGACAAATTTCTCTTTCGTCCTGATTAGGAGAACTAACTGATATCTAGAAATAAGTACTCGATAACAACTAATATCCAGAAGGCTACGTTTGTTATCTTGAACTTAGATTTTTATATTTAAGATTGGAGATTGGAAAGCAATACTTTACATTTATATTTTAATACAGTAACATCTTTCATGAGAGAGGGAAATGCCTAAGTCAGGGATCACGTAATAATCTAAAGGTCCCAATTTGCTTACTTGGGAAGACTTCAGCTAGCTGTCCTCTGGTCACCATTTCCTTTGTGGAAAGCATGAAATGAATCTGGTCCATGGTGTAGACTATGGGAATAGCAAGCTAGAAGAATTGAGGGCAGCCTCTCAGCCTGAACCTTGCTGGATAGATAGAAGCACTTCGCCACAGTTTGCTTTGTTCTGTAGATGTTTTGTTTCACTTTTGTTTTCTGACCTTCATGGATTCCGCACCATGTTTTTGTTTTGAGTTACTTGCTACATTTGCCACTTGCATTTTGGAAGATATGATATACAAAATCTGAATTTCAAACTCCTCTTGAAAACTGAAGTATCTAGTAGTTGTGTACCTAGTACACATTTTGAGGTTTGGAGCATAATAGAGCAAAACTCTTCTAGCTTACTGTCCATGAAGGGTTTTTTGGCATGTGCATAGTTGGATCAGTTTAGATAGAATTTCTCCCCAAATAGCTGTGGTAGCCCTTTACCCTTAGGTAATAAACTTTTATTCCCAAGAAAATCTAACACCTGTGTTCCAACCAAGCTCTTGGAAAAGGTGGGAGTCAGGCATTCTGATCCCATGTCTTTCATACTCTGATTTAGTGTTCATGTGAGAGATGGAGTGTAGCGAGTAGTTGCCACAAAACTGGAAACTGAAAAAGGACTACTGGAAGACAGGGAACTCTCTGGAAAGTCACACATTTTCCTGACCTCATGGTCTTCAGGTGATGGGAGATAGTTACCTTTTCCAGAAGTGCATAATGACAGGGAAGAGATACATGATAGTCCCGTAGAAGATGTTCCGACTTAGGTGGCCTTCTGCAATGGCAGCAAGGATGGCATCCTTCTGGGACTCAGAGATGTTCACCTACCCAGAGTGGGAGCCCGTCACTGGCAGAGGTTCAGGGAAGGTAGAGGCCTTTCTTGGGCCTCAGGACCTTCAAGACCACCCCTTCCCAAAAGGCAGAGACTTTGCAAGCAGCTATGAGGTAAAGTACATCTGGTAGACCCAGGGCTTAGGAGGTAACTGAAAGCTTTTGGGATTCTTGTGGGGGTAAAATGCTTCTTGGAGAAAGGCTAAAAAAGAGTGGGAGTCCCCCTTACCCTCAGTTTTGGAGGGAGCTCAGAATTCAGGTAGAGCTTTATGATGATGTTAATTTTGGACTTCATTAGGATCAAATCATTCTCATTGTATGCCCGGTTGACTTGCAGCACATGTGCTGAACTCACCAAATTGTTAAATCTAAAGAGAAGCAGTAATTAGGGAATCAGCCAGGAGAAGATGATAGCAGTGAGTAACTAGGTCAGCTGGCCCAGACCCATAAGCCAGGTGAATTCACTCATTCAGTCATAATTTATCCACTAGCAAATGCTAGTTGAGCATCATGTCAGCTAATAGGCTAAGTGTACTTCTTCTTCATAAGCTCACATATTTGTTGATAGTTCATCTTCCCTTCTTTTCCCATCTCAGCCCTTGATACTCCGAGGGTTAAGATTTTATTGCTCTTCCGCTTCTGTAAGGACTTTCTCCTTTCTCACAATTATTACTACCCTCTGAAACAACAGATTCCTTTTCTTAATTTTATATCATAGTAAAAATACCAAAAATTACCATCTTAACCCTTTTTAAATGTACTTTTCAGAGGCCTTACGTCCATCCACACTATAATCATCACCACTTTTATGTCCAGAACTTTTAATCTTCCTAAATTAAAACTCTATATTCTCTAAATACTAACTTCCTAGTCTCCTTGTTCCGCAGTCCTTAGTAACTGCTGTATTTTCTGTCTCTTAGCAGAAAGCATTCTAAAATACTCTATTTTCTGTCTCGAACAGCCTTTTACTAATCATTAAATATCTGTCAGACACAGTTTATCTTGACTTAAGCACAGTTTTCTTCTCTCATTCCATTTAAAATATTAGTAATTTTTAAATTTACTAATAGAATATCAAGGTGTCTCCATTGCATGCTTGTTTGTGTATTCATTTACCTATTAAATGAGTTTATAAAGGGTCTGTTCTGTGCTAGATCTACTTCATGGAGCAGGGATTGAGAATGAACTCAGTAAACAGAGTCCTGTTTTCCAGGAGTTCACAATGGATGATAGGGAGAAGATACAGAAATACATATGGGAATCATTAAATATCCAGCAGAGAGTTATGAAGACGATGAAAAGAGATGATGCAGTGGGGAGGTGATGGACATTTGCACATTGGGAAGCAGAAGACAGGCATTTGAAGGCCAAAGGCTTCTTCCTGCAAAGCGAGTGGCGCATGCAAAGTCTATAAAACAATGTCCCATTGCAGAGCAGAGCAGCGTGTGGAGTCATACATCTGGGCCAGGGGCAGGGGATGAGGAGCACAAGCTGAGGCCCAAGGGGCAGCATTCATATAGGTCCTACTCGTGCAGGGCCCTGTCTGCAGTGTGAGGAAGTTTGTACATTGTTCCTATGTTTTAGAAGCTAACACATAGTCTGCCTATGTTTTAGGCAGAACAGTGACAGAATCTGGTTGACATTTTAAAAGGCTACTTTGGTTGCTATGCAGAGAACAGTTAGTAGAGAGCAAGTGATGGGATTTGGAGCAGCAATACCTGCCTGCCCTTTGCACACTTAAAAAAATCCCACTAGGCCCTCCCTGGTGGCGCAGCGGGTTAAAGCACAGCACTGAGAATCTGAAGCCACTTCCGCATGAGTTCGATTCCCGCCTGCTGCCTGCCCCGGAGGAGACCACATGGCGGGCCAGACCTCTCCTGGACCGCCCGCTGCTTCCCTCAGCAGTGTACTTCGTCGATCTGCCTGTTCTGCTCCCCACTCTGTCTCTGGTGAAGCCTCTCACCGCCCCTGAGCCTCTGGCCTGTACCCCAGTTCTGTATGAATAAATAAATAAATCTTTAAAAAAAAAAAAATCCCACTAACATTTACTCCTCCTTCAAAATTCAGTCTAGGTGACCTGTCCCCCAAGAAACTACACTTGAGGACTCAGTTATATAAACGTATTTTTTGTTCCTGGTTCAAACAAAATACCTACCATCCTACTTCCCAGTGCTTATATGTCTACTCTGCCATTCCCATTAGTTTCTAGAAACTTGAGGACTAGAGAGCACATCCTCATTGGTTTTTGCATCTCTAGTGCTAACTCTTGTATTCAAGAACTAGTAGACAATTGGTAAGTATATGTAGAACTGAGCAATCCCTCACTGGATTGAAGAGGAAATCTCTTACTCAAATACGTGCAGAGCTACCAGGTGCTCTGGATTTGTGAAAGACACTCTGACTCAGGCCTCTCTCACGCCAGCTGTATACACTGTGCCTCCTCTGGACACGCATTTCTCCAACTAGTTGGTGCAGTTGTTTACTGAGAATTATTCATGTCTCTTTACAAATATTGCTGCTTGTTACATTTGTAACAAGTAATTTGTAATTTTTTTAAAGATTTATTTATTTGTGCCTACAGAAGTGGGGTGCAGGCCAGAGGCTCAGGGGCAGTGAGAGGGGCACTCTGTCACCAGAGACAGAGTGGGGAACAGAACAGGCAGATGGACAAAGTACACTGCTGAGGGGAGCAGCGGACGGGCCAGGAGAGGTTTGCCACGCCATGGGGTCACCTCCGGGGCAGGCGGGAATAGAACGCATGCTGCAGTGGGTTTAGCTTCTCAGTGTTGTGCTCTAACCAACCCGCTGTACCACCAGGGAGGGCTGTAATTTGTAATTTATGAAAATCAACAAAATTTGATCATGAAAAGTAATGTTATTTGCTGCTTTTGTGAAAATGCATTTAATGCTTTGGAATGTCTCGTTAAAAGCAAGTTGCATTTGGGGAATCCCTGGGGACTAGGGGGTTAAAGACACAGTGCTATTAAGCTACCACCAGCCACTGCAAGCAGGAGTTTGATCACAGGCCAGGGAGGTGACCTACATGGCCCAATAGACCTCTCCTGTCTTGCCTGCTGTTCCCCTCAGGCAGTGTATTCAGTAGATCTGCTGACTCTGCTCCCTACTCTCTCTGGTGAATCCTCTCACCCCCCACCTCTGCCCTGCACCTCAGTTCTTATATGCACAGATAAGTAAATCTTTAAAAACCTCAGTAAGTTACATTTATTCATTCACTCATGTATTCACTCACTCATTCGTTACAGCCATGCTCTTATTTATTTATGTAGTTTAATTTTTTAAAAAAAAATTGAGATAGGGCCCTCCCTGGTGGCTCAGCGGGTTGAAGCACAGCACTGAGAATCTAAAGCTGCTTCCGCATGAGTTCGATTCCCGCCTGCCCCGAAGGTGACCACATGG
>NW_004567125.1:24888239-24892569 GCF_000260355.1 Condylura cristata | reverse complement strand
CTCTGTCTCTGGTGAAGCCTCTCACCGCCCCTGAGCCTCTGGCCTGTACCCCAGTTCTGTATGCACAAAAAAATAAATCTTTAAAAAAAAATTGAGATAAACTGTTTAATATTACTGTATATGCTTTGAAGGTTATAGATTTAAACTTCTATTTAAAAATGTTATTGGGTTAGGTGGAGTGAGGAAATTAAATATATATATATATAATTATACATATATATAATTTATACCATTATATATATATAATGGTATAAAAATCCAGAGGGTTAGATTTATTTCCAGTACTGTACTTTAAAGACAGCAAAATTAGAATTAATGTATAGACTTTTGGGTATAATTTATATAGAAAACTATATGGACTCCTAATTGGTAAGATGGTTTTGATTTTACATCAAAAGTTTGACAGATGAGTGAATGTACAGTAATATATTTTAACTTAAAAATGTCTCTTGTACACTCACACACTATTTTATTATTATAATTATTCAAAGAACTATTGGCCCAAGTGTGCTATATAAGAGGATTTCCATTACGTTAGTAAATAACAGGAAATAAAGTGCTCCACTTCCTGAGTTGAAGTAAGTGAATTTCAGTTTTGGGAACTTGGGAAGTTCCGACTGGGAAGACAGGAGCTTGTAGGAGCCAACTGGCAGGAGAAGGACATGACCTAGTGACAGTGTGTGGGGGGTCCCATAGGGACACCTGCCTGGCAGGACAGAAATCTCACCACTTAAGGGCCATTCATCTCCACTGCGAGTACTAAACAGAGAGTCACAAGGGAAAGGTGAAATGTGAAACTTACTTCTCCATTTCTGAAAAGAAATATATATCATTGATTAAAAAGTTGACAATGATAATTTTATGGCCAAAAATTCGGCGCTTCACAAGGGTTATTTCGCCATTCTCGTACTCTGAAGCACGGATATTTGTGGAAACTGTAGTCTGACGTCCTGAGACGTTTGGTGAGCTGGGGTAATCTAAGAGAGAAAGAGGCGGGCATTAAAATCTAGTATATCTGGCTCTCCCTTGTGGCTTAACGGGTTAAAGCACCATATTATGAAGCTCTCCAAAGCCACTAAAGCATGAGTTTGATCCCCAGCCGGGAGCTGACCCACATGGCGTGGCAGACCTTTCCTGACCCACCCTCTACTCCCCTCAGCAGTGTACTTGTCAGTCGGCCTGTTCTGTTCCCCACTCTGTCTTTGGTGAATCCTCTCATCCACCACACCTCTGGCCAGTACCCCAGTTCTGTATGCATAAATAAACAAATATTAAAGAAAAAACAAGTCTAGTTTCTCAAATCACTCTGAAGTCTGAAGCCTTCCATTTAGGTGTAACTGAAAAGAAGAGAGGAAACTGTAAGAGAGGACCTGTTTGGTGACCTATGCCATAGACACTCCTTGCACTGGGTGCAGCTTTTTACTTAGCTTTGAAGGCTGCTGGCAGAGCTCTCTGCTCAAATGGTAGAGTCCTACACAAACCAAAATAAAGACATACGTGCACACACACACATATATCAACTGAGTACTATGTCCACAATTAGTTGCATATTTCCACATCTTCTTTGAAAAACAGGTAGAACAAGGAGAAAATCAACAAAGCTATCGTAGACTTGACCATTAATAGTCAACATAACCTAACTTACAGAACACTGTACGAACAAAATATGAATTGCTTCTAAGTGCACATGAAATATTTGTCAAGACAGACCGGACTTTGGTTCATAAAATTAAGTTTAGAAGGATCTAGGTCATATGAAACACATTCTCTAACTACAATAGAATTAAATAAGAAAGCAAGGGCTACAGGGAGGGCAGCAGAAGGGAGGAGAGGAGGAAGGAAAGCTGGTAAATCCACAAATACTTGCAAGTATCAAATAGCTTATGTTTATTTGTTAAATTTACTTTAATTTTTTATCTATATTACACCATTCTTCCTTTTTGTACAATGCATGCTTCCTCAAGTGTAGTCCCTCGCAAAATTCCAACCACTAGTTCACCATGCACTTTCACCATAGTCCCTTGTATGTGAATACATTCCCTCCTCTGTTTTGGTCCCTCTCTCTCCCCCTCCCCTGTGGAGCATCTCTGATTAATAGTTGCCAGTTAATTTTGTTTTTAAATTTATTATTTTTTTCCTGGGCTCTTATTTGGTTCCCCTACATTCCTCCTGTAAGTGAAAATCCATCCAATATTTTTCTTTTTCCTTTTGGCTTATTTCATTGGTCATGATCCCTTCCAGCTCCATCCATGTTGCTGCAAATGGTTATATGTTTGCCTTTTTTTGATTGCTGAATAGTATTCCATTGTGTATATATACCATATCCTCTTAATCCAGTCATTTGGGCATTTGGGTTATTTCCAAGTCCTACCTATTGTAAATAGTGCTGCTATAAACATAGAGAAGCAGGTATCTCTTTTTTTAAAGATTTATTTATTTGTTCATACAGAACTGGGATACAGGCCAGAGGCTCAGGGGTGGCGAGAGGCTTCACCACAGACAGAGTGGGGAGCAGAACAGGCAGATCGAAGTATACTGCTGAGGGGAGCAGCAGGTGAAACAGGAGAGTTCTGCTATGCCATGTGGGTTCAGCCATCTCCGGGGCTGGGGATTGAACTCACACTGACGCGGCTGCTGCTAGCCTGCAGTGCTGCACCTTAACTCGTTGCGCCACCAGGGAGGGCACAGAACTGCATATATTTAAATAAACATAGGTCGAATAAGGTATTAAGGAGACAATTGAAAAAAAAAATTTTACTGAATGTAAATTAAAATGTAACATCAAAATTTGGAGCATGTCACTAATTTAAGAAAGAAAACACTACCTATTTATAATATTAACTATAAAACCAGAGTGATCGCAGTATTAGTATATAGACATGTATCAGAAGAATATAGACCTAATTATCTTTTTAATGATAAAACTTCTTAAGTCAAATCTTATTAAAATGGGTTAGGAAAAGATTCATAACAGGACATAAGATGCACACTATAGAAGAAAAATTGATTAAAAATCAAATGAAAAAATTCTGCTCTTCAAAGAAAATGAAAAGGCAAGTTATCAACTGGGAGAAAATGTTTGCAAAATATATAGAGATCAAAGAATATATCTAGATTATAGTAAGCCTTCTTATGCCTCCACATGAAGTGACAATCCACTTTTTATACAAGGCAGAGACTTTGAAAAAACAACTTATCAAAAAATAGATGAGTAGCAAGTAAACACTTGAAAAGATGCTTACTATCATTAGTCAATTGATAGTGAGACACAATTACATACTCTCAAAAATAGCTAAAATTAAAAAGACTAGAATTATACAAAGTTTGGCAAGAATGTGGAGCAACTGAACCTTTGTTAAATTGGTGGTATAAATGCAAAAATGACCTAGCCTTTGGTAGTTTCTTATGAAGTTAGCAAGCCCTTACCACATGTTAAATCATTCCACTCCTTGGAAATTCCATCCAAGAGAAGACTTACACAAAGGTTTGTACTTGAATATTCATAGTAACTTGAGCCTTAATAGCTGTAGACTGGAAACAACCCACATGTCCATCAATTCATGAATGGATAAGCATATCACGATACATTAATCTGTAAGACTATTCTAAAGAAATGAACTCTGGGTACACACCACAGTGCAGCTGAATTTCAAAATCACTATACTTTGTAAAAGAAGCCAGACATGAAAGATTAACAAAGCATACTTTGTTTATATTAAATTCCAGAAAAGATTAAGTATAGAGATAGAAAGCAGAGAATGGTGGTGAAAGGGGAAGGGTGCTGATTCAAATGAGAGAATTTTTTTGTGGTAATGGGACTACTTTAGTTTGTGACTACTGAGGTGATCACATTTGTCAAGACATCAAATTGCACACTTAAAATTGATTGAATTATATAAATTATAGTTTAATAAGAACAATTTTTTAAAGTAATTAAAAATTGGGAATAAACTGCTAGATAATTGGAGAATGTGGAACTTCTCTCCATTTGCTCTATTCTTCTTCCATAGCTTTCTCTAAAATGTTTTAGCCTTTTCTATAGTTCTTTTACATCTTGCATGTTCATTGATTCTTAAAGGTTCAATTCTTGTCTTCCATTCATTCACTTTATTTCTCAGAACAAGTTTGTCTTTACCCCATGTTTGACAACTTTGTCTCCTTTATGACTGGATTGGTGTCTCAGATAACCATGAACAAGTTTGCCTTTCTCTATTCCTTGCAGTATCTCTTCCTTTGTTTGACAGGTTTGTCTTGCATTCCAAGGAAAAGGGAGTTAATTAAACAGCAGTTGCTGAGAAAACAGCCTGGTACACACTGTCTCCATCTCCGC
>NW_004567125.1:24873235-24887814 GCF_000260355.1 Condylura cristata | reverse complement strand
CCACATGGAACAACAGACTTCTCCTGTTTCACCTGCTGCTCCCCTCAGCAGTGTACTTCAAAGATCTGCCTGTTCTGCTCCCCACTCTGTTTCTGGTGAATCCTCTAACTGCCCCTGCACCTCTGTTCTGTACCCCATTTCTGTATGCATAAATAAATAAAATCTTTAACAAAAAATAAAAAAAAAATCACAAGAATTCTTGAAGGACAAATGAAACAACACATTTCAAAATGCCCTCGCCTGCTTCCCTGCCACCTGGCTGGCCCACTGCAGTCACAACTTCAGTAGAGGGTGTAGTTGATCTGGCACCCAGGTCATGAGGTCTCCGCTCACCTCCAGGCTCACACAAGCATGGCATGAAGCTATAAGCTCTGCGACTTTTTATCTGGGCTAAACTTTGTGGCCGAAGTATCGGCAGGTAAAGGGAGTAAAGACTTACTTTCCTTGTTATTGTATACTTCGAAACGAAGATAGTCTTCTAATTCCTGGCGCTTACTGGGATCAGACATAAATTTGCGGTATTTGCAAAAGCTCCGGATGAAGCTGATCAATTTCAGCCACCATTTTTTCTGAGGAAAGAGATAGAGGTATGTTATATTCATTAGTCTGGCTCTCTTCACTGAGGGTCTGTTTTGTGTCAGAAACTTGACATTCCTTACATGTAACCCTACACTACTACTATCACAAGAAGGAATCATTGCTAGCTCTACTTTAAAGGTGAGGAAACTTAGGTCAGAGTACTTGTATAACTTTCCACAGATCAAACATCTGGTGGGTAGAAGATTCTAGCTGAGTCATGTATGGTTGTGGTCAGATTTTTCAGCAGTGGAGATGTGAGATGATGTGATTGTAGGAGGCAGCTTGAGTGCTAAAAACAGGAAGAACCAGATGCCACAGATGTATCCATTCTCACAGGAAATAAATGATGGCTCAGGCACAGTAATTTGAAATGTCGAAGGCATAAAGAGATAAGTAAAACCATGTCTAATGTTTGAAGAAAAATAAAACTGCATGCAAGATGCACATGCCACACACACACAAACAACATGCATAAACACACATACATGAATTCATTTGTGTTTCTTAACACAGATTCCCAGTGACCATTCCCTAGTCATTTAACCCCTTGAAAAAACATAGTGTGTAGAGATAGAAGGAATCTTGCTGACCTGGTTCAGGTCTCCCATCTACAGGAAGGAGCATCAATCTCAGCATGGATTTAAAGTCGGTGCTCAGGTGCAAAAGATACTGGATTTGAGATCAGAAACTTTGAATCTGGAATGTAATTTCTCCCTAATTTTGTAATTTGTGTCAATTTACTTAGTCTGCATGTCATTGTTTTCTGTGTATAAGGTAGAAAAACAACTGTTTTCATGATTGTCATGAACAGGCCAGAGGCTCAGGGGCGGCGAGAGACTTCACCAGAGACATAGTGGGGAGCAGAACAGGCAGATCGACGAAGTACCCTGCTGAGGGGAGCAGCGGGCGGGTCAGGAGAGGTCTGCCACGCCATGTGGATCTCCTCCGGGGCAGGCGGGGATTGAACTCATGAGGAAGTGGCTTTAGCTTCTTAGTGTTGTGCTTTAACCCACTGCACCACCAGGGAGGGCTGCTGGCTTCTTTTTTTAAAAAAAAGATTTTATTATTTATTTATGCATACAAGAACTGGGGTACAGGACAGAGGTGTTGAGGGTTAAAGGGTTCACCACACACAGAGTGAGGAGCAGAACAGGCAGATTAACAAAATACACTGCTGAGGGGAGCAGCAGGTGAGACAGGAAAGGTCTGCTGTGCCTTGTGGGTCACCTCCTGTGTCTGGGATCGAACTTGTGTTGCAGTGGCTATGGATAGCTTCATAGTGTTGTACTTTCACCCCTCCTGCCACCAGGAAGGGCCCCACATTGGCTTCTTTTTATCATTTCTTATTTAATAACAACTGGAAGACATGAAATTAAAATGAAGTTTTCTGGTTCCAGATTTGGTATTCCTTAGAAATCCTACATGGATAAAATTTTAAATAATGGTACCCTGACATGGAGTTCATTCAGGTATGGAAGATACAGAGCAGAGAAAGAGGGAAGTCCTGTGTTTTCATATCTGGACTAGTGGAGTACAGGCCTGGGTGTAACTTGCAGAGTTCTCAAAACATCATCTTGACAGTCAGAAAGGATTGGGCTTGAAGTGTACTGATAATACAAGCAATCCTATAACACAATGAACAAATGATTATATGGGGAATTTGTATTCTTTCTCCGAACTTTTTTTTTTTTTTAAAAACTTTATTTATTTGTGCATACAGAACTGGGGTACAGGCCAGAGGCTCAGGGGCGGCGAGAGACTTCACCAGAGACATAGTGGGGAGCAGAACAGGCAGATCGACGAAGTACCCTGCTGAGGGGAGCAGTGGGCGGGTCAGGAGAGGTCTGCCTCGCCATGTGGTCTCCTCCGGGGCAGGCGGGGATTGAACTCATGAGGAAGTGGCTTTAGCTTCTTAGTGCTGTGCTTTAACCCACTGCACCACCAGGAAGGGCCCTTTCTCCAAACTTTTAAGGAGACTTCCCTAAATAGGATTCCTCTTTTCCCACTTCCCTCTTTCTTTGGGAGAAAGAAGACATTAGATAATTGATGAATTTGGAAACCAGAAATGGGCATACTCTCTGGTCATCCCATGGCATTCCCTCTGGGAGCTGCTGGCCTGCAAGATTCCTCTGTTTGGGCTGGACCTTTGTTATACTGCAAGAATCTCACAGAACAGAACGCTCCCTGGGGGACTGGAGGCATTAAGGTGCAGCACTCTGAAGCTCTTCCCAGCCACTGCGTCAGGAGTTTGATTCCCAGCCAGGGAAGTGACCCACATGGTACAGCAGACCTCTCCTGTCTCTCCTGCTGCTCCCCTCAGCAGTGTATATCAGTAGATCTCTCTGTTCTGTTTCCCACTTTGTCTCTGGTTAATAATTTCAATTCCTTCATCTGGCCTACACCCCAGCTCTTGGATGCATAAATAAATAAATCTTAAAAAAATTACCATATAGGGCCCTCCTATATTAAATCTTTAAAAAATAATAACAATATAAACAAATAAGACATTCTCTCTCTAAAAAAGAAGAAGCAGCTCACAGAGTAAGTGGAGGCCTAATAGTTCCATTGTGATAATGACCAGGTGTGAGTAAATTTTAACTGGGTGCAGAGGTGATCAAATCCATTGGCTTCATGGCATGTCCTATAGATTGGCCTTGAGCAATGTAACTGATAATTTTGATCTTCATGTACCTGAACCCCGTGACGAGTAATTGCTTCTAAACATAATAAAGATAAAGATTTTCTTAAATTCCTACATAACATTTTCTCTGAGACTCAGATTTTTCCTTTATAAAAGGGAAATATAAAAACCTACCCCTAAAAGTAGTTGCTGTAGTAAATAAATAAGCTAACAGTGAAATCTGCTGTATATGGTCAATGATACCTAGTGGTTTCCTTGTCCCCCAAATCTTGTCCTCACTGTCTCCCTCACTGACCTGGGATTTATGGAGGTGAGACACTACCATCTTTGAGGGTTTCTTCAGTGGAAGTTTTATTTCATGTTGTACCTCTGGAGGCTGAGGTGGGAATAAGTCTTGGTATTCTTTAAACCTGCCAGATTAAAGTTACAGGCATAGCAGAATAAAAGACTATAGGAACCCTTCCCTCAAAGACAACCAGAAACCAGATACATTTGTCATACAATTCATTTTAACATATCATCAGAACATAACTGATTGTCCCTATACATCTGCATTTTTGAAGGTGGGTAGCCCACAAAGTTGGCAGAATTGTGATGGGGGCCATAATGGGTCATAAATGCAGCAGTACCACTCAGTGGGCCAAACTGGGAGAGGGCAGAGATATTAGGGACACCCAGGACCCTAGCGAGCTCCATTGTAGAGGTGACAATCGACAGACACTAAGAAGGTTCGAGATGGATTTGCCCTCTTTTGTAGGACTGCTGTGGCGATGGGTTATAAGAGAATGGGCTGTAAGCTGCCGAGTAATGTGACTTGCAGAAGCCAATGAGATTCTCTAGAAAGAATCACTGCCTTCACCAAGCAATACTTACCACCTTTCTTCCAGAGATTTCATGACATAGTTCTGGAGCATAAACAATGTGGTTATGCTGATGCTTCGCATTTGAGCAATTTCTTTGACAAAAGGGATATTGCATTGCAGCATTTCTTCTAAAAAGTGCAAGAGAGAAATAAAAATTGTCTATCATCTGAGGAAACTGAAAATTTCTGTCCTTAGAGTCTTACCATCCTTTCTTCTCAATCTGTGTAGATACTGAGTTTTCCACATTGCTTGGAAATCTCAAAAGTCTATTTGGATTGTTATGTGCAAATATTATCCTGGGTTAGTTCTATTAAAATGTCAAAAATTACTGTGTAAGGGGAAACACTTCTATCTCATTCAGAAGTGTACAGAACTTGCTATCTTGAGGCCTAGCAAATTAGTATTTCCTACAGGATTTATTGAATTTACCTCTTATTTATCTTTCATTAGATTTAGAGCTTTATCTTGATTTGACATAAGTAAGCAGCAAACCCAGGAACACCTCCAACTATCTGTTTCATCTGTGCCTAAATAGGAGGCTTTCATTGTGTTGCTAGAGAGTTATTTAACTCAAGAATGGGGTAATGCTAACCCCTTTTGGTTTGCCCCAGAATTGTAAAGATCAGTGACTTTACTTGAAACATCTGCTCTGGTCAAGATGAAATTACATGGATCAAAATCACCCAAGACAACAAGACAAAATTTATGAAACAAAGATCTTTCAGTGAGACAGTTCTTCTCAGTACAACTCTCTACAACCCTACAGTGGTGGACACGAATCCGGCATACTACCAGTTTGCATTTGTATTTAACTCCAATCTAGTTGATTTGAGGGTCAAGTAACTTGAGTTTGAATGCCCATTCCACCAATTGGACAAGCTAGTTAACTTCTCTTTGATTCACCTTCCACATTAGTCAAATGGAGTGCATAGGGAGTAACTCGGGGTTGAAAAAAGGTAAATGAGGATATATTTCATAGAGAAGTACCAGTGTCTTACACTGGCTTCTTTTACTGCTATTATTCTTTGCGTTTTGTTGTTTCTGCTGTCTGCTTTCACTCTCCCTCTCAATCTTTATTCCTCTCTCAATACTGACCCAAGTGGTCACTGCTATTCTTGTGTTTTGGGGGCTCACATGAGATAAGCACTTGGCAGTTGCCTAAGGTACTAATGGGAGAAAGAAACACAAGAAAAGCATGCATACCAGGAGGAACTTTGCTATGGAAGAAAGTCCTGATTATACTTTCAAGGAGAGACTTGTGAGCCTTTTCGTTTTTCTCTGTACTGATCCTGTGCATGGCTATCAGGAATAGCAGTGGAGTTTCTTCCTTCCGTTCTCTGAGAAACTCCCTGAAGAACTCCAAGTGGTTTGTATTTGTGAAAATTTCTTCCATGTTTCTGGAAAATAAGAAAGAATCCTTGATAGCAAGTAAAAGATAATGATCCTGGATTCTCCTCCAGCTAGGGAAGGTCATCCTCAGGCTGTGTGTGGGGTCTTTAGCCACGTAAGCAGAACAGGGTGGCTGGATCAGTCCATCTGCTCATCTCCTTGGAGAGAGGATTATGTGTCATCCTAAGCTTGGTCCAGTCATTTGACAACACAGTGGAGGAGAATGAGAGATATTTTAAAGGGGATGATTGTTTTTCAGTGGTGTCCTCTTTTTACATGATGGATTCAAAACAACTCCAAATTAGTGACACAAAATATGATTGATTAACTGTTATAGATCAGTTCTTTAAAGTTCCCTACTAATTTTTTCTGTCACTGCTCCTTAAACAATAGGTACTCCTAATGTTTCACCCTTAGTCCTCTCTAATTTTTCCTTATAATTATTTTCCCCAGACAGTCTCTGTCTCCACTAAACTTTGTTTCATTTACACAGTAAAAGTAGCTCTAGCTCCCATGAGTTCCACTTCCAACTGCCCTTTGAACTTTATCTTTATGTCACTTGCACCCACAAGTCATTGAAATCTCTCCACACACACCTACAACCTCCCCACCCTACCAATTTCATTATGTGTGATATTAGCTACAGGGTTTTTAAGTAGATGCCTTTCTATTTTAATGATGAGAATTTTTATCATGAATGGATTTTGGACTTTGTAAAATCTTTTTATGCATCAATTGAGATAATCATGTAGAATCTCCCCCTTATTTTAGGAATATTGTATTAATTGATTTTTTAATATTAAATTAAACTCGCACCCCAAATACATCTCATTTGGTCACGCTGTCAAACACTTTGTACATGTTATGCAACTTGGTTTGCTAGTATTTGCTAAGGGTTCCTATAGTTGGACCCATGGGGCAGATTGGTATGTAATTTTCTTTTCCTATGGTACTTTGTTTGGCTTTGGGATGAGGAGTTAGTAAGCAAATGCTCCTTCCCCCTCTATGTCCTCAGCAAGTTCTTAGAATATTGGCATTATTTATTCTGTAAATGTATCTTGGATATGTATCTCCAGTAAATTAAAATTTTAACAGATTTTTTTCTGTTAAAAGATTTTAAATTTCTCATTCATTTCCTTCTATGTTATAGATTTATCCATATTTTTTATTTCTTGAGACAGTTTCACAAATCTTGGTATTTCTGCAAATGTATTAGTTCATTGAAGCTCCTTATTTGTCCCTTGAATTTACTTATAACCTTAATTTTTGTTTAAAGTCAGTGGTTATATCCTCTCTTTTGATCCATATTTTGATTCTCTGCACATCTCACTTTTTACCCTTGTCAATATAGCGAATGGTTTATCAATATTTTGATCATTACAAAAAACGCTCTTGTCTGCCTGCATTTCCTCTATTTTTTTCTCTTTTATTGATTTCCTCAGTAATACCCATTTTGATTTCATTCTACTCCCTTTGAGTTTAGCTTGAATTTATTGTTCACCAGTTTTCATCACTGTTATTTCTGATGTGAAGTTAGCTTTATTTTTATACATACCTTGGATATAAGAAGTCCTCCTTGTATGATATTTAAGACATTTTTTTCTTCCTCACAACAGCTGACTACTAAGTGTGGCTCTCCAGTTGTGAGCTCAGACTAATTAGGATTCGTTAAACATCTTATATGTTTGTCAATTAACTTGAGAAATATTCAACTATTTTGTACTTATTCAAAACAAGTTTTTGCCCTCATACTCTCTTTCCTCTCCTTCTGGAACTCCAATTATTTGCATATTGGTGCTCTTTATGGTATCCCACAGGTCCAAGCTTCTATTTTTAGGTCCTTATTATTCTTTTCTTTAGACTGGGTAATAACAATTGAGCTATTTTAAAATTAATTGATTCTGACAACTCAGATCTCTGTAGTTGGTTCTCTAATGAATTTTTCATTTTAATTATTGAATTTTCAATATTTTTGAAAATTTTTATTTGGTTATATTTTATAATTTTTGTCTCATTATTGAGGTTCTGCATTTAATTAATAATTATCATCATCACACTTTCTTTTATTTCCTTAAACATGGCTTCCTTCTGTTTAGAAGTCTTTGTGAGTCCAGTAATTAAGTCATCTCTGGAACAGTCTATTGCTGCATCCCCTGCCTCCCTCATACCTGTGGGCATTTGGGGGAGGGAAGAGGTGACAATTTAAACTGGTATTTTGGATAATATAATTTATTGGGTTCTAAAATTTCTTTGATAGTCTTGTCCAGTTTTATCATTGCTTTAATGGTGAGATAGTGTGTGATGTTCTTATGCCATCAGCTAAGTGGTTGTTTCTTCCTCTCTGAGGGTTTTAAATTCTATACCCTCTGCCACTTCTATCACCACTGTCTACTTCAGGCCTTTAGTATCATTTGCCCAAACAACTGAAAAAAAATTTTAACTATTAATTATGCCTTCCGTTTAGGTTCTGATTCATTAGACAACCATTTTCATTTCTTCCAGAGTTATATTTTTAAATTCATATGATATGTACTTCACTAGTCCTATTCCAGCAAACCCAAATAAATGTTCATTGTGGTTTAATGAATACAAATTCCTTAGCAATTCCCTCAAGACCTTCTTGTAGTTATTTGGTCTCAATCTTCATTTCTAATCTTGTGTTTTATGTCCCCTCACTCCATATGTTCTGTGTGTAATGTAACTGGACTGTTTTCAAGCCTTTAAATACTACTTTCATGTTTGCAAGTTTAAATCATAGCAACACTTCTTCACCTTCAAAGGGTAAGTCAGACCACAAATATTTACATTTATTTGCAGTTGAGTTCTTACATATAGTTTATGGCCTTTCTGATCCTCAAACTTATACCAATCTTTCCTCAGATTTCCCTTTTCTTTCCACTATACTTTCATAGTAATTAACAATATTTTATTAAAACTTTTTAAGATTAGCTTTGTGTTTATTTGATTATATTAGATTAGGGGCAAGTATTATATCTTTTATTTTGTGTCATTAGCATCTGAAACATGTCTGGGACACAAATGATCAATAGTTTTTTATTACATTGAAACCAGGTTAAGGAAAAGGTTAAGAGAATTAAAACTGGAATTTCCCTGGGCCATTTTATTGTGGGCATAACGGAGGACATGAAACTAGACTAAATGATCCTGCATATTCCCTCTAGAATTTAATGACCTTATGAATAAATGATTTAGAAAGACTTGACTTATGCTCATCTTGACTCTTTGGAAAATAAATATTTCTGTAAACATATTGGAGAGTGCTAAATAGCGAAAGAAATATTAAATGATTGAACATCACCGAATAATTCCATTTCTATGAAGAGAAGGAAGATCTAGACAGAATAGTTAGAAAAGAATAAGACTTATCAAGTTCAGAGACAGTTATAAGTAACAGAAATTAAAATTATAATTTTTTCTCAAAAAAGCTCTATCATTACCACCAATTTTTATGTTCTATTTATATGCAAATTTTCATATTGCTTGTCACTAAGATAAGTGCTTGGTATTATATTTTAGGGGCTTAGTGTTTTAGAACAGAGGAAGGACACAGCAGACAGTTGGAGAATTTCTAAGGTAGGTGGCATGTGTGCTAGGTGGAAAGAAAGAAGAGTGGGTGTTCCAGAAAGGCCCACGGCCTTTGCCAAGCAGTGAGACCTGCCAAGGCTGAATCTAGGATGATGATAAAGCAGGAACTTACGGTAAGTAAGGAACCAGCTGGAAGCCACTAAAGTAATATATAATTTGAAAAAACACATATAGATAAAATATGTCACCTCGCAAGGCAGCAGCACTGGGAGCAGCACAATAAGGAGAGACAAAGAACGAGTACTGAGAGACAGACCCAAGAGGGCTACGTCTCTGGCTGTGTGTGGCAGCCCCTTCCCCATGGCCCATCTCATATTTATTGGGGATCAGATACAGGGAAGGTGGGCAAGTATATGGAGGAATGTGCATGGTGGGGGTGTATATTAGGGATGCATAAATGCCTGGCACAAGCTAGGGGGTGTGAGTAGGGGCTGTTGTTTAGGGGGCTTCATTGTCACTGCTAATCCAAACATCCTATTTACACTTAACTTTCTGGCAAGGTGGTCTAGCTGGTTATGCTAATCTGGCCATAAAGTCTGCCTACTGTTTTCAGCAGATAATGGTTTTCTAGTATGTACTTCATAACGGGACTTAGGTCCTGGTGAGAGATCCCCTGTCTGACTCTTTTTTAGCTTAACCGGAAGGAACTTTGGGCACCAAGCAAAATCCCGAGAATAAGGGGGTTGGAGAACCCACAAAAATAGATGTGCAAAGATGCTTATTGTGGTATAATTTATAGTAATGAAAAGTAAAGGTAGTCTAAATGCCCATAAAAAAGATATAGTGAAATAAGTCATTCTGCATCCATACTCTGGAAAAAAGTAGACCTATACATACTAACATGAAAGGTTCTCCATGACAGTGTAAGTAAAATAATCATTCTGCATGACACCAAGTTTAGAGAATAAGTACTTATTTAAAATATAAAGTATCTATACATCTCTGTGTGATATATAAAAAAAGTCTGGAAATCTACATACAGAAAGATAAATTCAACATTAAACAAATTGAGAGTAAAGACAGCTTGTGTCTGGAAATGTTGCTACAGCCAGACTCTATATCTTACCCAGGTCTTGACGAGGGCTTCTTTATTTCACCCCTTTTGCCAAAGGATAGTTTCCTAGATGAGAGTGAAATTATCCTTGGTTCTTTGATAATTTCCACTGAAAAATCTAAAGAAAACAATCACAAATTTGGGGGGCACCATGTGAGAAAGAACATTGCAGAAAACAAGCAGGGCAAAGTAGCAGTCATCTAGCAGAAATTGAGTGCATGTGGAAAATTCAGTCTCACTACAACGGCTGCGACCTCAAACCTTTAGTAGTAAGAGACATAGGGATGATTACCACTCCTGACACTAATATCACTCCAAACATTGTTATCTAAGTCTATTAGTCATAAGGCCTAAAGCCCAACTTTCCAGAAGACGGTTGAGACAAGCTCATCCTACTTTTCCTTATCACATTGACATTAAATATTATCCCTTCCCAATTTTAACTGGGCCAGATGCCATCCTATCATATTCCTTATGACTTCCAGTCTTCCTTGAATCTCCTGTTAACCCATCCTACATCCTTCCACTTGCCCTCTGGAACTCATGCTTCATCATCATCAAACTCTCACAGATTCCCTATCACTTCATCAACTGAAATTTGCTTTAATTGAAACCACTCGTTTTTATGGTGACATTCTTCCATGGTAAGCTTCTTCTCAAATATTATTCTATCTCATACACAATTCAAAGTGTCTGTTTCCTGATTGCCATTTCAAAAGCATTATTTCAAAAATATAAATTAAACATTGTTATTGAAAAATAAAGATTTCAAAGATCTCAGTATTAGGGAGCCTGTGCAAGTTAACATTATAGAAGAAAATATAGAATGTCAGCTCATTCAGGACAGGGATTGTGTGTTAATCATCTCATCACCAGAAATTAAAACATAGTTTAATCTTCTAGTCAATGTTTTAAAATATTTATTAAGTAGAATATATTTTAGACCATCATTATGTGTTATGTCCCCAGAAAGTAGAAGACATGGGTCTGGAAACCAAAGGATGAAATTAAGAATGATTTATTTATCATTGGTATGAGGGACTTATTGAGGATAATTTCTAATCCTTAAACTTTAGCGTCTGTGGGTCTAGACCAGCACTCGCCAATAGAAATATGTCATGAACTTGACATATTTAAAAGAGCCAAAAGGAAAAACATAATTTGAACAATATATTTTATATAATTTATTTATGCTTGACACATTTCTGGTGCTCAGTGGCCACAGAGAACTTGTGGGCCTGTGTTGGACACAGAGGTCCTAAATCTTGGAATGCTTCTATCAGTCATCCCAAACTCCTTATGGCAAGGGGTCTCAGGCAAGCAAAAGAATCACTGTACTAGCAACAGATGGCTCATCAGGTCTCAGTTACACAGCAGAGGCAGAGAACTCCTTTGTTCTCCTCTTGGTATTCTACAGTCCAGTTCTGATGATAAATTAACAAGTGCATCAGCCAAGTTCAAGGGCTGTGTATCACAACCAAGGGTTCAGGTCCCATAGGGGTATCTAAGTCATGCTGTTAGATTTTCTCTTTCCCCCAAGACCTGCAGACACTTTAGCTGAGCATTGAGGGAATCTACAATAGATAGCAGAGAAGAGGAAGAAGAGCAGTTATTGTGGTCTCCAGATAAGCTTTAGTAGTGAGTATCTGCCTTCTTCATTTAAAATCCCTGAGGAAAGAAACTAGCCAGATTTCTTAAGGAGCTATTACAATTTCCATACAAAGCAAATGGATAGCAGTTGGTGCCTTCATACAAGCCTCAGATTCTCTCTTTAGGACCAAAGTATCCATTTCCCAGCTAGTGAAGTGATGGCTGTTTAGAGTTCATAGTTGACGCCTTCCTCTGGAAACTGCCTTGGCCAAAGGTTACATTCAACCCTAGGTTATATTGTCTCTAAGGGCAGCCACATCTATTACGTGTCAATGTGGAGGTGTATAAGTTCCTTGGAAGGGCCAAGTTCAATGGAAGGGCCATCTGTTAGAGCTGTTGAGACCTGTTGTAACTCCCTGATAGTTTTACATCTACCTTGACCCAACCCTGCTCTCCTCTCACCCTTAAAGGTGTTATTCCTAAGAACACACTCCAACATACCTCCTTTGACAACTCTGACTCCAGAAAACTTGGCAAAAAACAAATTTGAATTATTTTAAACCCCAGAGCTGTAACTAGGTAAGAAGGTAGGTGTTGACAATTTTCACTTATCTTATTCATTAATAATTGCATCTCACTTTCATAATACCCTTCTCATATTTAGTAGGAGAATAAGAGACGATTCTCTCTTAACCTTCCTGATTTTCAATGAATGTTTATTTCTCTTCTGGCTTATGCTTCTAGAGTTTTGAAATTTTTCTTTTATCTGATTATCTTAAACATACCTAAATTTAAGCACTTACCCACTTTAGGTGCTTTTTCACAATATATTTTGTAGTCATTGCTGATCTTCTCTATGGCCAACTTTGGATACTTATAGCAAAGCTCCTCAAAGGACATTTTCTCTATATCTATCAAGGAAGAAAAATGGATAGAATATAGTTGTCCATTATTGGTTCAAAGGTGAATGTACTTTTGTTGAGGTTACTGCCTTGGTTTAAATTTAAAATCACTAGGGTTTCGAACCCTCCCTGGTGGTGCAGCAGGTTAAATCATAGTGCTAAGAAGCTAAAGCCACTTGAGCATGAGTTTGATCCCTGCCCTGGAGGTGATCCACATGGTGCAGCAGACCTCTATGACCTGCCCACTGCACCCCTTAGCAGTGTACGTCATTGATCTGCCTGTTTTGCTCCCCATTCTGTGTTTGGTGAATCCTCTCACTACCCCTGTACCTCTGGCCTGTACCCCAGTTCTGTATGCATAAAAAAACAAATCTTTAAAAAAAATCACTAGTGTATTAACAGAATGTTTGCACAAGGAAGACAAGTTCCTATGTTTCCTTTCTCCTCAAGAATGGGAAGAATATTCCTTTTTTGGGAAAACCCAACCATGGAGAGATAGTCAGCATCTTTAAGAGATGCTAAAATAACTAAGATATCACTTTGAAAGATATACTGTTAAGTCATAAACAAGAAGTAACTCGTCCAAATAAATGTTGACCTCTTCAAAGCAGCCAACAGTTTGGAAGAAGAACTGCAAATGCATTTTGAACATTTGTCTATTCAAAGAATTTGATGCATTCAGGAATATTACATGCCAAGGAACATGCTACGGCCCTTCTCTCTTGGCTCTGTCTTTGGGAATTACTTTCAGAATTGATAACTCACATATCTGAGTATCATCAGTATGACATTAAAATCATATTCCAATGAGTTGTAGATTATTATCCTGTGAGAGTGAATAATGTTTTCTAGAAATAATGAGGCATTGTTTCTAGTCAAGCATAGTGAATTGAGAGGGGAAACTTTCTGTTTCCAAAATGAGGTGGGACAGTGAGACTGAGAGAGTAAGAGAAGTTTGAACTGGATACCAGCAATAGAAGGTACAGAACATCAGTACCTCACCACCACCAATGTGGAATCATGCATTCCTGTCATGCATTCCAGGATTTAGAGTAGTCTAACTAACACAGTTTTTCTGAAACTCTCCAGGGTATTCTAGTGGTGGATTCTTGAAGGAATATTGAGATGCAAAACAAAAATCTCAGTTGTCTTTATACCAGTGTTGTCAATGTCATCTTTATTATTTCTCAGCCAGGGAATTGTGAGCATAAGCAATAAGAGCAGTGGGTTGATCCTCTCAGGGTTGATCCTCTCAGCTTCCTCTACCATGTAACCTTGGGTAAATATTATAGTTTGGGCTTAGTTTATTTACCTGAAGCAGAGAGTATTGTAACCCAGTGAGCTTGTGGTGGGGTCATGGTCCCATGTGAGAGATACCTGGGAATCAGGACCACAACTTGTGAAATGCACAGAAGGTCCTTTATCTGGTCAGGCATGGGCTCCAAATAAGCACTAGTGGAGGAAGAAATGATAAGTGCTTGGGGGCGAGGAAGGCGTAGGGTAGGTCCTGCTCTTTCTGGTCACTGCCAGCAGCCCATGGCCACCACAGGAATGTCTGTTGTTTGGTGTTTATGTGGTGAAATATACTAGTCATCCTTCCCTCCATTTTTCTTTTGATTTATGAGAGGTAATTGTGGAATTTTCTGGATTAGAGAATAGGTGAACTCTTGAGATAGACAGAAGGGCTGTTCATACTAGATTTAAATAAATTGTGTCTAAGTATGACCAGGAAGGGCAAGCATCCAAGGCAGCATGACATCATAGTTTCAAAGAACTTATACACATTTGAATGTAATCTGAACTACACATATTGACTATTGCAGTACTCCAATCCTCTCACAGTCCTGCCAGTGTCTGCATTTCATATATAAGGAAATGAGTCTCGAGAAGTGAAATAACTTGTTCAAGCTCAGAGAGAGAGTGGTGGAACAGAATTTTCAAAACTTTTGCCTATT
>NW_004567125.1:24828322-24872342 GCF_000260355.1 Condylura cristata | reverse complement strand
CTTTCTTAAACGATCTTGTATCATCTTTACAACAAGCTATTCCTCATTTGCAGATGAAAAAAACCAGAGCTTCAAGAGAAGTTGAATGCATTTCTAAAGTTCATGCAGTCACGAGTCATGACCTCAGGACCTTGGGATGACAGAGCCTTATTCTCCTAGCTGCTTCTCCCTACTTCCAAGGTGCTGGTATGTTATGTTGGGGTGGAGGGACGGCTGTTAATAATAAATGCACAGAAATGCCTTAGACCCCATTCTGGGGGATGTATGCAAAGTGGAACATGCGTGTCAGATGCATGAAAAGAAGTATTCGGTGTCACTGTGGTGACGTCTGGTCAAACTTGAGCATAACAGTTCCTTACAGAATCATCAGGGGTCCCTACATCCTGTCAATCTGGATTGGTGCTGGCTCTGCTACTTACTATGTGACCCTGGGAAGGTAATTTGTCCTGTGTCTGTACTGAAGACTTAGCTCATAGGTCATTTTGAACATCAAATTGCACGGTGCTGATGTGTAGTAGCACTAAACATTAAATATTAATATTTCCTAGTCACCTATATGAAAGGATCAAAAATTAAAGTGACTCCTCTTACCTACTAGAAACACTGGAGACTTCAGTTCTACCTGGAGAGACCCACCTTGCCTCAAATCTTCAGTAGCTACCTTTTGCCACTGCATAGAATCCATTCCTTCCATGTCAGCCAAACCCTGGCTTAACTCCAGAGATTCCTCAAATCTCTTATAAAGAAGAATGATCTCTTCCTTTCTTATACATTCTTTTCCATACCACTTGGTTTTGATGAAATTGGTCTGAGTCTAAGAGAAGGAGGTGAAGGGAAGACATTATTTTTTACAGGAACTGATCTACCAGCATTTTTGGTACAGCCCTGACCTCCTTTACTTTCCACAGAAATAGGTTTGTGATCTTTAATTTGTTAAGAAACATTGCTACTATATACACCAATGCCCCTCCCTTTCTAATCAAAACCATCTCTAGGAGAGAGAAATTCTATGTGACTTTGGCTTCTTTGAAATCAGTATATGTAGTTGAGTTTTTGTTGAGAGGGTTAGCTTTACAACATCAGGGACAATGGCAATCCCCAATTGCCTCTGGGAAAAAAATCAAATTTCCAATTACTGAACACATAAAGCCTCATAAAGAGCAACTTCTCTAATTTCTTCCCTTCACCACATGATTCCTCCCCAACTCAACTGTAAAATTGAGAAACCAGTAATCCTCTTCATCCAGGAATTCATCGTACCAGCGGTGGAGCATCTGAAACCCAAACACGACACTAGTGTTATGAGGTGGTGCTGAGTTGGCTCCTTTCTGCTGCTAGCATTCCCCTGGGAGAGCAGAAGGCTGCACATTCTGGATTCTCTAATTTGGAGATATAAGGGAAGAGCAGTCATTAGCCATGGTCAAACAGGAGGCGTGCTATTCCTCCCTGCACCTCAGACCCTAGTCACAGATAATGACTAGGACGAGGTAGGACAAATGTTTTACTGAGAGTCATTTCCTGGGCATCTGCATATTTCTTTCTTTGTTAATTTCTAAAGTGTTATCTCAGATATTCTCAAAACAGTCTAAAAACCAAACATCTCCTTTCAAAGTGTCAACTCTTAATATCTCCCACTGGAAGACACGACCCAGTTGGGAAGAATATCTCATTTCATTAAAATAAACAGAATGTACTGGCCCTCCCTGGTGGCGCAGCAGGTTAAAGCACAGCACTGAGAAGCTGAGGCCACTTCCCCATGAGTTCGATTCCCGCCTGCCCCGGAGGTGACCACATGGTGCAGCAGACCTCTCCTGACCCGCCCACTGCTCCCCTCAGCAGTGTACTTCGTCGACCTGCCTGTTCTGCTCCCTACTCTGTCTCTGGTGAAGCCTCTCACTGCCCCTGAGCCTCTGGCCTGTACCCCAGTTCTGTATGCACAAATAAATAAATCTTTAAAAAAAATAAAATAAAAAATAAACAGAATGTAATAATAATAGCATCTCTGCGCTGAGGTACATCGTTTTGGGATACTTCATATAAGGGTCAGTGTCAGTTTTGGGCTTTACTGGACACAGAAAACTATTTTCAAGGTTCTCACTCATTTCCTTACTTTCAGTTAAATTACCCAACTTATGCTTTGTCAGACTCACAGTGGCTGCTGTGGAAATGAGCCTGATGAGGGCCCTGAGCAGAGTCAGAGTCCTCAGCTGGGAAGCCACTGTGGTCATCCAGGCTAAGAAGAGGACTCTGACTAAAGTGGTCATACCAGGAGGGGAAAATGCCAGATACTGGGGAGATTTTTAAGATCAAGCCAACAGGATTCACTAATGGGTATAAAAATGCTAGTTAAGGATGCTATCAAGATTTTTGGTCTGGGAAGTTGTCATATCTAGACTTATCCAGGCACAAACAACTCAATATCTTTACTGAAGACCAAATGCTAGCAGGAAGCCTTGCTGTGCAGGTTCTCAGATCCAGGAAGTGCAATCCCAGTCTAAGTCTCTCACCCCAAATACCTTGACAAAGTCATTCAAGGCCACCTCTGGACTTCCAGTATACAAGGACTGTATACAAGGAGAACTTCAGCTATGACTCCATTGGAACAATCCAGTCCTATTCTACCCCAATGGGCAACCCTAATGTCCAATTATGCTGTATTGGAAATCATGTGGGACCCTGAGCCAAAAACTTCTGGGTGCTGATCCTTGTGCCTCCACTAGCCCAGGGTGTGCCTTTAACCCTCTCTGAGATTAATTTTCCTCAACTGTACAGCAAAAGCAAGAGTATAGGCCCTCCCTGGTGGTGCTGTGGGTTAAAGCTCAGCACTAAGAAGCTAAAGCCACTTCAGCATGAGTTCGATCCCCACCCCAGAGGTGATCCACATGGCACAGCAGACCTCTCCTTACCAGCCCACAGTATACTTCATCAGTCTGCCTGTTCTGTTCCCCACTCTGTTTCTGGTGAATCCTCTCACCACCTCTGCACCTCTGGCCTATACCCCAGCTCTATATGCATAAATAAATAAATCTTAAAAAAAAAAAAGCAACAGTATCAGTACCATGTCTGCTCTCAGAGGTGCTAAGAAGTCTAAAGGAGATAATGTACATAAATGTGCTTTATCAAACAAATCATTATAATGCACTAAACAATTTGCTATTGCTAGTCACTTTTCACTCCAGAAACATATCCTGCTATTCTTCATCCTGTTGAGCCATGGGAGGTTAAACTGTATGGACAACATCATAAAACTCCCTTGACATCTGGTTGAGTTTATCCAGTGAGGAATCCTGGCAGAGGGAAGGTGAGCTTGGAATATCTTTCTCCCTTTTTCTCTCCCAGCCAGATCACTGTGGGCTGGCAATATCCCACTACTGACAATTACAGTCCTGTCAAGTGCCCCACTGGCAGCTGATTCTGGAAGCTGCTTCCTCCCTTGGGTTCTTCAGACCTGAGAGCCTTATCCCCATGCCCATTCCTATAAAAGTTTTTTTTTTTTTTAATTTGGTTCTCATCTGTTACCCAACTTGACTGTTTCATTTGTTTTCTGCCAAGATTTTGATGTTACAATTGTAAAGTGATGGCCTTACTTCTTAGGAGTCTTCAGGATAGTCCCATGTTTTTAGCTAATGCTTTGGGATAAGAATAAACTCTTCCCAGTTGGCAGTTACTTGGATAACAAATCTGAAGTTCAGTACATAATGTTCAGAACAGGATTCTTGAAACATCCCTCAATAGAACACTCTGGGGTACATAGTTTTGGGAGAACCCATATAAAGGTAAATTGAAGAAGGGAGATATTGATCACACCTTCCCCTCAATTTTACTTTGGACTTGCTAGTTATTTGCAGTTCTCATTGATCTCTCCAAAGAGATCAACCAACTCTTCAAAATGTGAAGAGTTATGTGGATAGTTAGACCATTAATTTAAGCAGAATAGATGATCAGACAGGAAAATTTATTGGTTGTGATCTAATTTTCCAGATACTCATTTCTATAATGACCTACCTTACAGATCTCCTTCTGGGCTCTGGGGATCCAGGGGTTTACATCCCCAGAAGGAAGCAGCTCCTTCAAACCTTGAATGGTTCGAGACTTGAGGGGCAGCGGCGGGCAAATCTGCTCATTCAGGTACAGCTCACAGATTCTGTTACCTAACATGTGGCGAAAGACAGCATTCCCGGTCTTCCTGTTCCTCATTAGGACACTGAGGAAATGGTGCAAGTCCTGCCAGAGGTCCAGGAGCTGGATCTCCACTTTCAAGTCCTGCTTCTTCAGGTGGTGTCGGAAGGGACTCCCGGCACAGGTATCAGCACACAAGGCCCAGTGGGTGTACCCCAAGGAAAATTTTTGCTTTTTGGCCCTCTTGAATGTTACTGGGGTGGTGTGATTGATGATGGGGGTGACCGTCCTCAAGTGGGCAGAGAAGTTGTCCTCAAAGACGCCCTCCAATTGGATGTTACTCTTGACTTTCTTTACGTTGGACTTCCTTGCACCGGGTCTATCTTTTTCTTGAGAGCTATTTTTTCTCTCCTTTGAAGAGGTTACCTTCAAGGAAGGCATCTGAGGGCTCATCATCTCTTGAGGACATGCCTCCTGGGGCGGCCAAATGGTGGTGTTTGACTTGAGATCCATTTCCAGGGACCAAGAATTGTGGTCAATCAGTTGCTTCATTTTTTTCTTGGTCTTCCTGCTCGAGTAGTGTTTCTGAGGGTGTTGGCATTTCTTTATGCTCATGTTCAGTGGGATCCCTCCATCATGGGTGTGGCAAACACTGAACAGGCCAGTTTCATACTCTTGCATCAGTCCCTGGCATGATTCTTCCTTGGCCATGATCATCTTAGCATGGGTGTAAAAGTTGGGGAGCCAATAGCTCTGGAGTTTGAACAGAGCCACTTTCTGCATGTGACTCAGAATTTCTCTCCTGGTGGTTGACTGGTTGGGATGCCAGATGGGCAATTTCAGGAGGGACTCTGTAAAGAATACAAAGAGCTGAAGAATGAACATAATGCAACAATGGTGGTGATGATGTTGGAGAAATTTTTGGATTTTTTCAAAATTTTTTTTGCATGTAATATTTGGCCAGATAAAATATACAGTGGACATAGAGTAATAGGCTTCACTCCACTCATAATGACCCCTTTCTCTTGTTACTTCCTTTCCTCCCCATTGATACAGGCCATTTTTATGGGACTCTTCAAATTTAGAATATTGACTGTTATTATAAACAAACAGAAAAAGCATTAGGAAGAACGTTTAAGAACTGAAATATTTACCTCTTAATGAGATTTCTCAACATCAGATGTGATTGAAGGAAGGGATTTGGACTGGGTAATTTTAAGGAGTCCTTACTAGGCCTGATTTTAATGTTATATTTTCTAAATTATGTATGTATGTAGAAGAATATGGCTAATTCCAAACAGCAAATCTTCTGGGCCACATCTATATTTGGGTCAGGAATGTTGCTTCACTCAATACATATATAAGTGCATTTGTACAAATCTGATGCTCTAGAGGAGGGGTTGCAAAATTTTTCTGCAATGGGACAGATAATAAATTAGACATTGTAAGCACATCCAGTTTCTGTTGAACAGTCTCCTCTTTAACCCTTTAAAAATACATAAACTTTCTTCTCTCACAGACCACATGCCCTGCGTTTGACCTGTAGATCATAATTTGTTCTACAGGATACTGATTTAAAGAAACAAAAAAGGACAAACCACTAACCTCAGAAGATGCAGGAGCTGTTCTATTGCCCTGTTCCAATTCCTCTTTCTTCCTGCCAACTTTTCCTAAAAAGTGTATCTCGGCCCTCCCTGGTGGCGCAGCGGGTTAAAGCACAGCACTGAGAATCTGAAGCCACTTCCGCATGAGTTGGATTCCCGCCTGCCCCGAAGGTGACCACATGGCGTGGCAGACCTCTCCTGACTCGCCTGCTGCTCCCCTCAGCAGTATACTTCGTCGATCTGCCTGTTCTGCTTCCCACTGTCTCTGGTGAAGCCTCTCACCACCCCTGAGCCTCTGGCCTGTACCCCATTTCTGTATGCACAAATAAATAAATCTTAAAAAAAAAAAAGTATATCTCGGCCCTCCCTGGTGGCGCAGCGGGTTAAAGCACTGCACTGAGAAGCTTAAGCCACTTCTGCATGAGTTCGATTCCCGCCTGCCCCCGGAGGAGACCACATGGCGTGGCAGACCTCTCCTGACCCGCCCGCTGATTGCCTCAGCAGTGTACTTCGTCGATCTGCCTGTTCTGCACCCCACTCTGTCTCTGGTGAATCCTCTCACCCTCCGCATCTCTGGCCTGTACCCCAGTTCTATATGAATAAATAAATAAATCTTTAAAAAAAAAAAGTATATCTCAGGAAGAGGTACCTACTAAGGATAGCTGGTCTCTCTCAATCTCCCCGGTGAGGACTGGGATTCCCACGGGCACTGATAGATAGGAGGTGAGAGGGCAGCAGTCCACAAAGCAAGAGACTGAGGGGTATCAGACATTGGATTACTTTTTGTTTTACTTCCTGTAAGTTTCATCCACTGAGGATTTGCCTTTTGGCTCTTACTAATATTCATGTTGCAGAGTGTCACCACCCGGGAGCCCTCCTGCAGGTGGGTGGCCTTCAGCACGAGGAGGAGGGACAAGTAGTGGTCTCTCATGTTCAGGTCCATCTCATCTATGCTCAGGATCTTCTCAGCAAGGATCCAGAAATCTACCAGCTCTTCACCTACAGATCAGACAAGGTGGTCACAGAGCTGTCAATCTTGCCCTTCAGTAGTTGCATCTGAGTGTAGCAGCTGGGAACATCTCTGCACCAACAGCTTGCTTAACTGCCTGTCCCTGTCAGGCAGTCACTCTGGTGGGTTAAAACACTGTCTGGAGAAATGTCCTACTGTAGGCGTGGATGGGAGATGTTGGAGAAGAGATTTACCAGATGGGGACTTGTGTGACTTTTTTTACTATTGCTAAAAAACCTATTACTTTAAAGAAAATTGCAAATCTCTAAGGACAGATCATGACATATTTGAATCTTGACTAAAAACTGAAGGTCAGGGGGAAAAAAATGTCCATAAGCCATAGACCACAGCAATCTGGAGAGGGACATCAGGGTCAAAAGATATTAAAAATTATATCATTTATTTCATAGCTTTTCCAGAGCTAAAGTCTCAGTGACGTGCAGTAAGATAACCTTCACTGTTCGCTCCTACATGCTTGCTGGAGATCGAGAATTTCGCCGCTAAATGAAGGCTCATTCCTGAATGAAGGTTACTGTTGCTGAAGTGTCAGTCAGTTTTGATCAGCTAAGGACACAGAGAAGAGAAGCAGTGCATCCTTTTGCTATAAGGTTTATTTATTTATTTATTGGGGGAGGTTACTTATTCCTTATATGTCTCATCACCATAGTGACAGCATTTTAAAGTCAGGACCTACGAATCTTGTTCACCTCTTACTCCACCTACCAGCATCAAGGCTGCTTAGAGCGATGCTCGACAAACATTGCTGAGTGATTAAGTGAATGAACGAATGAATGGGTCCGTGAGTGTGTCTGCTCTGGCCTATGCTGTGGATCCTAGTTTTCAAAGGCTTTTCCCAAATGGCATCACAAAACAAGTTTTGTTTACCACAGACATAATTGCCCGTAAGCCCTCCAGCACACCTTAGACATTGTTAAGAACTTGCAAAACCTCAGGGACAACTGTACACTCACCTGCACTGCCCTTAAGGTAGGTACAGAAGCGCCACATGCCTCTGACTCCACCGACACATTTCTGGAGTAGCCACTGGTCTTCCTTTTTCCATTTCATCATCTTGGCTGTCAGGGAAAGTTGATGGTGAAAAAGAGAACAGGCTTGTCCCCCACCAGATGACCATCTGCTCAGTGTGAATGCGAAATGGTGACCACTTAGGTGAGTCGGGCTTGCTTCTGTGTTGTTTTTGGAGTTTATGCCAGAAGCTCTCTCTGACATGCAAAAGCCCCACAAGCACCATACTATGCACAGATCAAAACACCTCCATCCAGGGCCTGTGCCTTCTAGAGTCCCCACCGCATAGGGTCTTGCTAGCACAATTTTCCTTGTACTTATAGTGAAGAGGTAAGTGTAGTAGGTGATTTGTTTCCACTCAGCAGCTCCAGAATCTTAACTATCCCTGGAGTGGAATATAGTTTCCTTTGGCCAGTTGAGCTGTGGGTCAATTACAAATATTACATGCCTATCAACTGCCATGGTCATTCCAGGCAGAACTCTTGCCTCAAGCTTATATTCTACTGAAGAAAACAGACAGCTAGTAAGTATAATATGTCTATCATCCAGTAAGTTTATAAGCACTATAGGAAAAAAATAAAAATGAAAAGCATGTAAGGGGGATGGGCATGCTAGGATGAGGTTGTATTTGTGGGCATCAGGGTCATTAGGGTAGCCTTCACTGAGGAGGGGAGAGGGAAGCCTGTGGCTTTTCTGGAAGCAAGGCATTCCAGTTGAAGCAAACCCTTGATGTGGGAAAGTTCTTGCTGATCTGAGGGATGAGGCTCATGTGGCTAGAATGGATAAGCGACAGAGGCGGGAGGAGGAGACGTGGTCAGAAAGGACACAAAGCCAGGCCTCTTGGACCTCGAAAGCTGCATTTTAGGGGCACTGGGTTTCCCACTGAAGAGAAGTCATTAGTGCTGTGACACATTGTCAGAGAAGGAGCAAACATATGATATGATCTGAATGGAGTTTTTAGTGTTCCCACTCTAGCTGCTGTGAGAGGAATGAGAGCGGAAGCTAGAGACTGAGACGATTTCAGTGCCCAGGTGAGAAATGATAGTGGGTTCCATCTGGTGGGAGCAAATAAATGATGAGATGGGTCTGGAATATTTTAGATGATTTTCCTATGTTCAATGAGACAAATAATCCAGTCCATCTGACTCCTCCTCATTGCTCTACGTACCAATTATCTGTAAGATTTCACTTACCGCCACTATATAGGCTCAGCTACCTCAGTCCAAGCTATAAAAGCTGCCAAAATCTATATCTACTGTAGCTCTAACAGACACTGCATCATGGTTCAGTCTGGTTTCCCTACTTCCTCCACATAGACACCTCCCATACTTACCTCCTTCTGTGGACTTAATGAAACTGATGAATTCCTGACAGAGAATGTAATGGAAACACAAGTTGGTTTTACAGAAGAAAGGTAACCGGAATTTTTCCAACCAGGTCAATAATCCTTTGTACTTTGCAACCTAGAGTATAAACAAAAGAGGAACAGGGAAAAGAAATGGAACTGAATTTTGAAGAAAGGCCTCTTAGCAAGGAGCAAAAAATTGCCTCACACTGTCCAGAGGTCCAGAAGAGAGGTGTGTATCTGGTCCAGAGGAGAGGTGTGTCATAGTCCTAACATAAATTTAGTGAAAAGTTGCAACTCCACTTGCTTTTTTACAAACACACAACTTCTCATAAGCTTCCAGTTCACATCAGTGGCCCAACATGTGCAAAATCACACAATTCATGTTTTATGTCATATAGAGCAGGGGATGGATCTGAGGAAATGAAACAAATAAAATGTTCACTTTGGGGGATTTCCTTAGGGAAATGAATGTAAGAAGCCAAATAAACTGTCTTTATCATTAGCTCTGTAGTGCCCAGAACAGTACTTTGAGTGATCTTTGATGCCACATTCCGCTGGTAAGTCTAAGGTTTACATGTGGATAAGGAGAATAAGAAGGGGGATGAGGAGAAGAGAAAAATAGCGACAGGAACAAAGGAAAAATAGCAAGAGTGGCCCTCCCTGATGGCACAGTGGTTAAAGACACCCTGCTATCAAGCTCCCGGCCAGAGAAGTGACCCACATGGCACAGCAGAACTCTCCTGTCTTACCCACTGCTCCCCTCAGCAGTGTATTTCAGTACATCTACCTGTTTTGCTCCCCCACTCTGTCTCTGATGAAACTCTCACCCCCTACACCTCTGACCTACACCCAAGTTCTTGTATGCACAAATAAACAAAATCTTAAACAAAATAGAAAGGCATCTGGAGGAGAATGCTCAAGTGGTGCTAGGCTTTGCAGAGCTACACCTTAACCTTGAGCTCCACCATGAGTCACCACACGGCTTATGGACTGCCGTTTCCCACCAGCACTATGGAATGCACTGCAAATCAATCCCCAGACTCTCAACATAATCTCCAAGCATCTAATATTTAACAGTCACAGGGGTGATGAAAGGTGGATTCCACAGACTGGGAAGGCTGCACCAGGGTACAAGTGCAAAGAGGAGAGGAATAGCTACCTGGATTGATGCTGCTTGTTCTACTCACCTGCTTCGATTTCTTCCATAGTCAGTTTCTGGGCTCTTCTCTTTCTCTCTCTTCCAGCCCACACTTCAAATTCTGCTTTTTTCCCCACCCCAAACTCTGCATCTTTCAAGACTCTTACTCACCAAGTTATAAGGTAGTTCTGGCCATAAGCTCCACTCTGAATTTTCAACAGTATAAAATGGTGTTTGACCAAATACCTGCAAAAGGAAGCGAGGAAATAGCCAAAGGAGAGGAGCTTGTCTTCATGAATGTGTTATGGCCATCTGCAGCACAGGGGAGAGAGTTTCCATTGCTTTCCCGTTTCAAGGACATTAATTCTTAAATTCATGTACTGAACCAACTTGCCTTGAATAAAAATGTCCAAAATAGATTCAGTTGCAAGATTTGTTTGTGTGTTGGATCTGCCCTAATGTGGACATTATCCTGCCCATGTTCAAAAGGCAAAGGCCATGATATTAAAAGGTATTAACTTTGTATAAGGCATTATACATTTCCCCAACAACTCAGAGTTAAAGGTCTAAAACCAGGCCCTGCTGGTGGTCAAAGGGTTAAAGCATGGCACTATGGAGCTATTGCAGCCATTGTAGCACAAATTCGATCTCTGGCCATGGAGGTGACCCATATGGTGTTGCAGACCTTTCCTGACCCACCTGCTGCTTCCCTCAGCAGTACATCTGCCTGTTCTGCTCCCCACTTTGTCTCTGGTGACCCCTCTGCACCTCTGGCCTGCACCCCAGTTCTATATGCATAAATAAATAAATGTTTTGTAAAAAGGTCTAAAATACTTTTATAAAGAGAAACAACTTTGTATTATCAAAACTCTTAACCTGGGGAAAATGGAGAAGATTGGAAAATGTGGAGAGTATGAAAATTAGGGGTCCATATTACTGATGGGGACAAAAAGATTTTCCAAATTTGATAGATAATTCTAGGTTACTGTCCTGTTTTGTCATGGAGGGGCAGGACTGTCACTGAGGCAGCCAGATTCAGAATTGATGGAAATGGGTTTCTGTGTTTATAGGTATCTAAATTGCAAGTCTTAGCACCACAATCTGATCAAAATAAGGGGAAACTCAAGATTTTAGAGGAGATTTTGTTTTTTATTAATTTGCTCAAATTGAAATAGTTTTGACTTGGAAAAATTTTCTTCAAAGACATGCAGTTTGGTAAGATTCATTATTCAACAATTAATAAAACATTTGAATTTAAGTCTGACGATGCTTACCGGGAGGGAGAGAAATGTGTTGAAAAAATCAGCAAAGACTTCATCCTCTAGAAGAATTATAAGATTTGTAGAGCCAATTATTTCTATATAGGAAGAAAAAACAGTGTTTGTGAACCACTATTGCATTTGGGGTAATAAAATTAAGCAATTAAACAGACCATTTCCTACTGCCCAAACTCAGCGTGATGACAGTCTTTAAGGAGATCTAACTCAATGGTCTCCCCTTCTCCAGGAGTCCCCTGCAGACCATGCTGCTTAACCTCTCCCAGCTGTGGGGAGCTCAACCTCTCCCACAGCTGTCCATTCCATTTATGAAGACACAAAATGATTCAGAAAGGTTGTTTCCTGCTGTGAACTGCCTGTCTTTGTTTCTTTTCCATTAATAGATGCTCTACCCTCCAAAGATTGAGAGAATCCATCTAAGTCCTCTTAAATAAAATAATGCTCCTTATATTATAACACGACCATAACTTTTGCTTCCCTTCAAGCCCTCTGGCTAGTGCCCAAAAAGTTCCTCAACTATTCTTCACATGATCCCCCTTCCATCTGGTTCCTTTCTTGACAGCTGGAGTGGCACCCACATCTCAAGCCATTGGCATGCTCCTTAGGGAAGCATTAGAGAACCATTGCCCATAAACCATGTCATATTTGTGTGGTCAGAAACAGGGGGGACTTTGGTGCTCTTCTAGCACATGATTGATTCCATCATCCTTTACTCTTGCAGCCACTTCTCAGAAACTAGGGCAGGAATTTTTCTTTATTCCAGTCAGATTTCAACGGTGGTATGGGCTGTCCCAGTGCCATCTCATCTTTCACGGTTGGCATTTGCATTTGTTGCACTTCTGGACACTGTAGACACTCTCTGGAGTGAGAGAACTGGCCACACTTAGAAACTCTCCTTTTCCTCAATCTCTTTTTTTAAAAAAATAAAATAAATAAACGCTGTTGTTGTTTAAACCCTGAGTAATTGTGCACTAGTGAGAATCCACTGAGAGCAACATGCTAGGCACCCTGGGCACTGTCCCTTGGCCATGGCTTGAGCACTGACAGAGTGCCATGTTTAGCTGCATGTTCCAGCACTCTCACTCCCAACCTCCATGCCTTTGCTCTGCTTTCCCATTGCCTGAAGTGTCCTCTCCACTCAGTTGTTTCATGAATTACTAGTCAGCCATCAAGAACTAGTTTACCTATAATCTTGATGAGCCAAGAATGGTAGAAAATACCAGAGGGTAAAGGGACTCAATACTCCCCTGCACCATCATGTGCATCTCCCATCACCAGTCACTGACATTAACAAGTCACTCTTCTCTATTTGATGGGTCTGTCTTCCTCACCAGCCTGCCTTCTGTGAGCTCATGTCTTTTTCCAAGTGCTGCAAGTGTTTGCATAATGTCTGAGTTCTATAAATGCTGAATAAATTGTTCTTTCAAGACAAGACCTATCATTTGTCATTTTTAGAGCCTGGCATGAATTTATTGAATGAAACTATTGAGAAAACCCACAGAAAATTAGGGCTTGGCAGAAATTTCCCAACTGATTGTTTTCCACAGTTACACACACTGCTGATGACAATAGCTTGACTGTCACAAAGCTGGTCATTAATAAGATTGTCCTAAAGGGTATGGAAGTCAGAATTTTTATATCCTTCCATTCCCTTCCCTCTCCCATCCTATAACTACTCTTCCTGTTTTTCTGTTCTTATCTGTTCTGCTTCACACTTCCTCATAACCTGAAATCTTTTTCAACACTCATCCCACACAATCATATTTACTTGGAACAAAAGAAATCATTGGATAATCCCAAAGCCCATGTAGCCTCCTCTCAGGAAGAGGTTTGGAAGGTGAGGACTGGATTTGCCTTTTGCTTCCTCCCTCTTAGTTGCCTTAATTGTGTTGTGAATGAGACCCTGTCCTAACATCCAAGATCGAGTAGCATAATATGAGAGAAAGAAGAGATAAGCAAACAGAATGAGTAGCATAAAAGCCACTCTTAGTCTTTCTGAAAGGGTCTTTCCCCTACGGGACTTACCTACGTTGCTCATGGTACCATGTCCTTCCTGCCACTGTAACTGATTAGGGGAGAATTATCCTCAGTCAACAGAGCCCCAGCTCTTGTGAACACACAATGACACCTTCTTGAAGGGATTCCGGATTCTAAAAGGAAGTGGCCTACTTATTTCTGGTGTAAACCTCCATCTAAAATGTCTTTATGTTAGCTGTTCACCTAGATTCCCTTGACAATACCTGACTTCTTATTGCTAGGTCTCTAGTTCACTAATTTGTGTGTATTGTGAGGGTATTTATAATTTTTTTTAAAGTTTATTTATTCGTACAGAACTGGGGTACAGGCCAGAGATGTGGAGGGTGAGAGGATTCACCAGAGACAGAGCAGGAAGCAGAACAGACAGATAGACGAAGTACACTGCTGAGGGGAGCAGGGGGCGGGTCAGGAGAGGTCTGCCTCGCCATGTGATCACCTCCGGAGCAGGCAGGAGTCGAACTCATGTGGAAGTGGCTTTAGTTTCTTAGTGCAGTGCTTTAACCTGCTGCGTCACCAGGGAGGGCCCGTATTTATAATTTTTGCCCAGTTATAAAGGGGACAAAAGTTTATATTCTTTGAGTCTTCTAAACACGACTTTGTACTTCATTGGATTAGGGTGGGGGAAGGAGAGTCTTCTCATTTACTTCTAACATGGTTTTAGATCTACTATCTTTCCAGAATTCCAACAGGTGCTCAATGAAAGGTTAATGAGTTGGCTTGTCTTTCAGATAATTTGGAATATTCAACTTAATATCGAAATGTTATATTCCATCTCTTCTCTTCCTTCCTGGATATTTTCCTCTGGTTCGTAGTTCACATCATTACCCATCAATTTTGAAAAGGAATAAAATAAACATTCTCTGAGGAAGTTATATTAAGTGTGTACATTTTGTCCTCACTTACAGTTCTTGTCTGCAAAACAGAAATGTTCACCACCTCCTTTTCACTGAAAGATTGTAAATACAGCACACAGATTTGACTTTTCCTATTTGATTCAAGAATCTATGTTATTTCAACTAAGCCGATATGAAAAATGCATTTTAATGAACTGAAAGTAAGATTCTTGGGCTTTGCACCATGATTTAATTTTCCTGTGTAATTCTCTCTATTACTTACAGTGGGTATCCTTATCAGTTTAACTGGAATTTCTTTCCCACCAATGACATGAAAGTAAATGATATCAATATGAAAAACGAATACTTGGAAATAAGTATCACTTGTATCTAAGAATTTGACCCTAAGTCTGAAACACAGCCATTTACATTCATCAGATCATTCTGTTGGGAGAAGGACGTCCTAAAAGAACTGCAGAGACTTGTGACTCCACCCCTACTCCAGATTTCTGGATCCCACCTCTTACTTCTGTGATTAGAAAACTACAACTCCCAGCAATACCAAGGAGAGAATTGCCAGGACCTAAGGGTGGAGCTAAGCAGGCATTCTGGGACTTTGGGGAATAAATAGTAAGTGGTTTTCCACAGACAGGCAGCCCAAGTCCACTCTGGGCTACCTTGTAACAATTCCACACATAAGAAATAATTTTCTATACTCAATTTTGATACGAATTTTTATAATCCTGGGGCCCTCCCTGGTGGTGCAGCGGCGTGGAGGGCAGAAGGTGAAACTGGCCCTGGCCCAGTGCGAGTTCCATCCCCCACCCCGGAGGTGACTCCCATGGTGCAGCAGCCGTCTCCTGACCCACCAGCTGTGTCCCTCAGCAGTGTACTTCCTCCATCTGCCTGTTCTGTCCCCACTCTGAATCCTCTCACAGCCCCTGCACCTCTGGCCTGTGCTCCAGTTCTGTATGCATAAATGAATAAAAACTTATTTTAAAAAAGCAAATTTTTCTAATCCTGATCAGTTCCCCACTTATCTAAACCAATCTCTCTGAAATAGACAGACTTAAGAAAAAGGCAATATGAGAGATAAATTAGATTTATCTTTCATTTTGTTTTCTTCAAGACTGCATGGTGACCTTCAACTATAAACTGAGTCATGCCTACTTGTGGGTTATCGTGATCAGCACAACCAGAAGAACACAACTCTTTAACCACATAAAAATAGAGAAATGAGGAACAATAATAAATAATAAGACAAAAGAATTTTTTGAGATGTTTCTGATTTACCAACATCTAAAATGCTCTTTGCAAATTGAAATTTTGAGATTCTGCATGATTTTGCTCACCAATAATAAATTGTGGTCTGACATATATTTAGGATATTGCAATACCTGAAACTTACTTTTGTTATTTATTACTTGAACTTTGCAACGCTTCCTATTTTGGGTAAAAATGCCAGAAGAGTACCTCGTCTGCCTTGGTAGCAAGGACAGGTTAATAATCAAGAAATCAAATGAAATTATTAAACCACTCAGAGCTTTTTCTCCCAAACTCTTTTAAGAGACATATGTGTGTTCTAATAATAAAGGAGGTAACTGATAGTTGATTGAAGAAATATGGTGAACCACAAACTTTTTGGAATGCAAAAAAGAAAGAAAGAAAGAAGCAAAGAATCACTACTTACCAAAATCAGTGAAATAAGTCAGAAGGAAAAATAAAATATCAAATGGTTTCCCTTATCGGAGGAATATAAGGGAACCAAAAGAGGGTTAAGCAAAATAATAACAAATAAATCAAAACTAGCAAACAACGATAAATTAAAGGCATTTTTCAGAAGAGGGGAAGGGAAAAGGATCAAAATGGGATGGGAAGAGCACAAGGGACTATGGCGATGGTGCCTTAATGACTTGGTCGTGGGAATTTTGTGAGGACGACACCTGAGAGAAGCATACACTGTACGAAAATGAACAATGATGCTATATACATATGTATGTGTGTATATATACACATAAATATATGAATCCACACAAATATAGATACATAAGTCTATACACAAGGGTAAATAGTTATAAATAATTTTAAAAGTAACTGGTTTGCACATACAATAAAAAAGCATTTCACTTTTGAAGTGTAAGTATTGTTTTATTCAAAATTCACTATTAACAATATTCCTTCCAAGTTAAGTTGTTTTCTTTTATGGTACAGCACGATTTTGTAGACATTACATAAGCGTTCCATCAATGCTGAGATTTGTAAATTTCTTTAATCCTCTCTTGGCTGTGAAATTGAACAACGCTGTAATTTTTGACTAAAGTTTTAATATTTATGGAGTTGATGGCTTTTCAGCCTAATGTTCACTTCCCAGGAGAGGGGACAAGTGAAAGGGAGGCTTAGTTAGTGAGAAATCCAAGTGTCTCAAAGTCCATCAGAAAAAGGGAATCCAAGCCCCTTGGAGACAGACTATCCAGAATAACATCAAGCAGTATAGCTTACGAAATATTTGGGAACTGAGTTTAGCAATTCAAAAGTCACCTCGGATCAAAGAGGATAGGGCAGTATGGAAAGGGATTTAGAAAGCAAATAGAAAGCTGGGTAGTGATGAACCTTCCCAGTCTGTTCTTGAAAACTGACATCCAATGTTAGCAATAGAAAGGTAAATCACATTAGTAATTGAAAGAACTCAGCAGAAAGGAAATGAATGAAGGAGGCAGTATTCATCCTTGTGCTCCGCAATGTCTAGAACATAGGAGGTGCTCAAGAATATTTGTTCAGTTTAGCCAAGAAATGGATGTGAAGGTAATATGGAAAACTTGAAGTTCTACAAAATTATCAACTTCTAAAAATTGCCTAACTGATTAAGACATTGCAAGAGTTTGAAGGAGAGATAGAGCAAACAATGAAGCATCACGGACCCAGTGACAGTTGATGAAAGCTCTAGATTCAATGTTGACAGACTTCTCTTGGGCACAACTGTGCCTCCTGATTTAGAACTCTGCGGTTATTGCCAATGGCTAGTTAGGTGGCAAATCACAACAGATAGAATTTATGTCTTGCCCCTAATTGGTGTCATGGGCAGACAGTCAATGTCATACAGATTCGGAATAGTGGTCAGTGTAGTCAAGTTTAAAAAATCAAGGGCGATACAATTTCAGCCTTAGTACAGTATTCAAAATGTTATTGGCGCATACCGGATCTTGAAGCAATTATACTATCATAATATAGTAAGTGAAAAAAGCTGGAGAGTCTTCCATTAAAATAACCAGATTAATTAAAAAAATCACTCCAGGAAAATACTGAGTTTTAAGAAGTAGAATCATTTAGGACTGGTGATTAAGTCTTGGACAAGCATTAAAAACTATAATTCTGCCCTCCCTGGTGTTGCAGTTAGTTAAAACTCAGCACTAAAAAGCTAAAGCCACTTCAGCATGAGTTTGATCCCCACACCAGAGGTGATCCACATATGTGGCTGACATCTCCTGACCTACCTGCTGCTCCCCTTAGCAGTGTACTTTGTCAGTTAGCCTGTTCTGCTCCCCACTCTCTCTGGTGAATCCTCTCACACCCCTGCATCTCTGGCCTGTACCCTAGTTCTGTATGCATAGATAAATAATGAAAAAATATTAGAAAAACTATAATTTATGGATATGATCATACAACAAGTCTATCTGGCAGTTCCTATTGATCAGAAACTCTTTGCCTTGAGATATCTACGAGAATCCTACAACAGGTTAAACAAGAACATTTTGGTGATTTTTATTGAGTTGCTAAAATCAGCCCTTTTATCTCAAGAGGCATTTTGACACTTGTGTTTTTGAAATACACACACAGCTTTGTATGTATCTCTATATAGATTTAAATGTCTATCTAATCTATATATATAGACCTACAGGTCTATAAGATCTGTAGCGCAATCCAATTGCATTCTGTCCTTTTTCACGTCCATACATCCAATTTGAATAGCAAACAAGGTCTTCATTACGTTTACTGGATGTTCCCACGATTCTTAAAGTTTCTGCCCTCCACTTCATCTGGCCTCTTCTTTTCAGTTGGTAACAAACCAGAACGTGTGTCCCTCTGGGTTCATGGGAAGAAGCTGCCCTCTTGTGGATGATCATGAGGATTACATTTTTTTCTCTCCAAAATTCCATTCAGGTTTTCTTGGTCTTGTTTTTCCCAAATCTATCTTCAGTTGGTTTTACATTCCAAAGTGATTCTAATTGCTGTCTGGGTGTTCATTCTACTGTGATGTGAAGAGTAGAGAAAGACCTTTTCCAACAGCAACCAGCCTCTATCTCAGGCCTCAGTAATCATTCTTAAAGCACCATAGGCCCTTGCTAATATGTTCTGTTTACCTTGAAGATACATGCTGTGAAGTGTAGCATTTGGAAGCTTTAGCTTCCTACAAGAGTTCATACGTTTTCTAACAAGAACTCTGAATTACTCAGAAATGGGACAGATCTGCTAATAAATGGCTTTGCTATTGCTTCAATTCTTACCTTTGTAGAGGGTTGATATATTGCCATTGTAATGTTTGGCCTTTGCTTCTACCCTCCTCTGTAACTGTCGCCAGTTAGTAAAATGTATTGCCACAAGATCAGGTCCAGTCTGTCACAGCCCCCCAAAAGGTCAATTTTTAAGTTAAAATATTCAAGGCTCTTAATATCAAGGAGGCCAAATGAAGTAGAAAACAGAGTTTTACTATACCATCAGGAAAGAATGTAGGGGAGAAACAGCTTCCCTGACACCCCAACCTCAGGGCAGTGTAAGAGCTTCAGCAAGGCTGCAGGAAGGAAGAACTACAAGGTGGGCAAGTCCTGAGAAGATACCCCAGTTTGTGGGAGACACAGAGGGGATGGGACTGCCAGGAACGAGCAGAACCTGCAGGGTGAAACTGCCGAGCCTGGTCCCCAGGCCCAAGGAGATGCACCAGATATGAGATACACACCTGGGGAGCATTTCCTATGGGGCATTGTTCCTGCTCAGCCCACTGGTGCAAGTGTCAGCCCTGGTGGAGACCCGCCTGCCCATCATACAGTGGGCATCCAGCACTCACCACCCCGCATTCTGACATTGCTGAGTCCTATCTCATTGACACTGGAAAATCTCCCCTCTTTGTATAACTCAGAATGCTCACAGGTCTTCAAAAGCAGAGGGTGAAGGCCAGAACCAAAGAAGAGGGCTACATCTAATTCTCCTCAGTACCTTTACCTTCCAAAAGGTAAAGATTCGAGAGCTTCTGGCAGAACAGTGGGATCCGTCCTCTGAGCTGGTCTCTCTCCTCCCAGATCCCGCAAACACTGCCGTTAACTGGTGCCTCAGCAGCCAGGGGCAGATGAGGCTGGTTCTAGGGCCGCCTGCCCCCCGCCCACACACACACCTTTTCCACCCTGGGGTGCAGGAAAAGCTTCAACTGGTTCCTGGCCTATCACCAGCCCTGGAATAAGCACACTAGACAAGGCCAGAAAACAAATCCTCTCCTCCTGGGGTCTAAAGGGGTGCCTGGCTAGAATTGGTTCTCACCAGAATCTTGGCCCTGCGGTGCCATCTGAAGGCAACAGCCAAGGGGGACCTAGAGGAATGAGGCCACTCTGGAGTCCCTCTCCCGGCTCCACTCTGTTCTAAGCTTAGGACAGGAATACGGGGAGCTTGACAAATTCTTTACATTGTATCTTTGTCCCTTCAGGGATCAAAAATAGAATGGGTGACATAAAAACATTCTGGGCCCTCCCTGGTGATGCACCAGGTTAAAGCACAGTGCTGTGAAGCTACCACAACCACTGCAGCACAAGTTTGATCCCCAGCCAGGGAGGTGGCCCACATGGCGTGGCAGACCTCTCCTGACCCACCACTGCTTCCCCCAGCAGTGTATTTCAGTATAGCTGCCTGTTCTGTCCCCACTCTGTGGTGAATCCTCTAACCCCCTGTACCCCTGGCCTGCACTTCACTTCCATATGCATAAATAAATATATCTTTAAAAATTAAAAAAAAAAGACATTCTTTTGAGTGTTCCCAGTAATTCATCTCCACTCTTCAGTATTCAACCCTATTGAAACTCACTTTTGGCATTTTGTGACATAGTAAATCTCCAGCTAGCTTAAGTCAGCTGGTAGGATAGTCATGGAGACTTAAAAGGAAGCTATGTAGAATAAACAAGCCATTGGATTTAAGGTCTTAGGATCTATGAGAATGAGAACAACGTGGGTCACGGTGAGTCTGTGCTTGAACATTGATGAAGTGTGCACAGAGCAAGATGCTGGTTATTCGAGTAAGAGAGTCAGACAGACTCCACACTTGGAGAGGCAGGGACAGCAAACCCTGCCTTTGAGGCCTATAATGTGCAGGGTGTTGTTCTGCTCTGTGGCCCCCAGAGAGGAAGCTGCCTCAAGGATTGTCATGACAGTATCACCTATGTGCCAGCTTGACCATATGTGTACATTGAAGCTGTGCATTTTTTTGGTATATAAAATATATCTCTAAAACTGAAAAGAGAAAAAGGATCTGCTTTGCAGTGGATAAATCAAAGAGTAAATAAAAGAAAGACCTCAACAACAATTCCACGAGTTCTATAGTCAGCATAAAGGTTTGGGTTTAACATGAGTTTTACTTATTTTTAAAGATTTGTTTATTTATGCATACAGAAGTGGGGTACAGGCCAGAGGTGCAGGGGTGGTGAGAGGACTCACCAGAGACAGAGTGGAGAGCAGAATAGATCCAACTGAAATACACTGCTGAGGGGAGCAGCAGGCGGGTCAGGAGAGGTCTGCCGCACCCTGTGGGTCAGCTCCCTGGCTGGGGATTGAATTTGTGCTGCAGTGGCTGCGGATACCTTCATAGCGCTGCACTTTAACCAGTTGCACCATCAGGTAGGGTCCTAGCATGAGTATTAAAAGATCCATAAAGAGAAAGAATGAGGATGGTGATAACTGAGGTGTGTCAATTATTATAATAAACTAAAGGTGATTGGGGATCAGTATTCTATGAGGTGGGTGAGGAATATTTATAAAGGCTTAGAGGACCCAGCGAATCTATCTTCACATTCTCCTGCCAGGAGAATGCAGAGGGGAGCAGGATGTCTTGGTTGCAGTTGAGAATTGGTAGGTGGGGTGGGAGAAATACCTGGCGAGCAGAGTGAAGGTCACAGTCACTTAGCTCTTGCGTTTCACTCCCCTTTGCTCTGCACACTCTTCAGCCAAAGTGACAAAGTAGCCAGAAGCCAGAGTGTGGGGGGGGGAGGGGGGCCCAGCATGGCTGCCTCAGGGTGGACGCTCCAAAAGCACACTACCAGCCCCTCCTCACTCCCTACTCTACTCACCCCCACACCCGCGCTCCAACACGCCCAAGTAAGAGGGAACCCCTCGGGCTCACCCCGACTCAGAAGTCAATGAATGTAACAGCAGTGCCACCAAAAAGTGAAACCACAGATCCAGGTCATCAGGAGGGCGGTGAAAGCCACATGCCAGCAGAAGAAGGTGGTGACAAACATGATGTCGTGTTGGTCATCGTCCATCCATTTGTAGCCGGAGATTGGTCTGAACAGCATAAACCCAATCTGCATCAGCCAAGAGCCTATTAGCATATACAGAAAGGCCTTCATGGCCCAGAGCTGAAGCATGTTCGGAACCCACAGCTCTGCGGTCACCACCACCGTCAGCAGGAACATGGCCTGCGTGAGCAGGACGTGAGCCAGCAGCTCCACGCCCTCTGTGTCCTGCATGTGCGACACCAGCAGGGGAAGGAAGAGACACAAGCCCAGGGCTTGGGCCCCCTGCTCCACAGCAGCGCACCTCCGGGACAGCAGGTTCTGACTCACCAAGTCCACGCACCCACTCAGGAAGAAGGTCGCATAGAGAGTGAGGTGCTGCCATTGCTTGCGGTAGAAAAAGTCTCTCTGATGAAAAACCTTGCTGATGAGCACAAGCTGTCCGTGAATGCTGTGCAGCTCTTGGGCCACTAAAATGCAGGCGCTCAGTATCTTTACCAGCCCAACGTAGTGGATTTGCCGCAGCCTTGCCCACCTGCCTTGGCTCCAGGTGCGGCGGGGCAGACTCTGGGCAGGGTGCTTGCCTAGCAAGGCCCTGGAGGCAAGTCGTGCGTGATAAAGTCCGTAGAGGAAGAAAGACAGCCCCGGGAAGAGATGACCCTCAAAACCTCCCATGGCACCGAAGGGTGGCCTGACTAAAACAAAGCTCAATGCAAAAGGCTTGGGAATGGTCGTTGGCTCAGAAGCACTCAGGCTCGTGAATGTGGAAGGAGCTTCCTGATGCATATTTAAATCCTTTATCCAGCTCACTGATCCAAGTACAGAAGGGAAATGACTGGAGAAAAATCAAAGTTATGGTGGGTGGGTGACCTGGTTTCCGTTCTGATCATCTACTTTGGTTCATTGAGACTAACCAGCCATTGCCACACAATGAAAGGGACACCTTCCCCAGCACAACGCCTGGACACCTGCCACCTTCAGAGGAGAGGCTTGGGTCCTTGGCCTCTCCTCCCACCTGTCCTTACATCCCTTTGAAATTCACAGACCATAAGAAAATTCATAGGAAGTATCAGACATGCACCATGTCTGTCTATCATGTCACTCACCGGTAACATCCTATAAATGCATTTTCCTGCGTAAAAATTAGTCTTCAGAGTCACAAGTGAGCATACACAGACCTGGTTATTCTGATGCTAGTTGAGGACTGCCAGGAAAATGGTTTATCTTGGGAAATTCTCTTCTGCTAATCTCCAAAGACACCTGAAATGCCACTAATTTGCATTGAAGCAGTGTTTTCCAAGCTGAAGTAGATCACTAGTGTCTATGCAGAGATACTGATTTCAAAAGCTCCTGGAGTGGGGCCTGGAACACGTATTTCATCAATACTCCCAGATAATTCTTGTGCACATTACAGTTTGAGAATCACTGACGAAAATGAAAGTGCTGTTCGGAAAGAGCCTATGAAACTAGTAACCTTAGTGTGAATTAGTCATGAATGATTTTCTTTCATGAAACAGGCAATTGTTTTACATGGTAATGGTCACATTACACTTCAACACAGTTAAGAACAGGTAATGTCTAATATGAAAGTTAATTCATATTGAGCCTACAGATTTCCATTTTAATTTGGAAATCATCATTTCATGATTTGATCAATCATCTGTTGTTACTACTCCGCATGGATATACATTTTACAATTTTTACTCATATAAAGAACTATAATTGTATATTTCTCTTCACATTCATCATCACTACATTTACATATTGTTCTTAATAATTTTTAAATGATTTTAAAACAGTGATCTCCTTTTAGATATATGTTAGTCTTTTCTAAGCTTCTTTGCTAATAGCATTGGCATAGTGAAATCTGTTGTTTCAGCTATGAAATCTCTCTCCTGAAAAGTATCCCTTCATACATGTGGGTTAAGTGGACACTGTCATCTTCTAAAATACCCCGCTTTCCTAGTCACAGGTCAGTCTAGGGATGGGCCCCCGGCCCAGGAAGGCCAACTGAAGTTCTTCACAAGAACTTTTTTTTTTTTAGATTTATTTATTTATGCTTACAGAGCTGGAATACAGGCCAGAGGTACAGAGTAAGGAGCAAAACAGGTAGACTGATGAAATACACTGCTGAGGGGAGCAGCAAGCGGGTCAGGAGAGGTCTGCCGCACCATGTGGATCACCTCTGGGGCTGGGGATTGAGCTCATGCTGCGGTGGCTTTAGCTTCGTAGAGCTGTGCTTTAACCTGCTGTGCCACCAGGGAGGGCCCTCACCAGATCTTTTTAACTGAAATAACATCACATTTTAATTTTATGTAGGTTTCAGGTATGCATCATGATAAATAACTTTCTTCATATATGACATTAAATGCCACTAAAAGTCCAGTTTTATCCTCCTCCACACAATTGACCCCTTTTACCTGATTTGCCCACTAACCTCCATTGTCTATTTTTTTAACCTAAAAATTTCAATTATGTAAATTCTGCTCAATGCACTGGGATTTTATTTCCTTCTCCATGGCTCTGATTTTGGAACATAACACACCAACACAAATTAGAGAGTTTAAACAGCACACACTTATTATATCATTTTCTGTGGCCCACACTTTTTACCTCAGGCACTGCTCTGCCAGGTCCTCTGCTCAGTCTCACAGGTGCAGTGATGGTGTCAGCCAGATTGGGTTTCATTCTAGGGCTTGGGGGGCTCCCCCAAGTTCACAGGGTTGGGTCAAGGTTCAGTTCCTGGAGTTGCAGGACTGACATCCCATTAACATTTTAATCATCATTCCAAACCCAGCAGATTGACAATAATTAATGTCAATGTTAATGACATTATGATGATAATTAATGTTAACGACTAATGATAGTTTGACAATGTGAAATAAGTAGAATAATTAATATATTACTAGTGGAAACTTATGCTTACACCATCACTTTGGAAATTTGGCATTCTATGACTATAAATTTTAAGACATACATCCTTACTTGTATGTATATGTATATATATATATATACACTGTATTACACTGTTATATGTACAGTAACTCACTCATGTGCACAAGGATCATATTCAGGAATGTCCATAGTAGCACTGTTTAAAATTGGTAGAGAAAGAGAAGTTACCGAAATATTTTAATATTAAAATATGTCAATAAATTTTTAGTAAACTCATAAAACATTGAACATAAAAATTATATTCAATGACATTCAATAACATTATGACAAATTTATGTGTCAACTTCCCATGGCCACGGGTGTCCAGGTTAAATATTATTTCTGGGTGTGTCAACAAGATCAGCATTTAAATCCATGGATTTGGTAAAGCAGATTATCTTCACAATGTTGTGTGCCCCATGTAATTTGTTGAGGACATCCATAAACACACATATACAAAAAGTGGAGGAAATTCCTCCTTTTTCTTCCTGTCTTTACTGGGCTGGGACATAGGTCTTCTCCTGCTGTATAACTAGGGTTACACAAATGGCTTCCCTGGTCCTCTGACTTTCAGTGCAGAGTAGACTTATCCTACCAAGTAAAAATTTTATGTGGGTGAATGAAACTTGGTATTTAATAAGTCAACTTTAAGAAGAGAAGATGAAAAGACACTGGTTACAAAGAGGTTTTCCCAAGTGGATATAGCAGTTTTTCTCCTGGACATCAACAGTACAGTATCTGTCAACCTACAGATGCCCCCGGGGACTCTCACTAGCTCGGGGCATGATTAGCCTCCTAGTCCCCAAAATACCTTGGCCACTTCCCATGGCCACAGGTGTCCAGGTTAAATATTATTTCTGGGTGTGTCAACAGGATCAGCATGTAATGTGGATAGATGAGGATTAGATCCCAGTTAAGAGCTGTGTGATAATGCAGTGTTGGGGATACCTGGACAAGGACAGTGGTGGCAGTGGAGATGGAGAATCCAGAGAATTTGTTGATTAACAGGTTGTGGCTTTTACACACCCATTCAGATAAGGTATTAAGACAGCAGCATTCTGTTAGATAGAGGTGTCACTCAATCATTTTAATTTTTTTTAATTGAATCCCTTATTGGTGGACATTTTGGTATACCTAAATTTTTTATTTTTCTAAAGATTTTATTTATTTATTCATATAGAACTGGGATACAGGCCAGAGATGCGGAGGGTGAGAGGATTCACCAGAGACAGAGTGGGGAGCAGAACAGCAGATCAACAAAGTACACTGCTGAGGGGGAGCAGCGGGCGGGTCAGGAGAGGTCTGCCACGCCATGTGGACTCCTCCGGGGCAGGCGGGAATTGAACTCATGCGGAAGTGTCTTAAGCTTTGTAGTGCAGTGCTTTAACCCGCTGCGCCACCTGGGAGGGCCAAGACTTTTTAATTTTAATACATAGTGATGAAATGCCAGCACAGCCAAGCCAATTTTCACTCACCCCTCCCCCACCCCACCCCACCCCCGCACACACTGTGCTCTTAACTGGGTTCCAATTCTCATCTATTCCTATCCACATCGCAGTCAAAGTAAGTTTGGGGAATAGAATGCTGGTCATGCCACGAGCTGGTTAAAAGTCTCTAGTGGCAGCCCACTGCCTTGTGGATAAAATCCATGCCCATCACTCTTTTCATCACTTTTTATTTACTGGAAGTATTTGAAGTTGGAGACCTTGTCCTGTCTTCTCTGTCTCTTTAAAATTTAGCCTCAGGCCTGGATGCGCTCAATGAATATTTGAGGGATGAATGAATAAATGAACTATCAACTGAACACACTGTGTCTACCAAAACATGCTACAGAATCTTGCTATAAAAACAGAATGGATACACAAATATAGGCCAGTCACTCATGCTAAAAGTCAAATGCTAGGTGGGTGGAACAAATGATCGGAGCTATATAGTCAGAGGAGAGAGTTTACCCATCTAACCAAACAGGACAAATGCGATCAGCCCCAAGGAACAAAGGGAGAGAATAACCTGTGAGAGTTACAAACTTACCTTTGGCTCTTTTATCCTTGGACACAGGGGAGGTAGAATCAAAGGGATGATTTGCTGTAACTATAGCTTCTCAGTCAGAGACACAGACCCTTTGAATAAGGCAATGGTCCTCAACCCTTTTCTCATTTTTATTCTCCCTAAGGAAGCTTTTTTCAACATGTATGTTGAACATGTTGAATGTTTCTCACCTTCTTCTCATGAGAATTTGATACCAGAGATATCTAGGTACCTGTCTTCTGTCCTGTGGCTTTTTAGAGGGTCACAAGCCAGTGCTGCATATAAAATCACAAGTTTTTATTCCCCGAGGGAGAAGTTAACCCCAGTGAGAGCACATGGCATAAACATGGCTTAGTGAGGCATCTCAGACCTCATTATCAAAGAATGCTCGGCTGTCAGTGGCTGGCAGTGAGGTCCATCAGCATGGTCATTAGGAAACTCAAGTTACATTAGAGGGACTTGAGTGAAAATTACTCTCCTTTTCCTTCCCTCCAACAGATGACAACTGTATGAGAGAAGGAAATGCAAGGATGAAAGTAATGGGTGTACTTCTGGTGTGGGGACTTAGAGTCAAAAATAGCTGAATGCAAGCCAGAAGACTGTCCAAGGGTGGCAGAAGCACTCGAGCCTGACATAACACAGATAGGGTGTTCACCAGGACGGGGAAGAGCAAGTCTAACCCTGAGACAACCTCTCAGATTGCTGCGGGCACTTGGCCTCTCACTGGTTCACTCCAGGGACAGAGTGTGGCAGTCACAGGTTCTAACAGAAACATTCTACATGCCAGAGTCACCTAGGAGAACTTTAAAATGCAGATTGTCAGGAATCACCCCCATGCTACTGCGTGAAGTCTCTGGACTTGGGTCTGCATTTTGACTCATACCCCCGTTCCCCATTTCTGGTGATTCCAATGAGAGCTGGTCTTTGCTGGATGCATGGAAACTACTAGACTGGATTAGAAAACACTACCCTGGCCATGACACCACACCTGAATACCATCTTCCTGTCCTCATGACTCAGAATGATCCCAGAGTATGAGCAATGTATAAAGGAGAATCCCGCAACCGTTACCAAGAGAGGCTTGTGTAGAAGAGGGAGAGCAGGGAGAGATATTAAGGGAGGGAGGAGGAGGGGAAGGAGAGAAAGGTGGAGGAAAGGGAGGTTGACAAGGCTCAGAAAGAATAATGAGGACTCGGCACGAAGAAGACAAAAAGCCCAGACTGGAATGGGAGCTGCCTGGAAAGGGGGGAGTGAGGGGCTGGAAGGCCATGCTCTCTCCCAAGGGTGAGAGAGAAGAAGAAACTCTCCTTGTCTGGCTCTAGGGGACAGTTAATGATTAAGAAAATGAGGAGTATGATGCCCGTTTGGTACGAAGCGAGGCCATTTGTTAGGGAGACATCTTAAGACAAGGTGTTTATTTCCTCTGAGACTCCTTCTCTTTATAGATAAATGTGGAACTGAGAGGACTCCATAAACCAACGTTTTTTAAAGCAGGATCTAAATGCCAAGTGCTCTAAATTGGTAACATTTCGGATTAGAGGCCAGAGAGTTTATTTCTCTAAGCCCTTCCTTTCAGAGAGGAAACTGAAGCCCAGAAAGAAAGTGACTCACAGGATGTCACATGGTTAGTGGGATAGATGGTAACAAAGTCTATGCCGAGATTCTAAGTCACAAACCAAGCTGCAGAAAGAACAGGGGAAATCCAGCTCAGCAAAAGCGTAAGTGGGCCAAGGTTGCAGCACCCCTGTCCCAGTCAGTCCCGCTGGCTGGACGACATGTTCCCACAACTGGGAAACAAGGAGAGTGAAACTGAAATCGGCAGAATTTTCTCTGCAGAACGCCTCACCCTAAGAGATACCCGATGCTACATGTGTTTCCCAGCAAAATGCCCACTGCTGGTTAATTCTTATGGGGAGATGAAGGAGATCCTTACAAGGCAGTAGCTGTTTGCACAGACATTTAAAAATTGAGCCGGCCAGTAATTTGGGAGTGGGGAGCCCATGAGAGTAGGTGGGAGCATGCAGGTGTGGAGAAGGGGAATAGAAAAGCTGCAAGTATGTGTGGTGAGCAGGATGAAGGTGGACAGAGCCCACCTGAAGAGTCAGACCAGCACAGACTGGGCAAAGCTCTCTCCTGAGCCCCTGGTGTGGGAGATGGTGCCCTCCAGCCTGCAGGTGCTCCAGCCTCCTTTGCCCTCACCTGGGTGGGTGGGTCCCTCACTACCCTTGCTATGAGCCCTCTATGCTAGAAGCTGGGGAATATGTGGACAGGCCCAGACCTCTTCTCAACTCCTGGCCCTCGGTGACGCCTCGGGGATGAGGGGCTGATGTTTGAAGTCAGCAAACGACGGCGAGTCTCAGATCTCATGCCAAGCCACCTGGCCCCTGCCAGGAGCTCTACACAGTGACCTTTCTAGGAAGAGATACATGGATTCCCAGGGATCCCCACTGATTCCCAGCACCAGACGGGCTCTGGGGAGAGGGCCTCCCTTTATTCAGGTTGTAAGGGAAATGAACTCTGGAGAAAGTCAAGAAAGTAAGGCCAGGGAATTTGAAGGAGTTGGGACAGAAGTCTGGTCTGGTCTTTAGTTGTCCGACTGTAAGGAAGGCTCTGGGCCTTGACTGTAAACTGAAAGAGATGGGCTAGACGATAAGTCTATTACAGCCCTGCTGGTGTGTGATTAAGGCACCTTCCAATTTGACAAATGTCTGCTATTGTTTCCTTTTTCAAACTACTTAGACTCATTTGGAAATCGGTTCCCAATGGCAAAATAAAAGATTCTTCTTGGGAACATGATTTCCAACCAATCTATAGTCCAATCTGGATTAGACTGTCCCACACAATTACATATTGGGGGCTGAGTTAAATAGATAAATAGGTAGATAGATGATAGATAGATTGATAGGTAATTAGATAGATAAAAGTTACTGTTATGGAAAGTTTATATATAATTTATGTAAGATATATTCTGAAATGCCTCTCTCTCTTCATATATACATATATTATCACATATATAAACTTGACACAATAGTACCTACTATCTATAAATAATACCCATTTCATGACATATGGATAGATCATAAATATAGACAGAAATATATCTCATTTATTTCATGACATAGTAGATATTAAATATCTGTGGTTTTTGGCACTGAGTTGGACACCAGAAGCCTTGATTCTGTCCAAAATGCTCTCAAATATCTATGGAGAAGTATGACCCATCTTATTAAAGAAGAAAGCAGCTGATCATTCCATAATAAATTGTGCTGTTAATGATACATGTTAACACTTCACATAAGTAGGAATCACCTTACTTATTCCACCCAAATCTATAAGGCAATAAATTATTCAGTATGCTTTGGGCTGTAAATAACAGAAAATTGACTCCTGGTTCCACTGGTGTAAGCAAGGAGGAATTTATTCCCTCCCATAAGAACTCCGGAAACTTCAGAGATGACCTCAAAGACCAAATGATGTCATTGAGAATCTGGGTAATTACTGGTTTTCTCTGCCATCCTCACTGGCCTTGCCCTCAGATAAGCAGCCATCATGGCTTCAAGATACTTCCTGACAGCACATCCTCACAGAATATCCAGAGGTAGGGAAGAGAATCTTTATATATTTACACTTACAGTACATTTCTTTATTTTTTTTTTTTAATTGGGGTCCTCCCTGGTGGTGCAATGGGTTAAAGCGCAGCACTATGAAGCTACCACAGCCACTGCAGCACAAGTTTGATGCCCAGCCAGGGAGCTGACCCACCTGGTGTGGCAGACCTCTCCTGACCCATCCTCTGCTCCCCTCAGCAGTATATTTCAGTATATCTGCTTGTTCTGCTCCCCACTCTGTTTCTGGTGAGTCCTCTCACCCCCCACACCTCTAGCCTGTACCCCAGTTCTGTATGCATTAATAAAGAAATCCTTTTTGAAAAACTTTTTTAAAATTAAAGTAACATTAATTTATTACATAAGTTTCAGGTGACATCACAATTCTCTATCTGTGTAGTCTACAATATGATCCCCACCCAACATCCAGTTTCCACATAACCTATTTCTTTGTGATGGGGGTTCTCACTTCTCCTCCCATCTTCGGGACCTGGATTTCAAGCCCACGCCTGTGATTCACCAGCAGGGAATCACTATAATTCAGCTTATCTCAGTCCCTGCAGTCATGGCTGTCCCCAGGTTCACTCCAGGACACAAAGGGGAGGCAGGGTAGCTATCAAAGTAGGGGGTTCTACGGGGAGAAAGACGCAGGTGACTGTTAAAGGGCAAACAAATGATTCAGCTTATTTTAGTTTAAGAAACGGAGGTTTCAAGAAATTAAGTAACATAAGATCCTAGAACTTGTAAGCAGTAGGGTTGGGATTCACAACAGAGCCCACATCCGGGCACATTCCAAATCAGGTCAAAACAACCTTCCCTGCCCTTTCCTGCCATCCTCTTTCCTCCAGGCTGGGTGGTGCCAGGCTCCTGGAGTCTTTCTGTGCCGCAGTGCGCGTTTGCCACTTGTTCTTCAGCCTCCTTCAAGCCTCCTCATTTATTTCTTTTTTCCCACACCCTTTAACACCGTATTTATTTTCTCTGAAAATAAATCTTTATCTACGCTCCCCTCCTTCCTCCATTAGACTGGAGTTTCCTATCAATAGAGAGACCTTTTCTTTTGCTGCTTCCTCAGCCTCACCATCAACCAAAACCCAGCCCTGCTGCTGGAGGAGTGTTCACAACAGCTAAGACCCAGATCTTGGATCCTGGCAGGCTAATGTCTCAGTTCTAGGTCTGTTATGTAGCAGTCACGTGACTCCGGGCAAATGGCTGTTCCTAACTAAGCCTGAGCGTCCTCTCCATAAGATGAGGACATCTATCCATGGGTAAGAACTGAAAGAGATCAAAGTTAGCACAGCCCTCAGTAAATGGGAGTTAATTGTTTTTAAGTAGGCGAAATAGTAAAACTTACAGCTCATCATCACAGTACAATATACACAGATGTATATAAATAGACATAGATATATAGATATACATATATATGTATGTGTGTGTATATATATATGTGTGTGTGTATATATATATATATATATATATATATTATGATGTAACACACACACACATAGTATATCATAATATATAACAGTTAGAGTAGAGTTTCCTATGTGGTCTCATCTGACCCTCAGAGCAAGTTAAGGAACCATGCTCCCTCCCTTTGCTGGCAGAAGAAACTGAGTCTGAGAGCAGTTAAGAGCCTTGTCCCTTTCAGATTACATTCCTATGGCACGTTCCTGAGGGGCTATTTCCCTAGTGTGGTGTCAGCTGATGGACTGTTTTGCTATGGGTTGAAACTTGCAGGTTAAAGTGCTCACCTCAAAATGTGATCTTATTTAAAATAAGAGCATGACGATATAATTATGGAAGGAAAAAGCAGGCCACGCTGGAGTACATTGGGCCCTGCACCCAGTGTGTGAGCTGTCTTAGTAAAAAGAGGAAATTTGTGTAACCGGGTGCAGCCTGCCCCACCCCCACCTCCTCACCCCGGAAAAGGGGAAGTTCCAGGTTCCCTGCCCCACCCGGAAGGAGGGTGGAGCTGAGCAGAGAAAAGAAGAGAAGAGAAGGAATCTGGGGAGGAAGGAAGCAGGGTGGAGAGCCAGAAGGAGACCTGAGGAAGCCACATGGAGCAGGGAGACATGTGAAGAAACCGTGTTTATTTCTTGACCCTGGACTGGTTGAAAGCGATGTGGGTGAGAGACCTGTGGGGAGGCTGACTATGGCAGCTTTTATGTTAATTTTGAGTTTGCTCTTTTCCTCCCAGACTTGTCCACAGGAAGGACACATGTGAAGATTAAGTGGAGATCAGGGTGATGCTTCTGCGAGTTTAGAAATGAATTAGAGTCCTTCCCAGGCACAAAAGCAGCCAGCCTAGCTGTCACCTCAGACGACTCACCTCGAGGCTGTGAGGCAGGAAAGTGCTGTTGTTCAAGCCACTCAGCTGTGGCACTTTGTTGGGGCAGCTCCAGCAGGCCAGAGCAGTCCCCTGGGGCAGGGGACTAGACATGCAATTATGAACCTACTTCACTGGGGGTCACTTAAGAGCTTTGGTCCTGCTGGGCACACCAGAAATTTCACTAGTCCAGTGCTGATTGCACTTTATCTTAGTTGTGTGACTTGAGATTCTGATGCCCCTAAATGAGCAGTATGGATTTCAAAAGGCTTCAGATTCTCACCCGCCTAATTTCACTTTACTATGTTGAACGCCTAGCAAAAAGCAACTTCTTTTTTGCTGAGCAGGTAGGAGGAGTTTGTGGCCCTTATCCTGAAGAAGTGACACTATCAGATCCAAACTTCAGGCAGAATCCTTTTTAGTTTCCTCAGTATCTAAGTCCACACCTCTGTCCCCCTTGAGCAAGAAAACTCCTGCTTTTGAGACCCCTGAGTCCAGTCTCAACCAGTCTGCCACAGAATCACGAGCTTGGCATGTAGCTCTGAATTGCAGTTTATATTGGATCACCTAAGGATTTGGGGCTTCTTCTTTATTTCTTGGCTAATAAAATTAATCCTGTTGTTCTGCTACATCTTGTTTATTTTATCCAGCACATCTTTTCCTGTGGGGGTGGGGTTAGATCAGTGGACTGTGTTGCCAAGAATGGAAAGCCTTGGGGCAATTCTTAAGGAGAAGCTTGCTTTTATGCACATGAGGGGAACTGTGAAGAAAAACAGGAGCTTATTTTGGGTCTTAGAAACTGCATTTTAGGGGGAAACAGAGTAATATAATATGGAACTGTGCTCCCCCAAAGCCACCATGGGCTTATGGTGCTTAAAAGTCTAACAGGCATCTCACACAACTATTTTAAGAGCAGCTGTCGATGGCAACGTGAGTCAGGACAAGTATCACCGTGGTTGGCTTGTTGCTTGGCCTCAGCCAGCACTGGAGTTTGCAGTGGTCTGCTAGGTTCCCAGGAAGTGTGTTTGTACCCACAGTTTCTATTGGACCATAAGGGGGTGGAGACGTTTCACTTCCTTTATGGCCTCTCTGAGTCCATTTTCAATTTCCTTGTAACTCCATCTGTCAACTATTTCCACACTTTCTAGAGAGAGTAAAGGGGTTTTCTGGGAGGGTACTCTCTCATCTGTGGGGGACAAAGGGGCATGTTTTCTTCTCAGGGCAGTGACTCTGGTCCCCCCAAGTCACCCTGTGCATGTGAGTGGAGGACAGTTCTCCACCATCTGGAAAGAATCTCCTCAGGGAGCTGAGGTAGCTTTTTTAGGGGTCCCTCAGGGGGAGCCTCTTCCTTCCCACTTCCCTTTCTCTCAGGAGCTTTCAACGCTCACAGAATCAGAGAACACTGCTGCAACTGAGTCCCAAACCACCTGGATGGATTTCAGTCCACATTCCCTAAGCCCCTCAGGAGGATGGGCCTAGGGAGCCAAATACAGAAAACCCTAATTATTAATATTTCCATCAGAATTAGAGCCAGTGCAAATAGCTCACTAAACCTTTGGTCTGTGCTAATGATCACACTTTAGAGGGAATTTCTATTCTCTTTAAAATCATTTCCATCATGACTGGATCAAGAAGATGTGGTATATCTATACAATAGTATTCAGTAATCAGAAAAGATAAACTCATGCCATTCACGGTAACATAGATGGAGCCAGAAGGGATTATGCTCAGTGAGATAAATCAGAGGGAAAAGAAAAATATCAAATGGTTTCACTTATAGGAGGAATTTAAGAGAACCAAGTAAGATGTGTGTGGGGGGTGGAGGGTGGCTGGGAGTGTATTGTTATTACAATACAAAGCAATACAAAAACAAACAATAATGAACCAGAGAGATTCTACAGGGGAGGGGAACAGAGAAGGATCAGAAGGAAGGAGGAATGTGGGGGGGCTGTGGTGATGATGGGAGTGGGAGAGGGAAATAAACATTGCTATAAAATCAACAATAATCTAAATAGATATATAAAAAATAAATCAAAAATCATTTCCATCATGACCTAGTGATACTAAGCCCAGGGAGCAGCCCAGTTTTTCACGTGAGGGGGCCATAGAGGGTCTATTAGTAGAAACATTTCTGAGGGTTTAAGGTCCCCCCAAGTGTTGCTAGAAATCCTGTCTGCACCTACAAGGCTTGGCTCCATGATGCTGCAGTCACTCAGAATATTGCATGGACTGGGATTGCACAGTGTCAGTTCACACCGAAGGTCAGGTCTAGGCCTCCATGTGCTTCTAACAGGAAAGTGGCTGAGCACTCCATCAAAAGTAGTGACAGCTTCGATACTGCTCAGAGCAATTTCAGTTGTTAGAGAAATTCGGCGAGGGCTTCAAGGCCATCAAAATACCACATCTCCTCTGACTGACCATAAGAATCAGTACTTTGGTTAAGTAACCATCAGACACAAGAGGATATGGCCTTTTCCTGGTTTCCTGCAGATGTAAAACTAACCTAAATAGTTTCGCACGCTTGAAATGAAAATAGAAATGGTTCCAGTCCCAATGTACCAGACTGTCAGGAAATGGATCCTTGTCCTTTGCTATGATCCATCTCTTCTTCCTTCTGGAGCCCCACAGTGAACACAACCCCATACGAGCTGGCATACAGTCTTTTTCAGAGAGGAGAGATGTGATGCCAGGCACTTACTGTTGCTATAGCCATGACAACCCACCAGGCCTGCTTCCAGGGGCACTGGCGTCTTGGTGCCTCAGCCAGATCAAGCCAACAGGGCCTTCTGGCGGAGAACCATCTGAGCAACCATCCCGTCACTCTGGACCTTATATGCCAGCTCTCATTCTCCAGGTGCAGGTTCTGGTCACTCCCATCAATCCCATCACCCCAGCTATCCTGAGACCCTGCTCAGCAAGAATGATTGCATGGACTCCTGGCCAAATCCTCCAGGCTTCTGCTCCTCCCAGTCTCTGTGGTTACCTCCAGGGCCAGGTTGCTGTTCCCTTTCTAACTTTTGAAAGCCCAGAGGCTCCATCATAGTGTGTCACCCGGAGGGCTTTACATTTTCAGGACGAGACAGCATCCCGCCTTCCCAAGAGAGAGGAGGATCAAGTTGTCACATCTCTTTTCCTACTAGAGGAAGGAGGACTTTTACTTCAGCAAGGATGTGAGTGCACACACAGGTACAAACAAGTTAAAAGTCCCAGAGGAGCTTCCTGGTCTACCCAACAGAACATCCAGGTGTCTGACTCTGTGACACCAAATAATAGCATGCCACAGCTTTCAGATCTGACCTTTCTGCTGGTCTTCTGCACTTAACCATGTTTATGTAAAAGAATTGGGTTTTAGTGACAATAAAACCTAAGTTTATTTGCCATCAAATTGTCCAGGAAACTGGAATAAAAATAGGGTTCATTTTTCAATTTTTAAAAGAATTTTGATGTCATTATTGCTAAGAGGGATTGAAGCATCTTTGCTACTGTTAGTAAGGCATTTTTAATTTTTTTTAATGGCACAATCAGTTATCTTGCTCTGCTCACATAGGAAGGAACACTGTGAGGTGGGGAGAGCTAATAGAGGAGATCTATGATTTTTTTGCACTAATCCCCAAACTATTAATTAGTTTGTTCTGCTTTACAGAGGCTTTTATGTTTGTTTGGTTTTTGTTTTCAGGCCAGCTACCAGCTAGTTCTTATCTGTTTGTAGTCAGATTTTTTTTAATGATACTACTACTAATCTATGGCCTAGAAAATGAATTAATAGGATAAAATTATTAACATTGTGTATAAAGGAAAAGTAAGTTTTCTCTGAGTGAGTCGGAGAGATTTTCTGCATTACCATCACATCTGAAACTTTAGAACACTGGTTCTAGCTAAAGTTTTCAAAAATTATAACTTTATACTATTACACTTTACATTTGAAATAAATATTTTAAAACACCTTGCTTGCAGTTTACTTTTTATAATTTTATTGAAATAACATTACATTGTGCCATTTTGTAAGCTTAAGGTATGCATCATTATAAGTTATTGTATACACCACATTAAGGTCACCACTAAAACTTCAATTCCATCCGTTATCATCCAGTTGGCCTCCTTTGCCTGATGTACCCTTCACACTTTCCCCTTCCTTATGAGCCAGTCTGGCACTGTAACTTTGCTGTGGTGTAATCGGGAATGTGAGGTCCTAATATCTATGGAGTCTAGTTCATCCCAGCCAAAGCCTAAGGCCTCTCACAGCCCAATTATGAGCAAAAGAGCCTTCAAAACTTTGCTCATGATTACACTTCATAGCTACAGATATTTCATTTCAACTCGAATAGCTTTATCTTAAAGGTAATGGGGTGTGTGTGGGCTTCTCAAAGGAAGCTATGGTTCTGAGAGCTGATCAAGCTTAAAGTCACCAGATCACAATTTTCTCTGCCTGCTCATTCCCTCTAGCTATGCACCTGTCCAATCTCTGTGTCAAAAGCTCCAGGATCAAAAAGGACATTGAGACATAATCTGTTAATCTAAAGCAATCAGAAATGATTGCAACCTCTTATTAGTGTTTTGTTGTTGTTGTTGTTTGCTTGTTTTTCCTGAAAAAGAAGATGTGAGCAAAATGGACTGCCTAGGAGTGGACTGTATTCAGGTAGGAAGATATATATGTTGACACATCCATACATAGGGCTTCCATACACATACACAAAGAAATATCTGTCACATTCCACCAGAAAGTGTTGCTGCTTCTTCCTCTGTTTAAACTATCATTTATTCACTGGCCAGATTAGATGGCATTTTAAAAAAATACAGGCAGTCATAAATGCTCTTATCAACTAACCCTGTCCTTAAGCGTAAACCCTAGCTAACCCTCACTTTAAGCACAAACCCTATTTGACAGCTTTAATAGCAGGCTACAGCTTGTTCAAGGTCACTTAGACAAGAGGAGAAAAACTGGAATTTGAACCCAGATCCAGTTAGAGCCAAAGCCTGGTGCTTGTTCCTGGACCTCACAGCCTCAGGGACCCACTTTCACTTTTCCTGAGTGACCAACTGACACTCCCTAGGTCCAGTCAGAATCTCAATACCATATATGAAAAAGGTAAATTGTGCTGTCACTGAAACACACTCCCACACTATGCTGTCTTCTGCTGATTCATAGAAGTGGGAGAGGAGTCAGTAAGGCACCCTCCCTCCTGCCTGAGACCCCCAGATCCTGCTGCGAACATCTAGCTGAGAGCTGTGTATGGCCTTCTGCAGAACCCGTCTGCTTTAATGCCAGCATCAGACACACTCATTCCAGAGGACTATATCTGCCTGCCCCTCCTGAAATCCCCCAAATGAGTTTCTATTTCCCACTCATCTTTATCCCCAAAGTTGTATTCCCAGAACTGTCCTAACTCAGGGAAGAAAGTGAAGGTTGCAGTTCACATACAAACACATGTTTCTCTTTAGAGAGTCTGGAGCATGAGTTGTAACCTGCCTCATTTCAATACTTGGAAAAGAAGCTTCTAAAACATAACTCATGCTATTCTTCCGTTATGGCCCTGGTTACTCACAATCTCTGGTTCCCTTATTACTCAGCAGACCCAAATGAATGGCACAATCTAGCGGCCAAGGTCTTCCATCAGCTGTGTCTCCAGTTCACTCTATTCAATCCTGGCTGCTCCCCCAAAGCTCCTGGCTTGGCAGGCGGGTGCCCTTCCCCCAGCTCTTCCCCATCTTTGTGACTTGGCTCACACCCAAGAAACACCCTCTCGGTGGTGCTTCACATCTAGCACCATTGTTTCTTTTAAGACTCAACAGAAAATACTCCAAGAAGCCCTTCCTGAGTATCCCTTATGTCTGCGTTTCTTTTTAGTAGACCAATATTTACAGAGCACCTCCCATGAATCCCCAGGCCCTTCTTCGGCCAACATTTCCTGAGCGTCTTTCTATGTGCTGGCATTGTGCTACGTGCTTTGCATAGCACCCTTTGAGAAAACCTCCTCAAAGAAGTTGTTTTTGCTTGTGTCTCAGTTCCTGTCCTCTTGTGATTATTTTTGAACCAACTTCAAACAGACTCTTGCCCCCACCCCTCCTGAAATTGTTCTTTTGGGGGACACTAATGATTTCCGTGTTGCTAAGTCCAATGGTCATTTTTCGACCCCCTTCTTCACTAACCTTTTAACAGTATTTGATCCAAGCATCTGACTATATTGCAGCTTCTTATAATGAATAAGTTTTATGGAAGAGAAGTTAGATAATAGCAAACTTTTTCTTTATACTTGACGCTATGAAATAAGAGTTGGATAGATAGCTATTTAAACACACACAATCACTACAATTGTGTCAACTACGATTGTAGGGTGATGTAAGCGTCCCTATTCTAAGAGCTGGTATTGCTGTTAGCAATGTATATATTTTCCCTAATGGTGAATAACTCTTGAATCCTGAACAAAATATTAATGACTAAGTAAATGATTCAAATATTAAATATAAATAACATATTAATCTGTGCTAAGAGTATCTTGTCAAGTGGAGATAATGCCTAAGCTCAAATAATTCAAATTATTATAAACTGTTCTTCTCCCATGTACGTGAATGCTTGGCAGCACATTTAAAATTGTATGTGTTTGTGCGGGGGATGGCTTGTGTGGGGTAGGAGAGTATCTCTGGCCCCTCTCTGTGGAATGACAGCAATATTCTCAAATCATTGTAAAAACCAACCCTAAAACTGTATGAGGCTTTTACCAACAATGCCATGTGGGAAGACAGTTCTCTAGTGTCTTGCATTTTTGTACAGCTCAAGGGCAGAGATGCTGACTTGTCTTTTCCAAGTTGTGTCTGTGGCAGAAGTTTAAAACGTGTAGATAGTGTCCCCCTCAGAGAAAGGGGGAGGCAAGGGCATGCTGCTGGCCACACCAGGAGTCAAGGTTTCTCAATCTGGGGTTCCTTCTTGTCACGCAACCCCCTGAGAGTGCAGTCTCCACATCCCTCTCCACATGGCCTTAGGTAATTGAGACTCAAGGAGCTGGGGGGAAAGGCCTATTTACAGCCACTACTGTAATGAAGGTCTTTGTCTAGGAACTGGGAGTCACATGTCTTCTGTCAATGTCCACATGCTATGGAAGGCTGACTTGTTGGCTTGTAGATAGGGTAAAACTCAGATCCTTCACCATCCTTGACAATTGCCCCACTGCAAGTCAGTAGAAATAAGTGTGAACTCATAGATCTGTATTCTAGACTTGACCAACCACTGAACTCCAGACATTTCGAATCCAATGCTGTCAACACCTGAACATCAAACAGGCATCTCAAACATAAAGCACCCCAAATAACCTCCTCCTTTTCACCCACATCCTTTCCTCCTCAATCTTTTGCTCTCAATAAGATGCAAATTCATTTTTTTCTCAGTTCCTTAAATTAACCATGTTGTCTTTCTCTCATGCTACACTTCTCTCTGGTGTCTAATCCTCTTAACCCTACAGAAAGCATACAAAATGTGACCATTTCTCCCGCTCTTTACCTGTCTTTTTCTGGCCCACATCACCACCAACTTCTGTCTGATGACTGCCATGACTTTACCAGACTCTGCTTCCTTTTTGAGTCCTCAAAGTCCACTTTCAAAACAGCACCTGGAAGGATTTCATTTAACCTTAGGTCTACAAGTCACATCTGTGCTCAGAAGCCTCCAATGAATTCCCACCTCTACCAGAACATGAAGCACGCCCTGAACTGGCCTGTAAAGCCCTCTGCCCTCTTTGATCAAGCTTCCTACTGCCCCTCTCTTGCCCAGTCTTCCCCAACACAGTAATTTTCCCTCTGAACCCTGCACATGAGCTTCCATAGATGCCCCATGCAATGTCTGACAGGCATCTCAGACTCAACACATGTAAAACCAGACTCCCATTCTCCCCCCCCCCCAAATACTTAGCATGTTTCTGCCGCAGGATCCCTCTTGGTAGGTAGCTCCACCCCAGATACTTGTCAACCCACTAGCTCATTTCCTTTCTTTCAGGTCTCTGCTCACATTTGACCTTATCACAGTCCTTTACCAGTGATCTTTTTGAAAATAACAGCCCCTCCTATGCCTGGTAAAGCCTGTTCCCTTTCTCTGCTCTTTCTCCCCAGTTCTTACAGCATCTAGTATAGTACACATACATTGTATGCTTATCTTTTTATTATCTACTACCTCCCACTAAAATGTCACTATGTGTTGAGTGTGAGTGAGTGAATAAATATAATCTTCACAAGGTATCCCCATAGTGCCAGAAGCAATACTTGCAATAAGCTGTACTACTGAACTGCTTATAACATGCATTTGGGGATAGGGTTAACTGCCATGTAGTGATTGACAGACAAAATTTGTGAACAGAAGATTTGAGTTCAGATCCTAGTTCTGTCACTACTCTCCCTACCCTGTGGGCACCCTCACAACCTGACCCACAGTTTTTCTGTTGTTAAACAAATATGAAGAGCCCATTCCCTGCCTAGCTGTTGACTTATGGGAATTGTCAAATTTAGTGAAATCCAAAAGAGTTTTTCAAACTGTAAAACATTGTAAGAATTTGTGTTCTATGGTTTTTATCCTTGTTTTAAATTTTTGAACTAAAAAATTCAACCACAAATAATTCTCAAGTATACATTTTTATAACTTCTGGGATTACTAAATTTTATGATTTTGATCTTTAAAACATACCCCACTTTCATTTAACTGCCACATTTGCAGCCTACAAGATCCAAAGACTAAGCTTCCTTTCTTATGCACCTGTCTTGGCTCCCCTCAGTTTATTCTGAACACCTTAGTCTTGCCTTTCCACTGTGCCAGCTCAGATATTCTTTTATTTTTGTAAAGATTTATTTATATATGCATACAAGAACTGGGGTACAGGCCAGAGCTGCGGGGAGGTGAGAGGATTCACCAGAGACAGAGTGGGGAGTACAACAGGTTGATCCACTGAAATTCACCACCGAGAGGAGCAGTGGGCAGATTGGAGAGGTCTACTGCGCCATGTGGGTCACCTTCCTGCCTGGGGATAGAACTCATGCTGCAGTGGCTGAGATAGCTTCACAGTGCTGTGTTTTAACCCACTGCGCCATCAAGGAGGGTCCTCAGATCCCCTTGTACAAGGGTTCCCAGGTCCTCAGATGAGTTTCTTTCCCATTCGCCTGCATTCCAGTGGCAATGCTGTTGTCAGGCTATGCAGGAAGTGATTTTTCTTACAGGTGTTGCTGTTCTTTAGCAGCTCCTAGACTGCAGGTGTTGGGGCATACCCACCTGTGAGGATTTCACCCCTCCTAGCACAGTGTGGTCCTGGCATAGACCTGTTGCCCGAGTGGGCCCCACGGACTCACACCAGAGGAGTGTCTTTTTTTCTCACCCGTACATATCTCACAGAGAAGCTGACTTTCTTGACCCTTGGACCAAGATCTCAGTCACTCAGGCAAACAAAGTTTCAGCCTGGCGTAATCATTAAGCAATCTATCCCAACTTATATGCACTCTCTAAAGTCAAAGCTTTTGTCCAATTTAAAAAGTCCACCTCCTAGTTTGACTGCTTTGAGCTGAGAAGTCTGCTACCTCCCTCCTTGCTCTTCCCGTCCTCTAGGTGACCTTGTTGGCCTCCCCTCAACCGCTTCATCCCTCCAGGGGGCAGGAAAACCCATTTTGCTAGCTTTTTGGGACAGATGCTTGACTCAGCTGCCGTTGTCCTTCCATCGCCTGCCAGTGGGAACCCACCTCACCCGCATGGGCACCCCTCTTCCACCAGCCCTATGAGAGTTTCTGACTGCTGGTGAAAGCTTGAGCCCCCCAGTTCTCAAAATCCAATGAAAACACGTGCCTTGCTTTTGACATAGCACCTATGAAGCCCCTCTCACTTGACTTGAGGTAAGGCTGGAAAGTGCCTTCATCTTCCCACTAACCTGCAGAGAAGGTACAGGACGGACACTGGCAATTCTCTGACCAGAAGCCCCCACTTTCCATTATCTTGCCAACTTCCACTTCGTATACAGGTGAAGGTGGGTGATGAGCAAGGACTGAAATCTTGTAGCGAGACCACAGGATTTCCTCTTAAGCAAGCAAGGAGATTTCCCACCCACAATTTTTTTAATATTATTATTATTAGTTTATTTTTACATCATTTTGTGCCTTTTCGCATCTCAGTTGTAATCCCTGTGGGCTTCCCATCACCAATTCACCCGTGTGCCATCACCATAGTCCTGTGCATCTTGGTCCCACCCCATTTTTGATCCCATTCCCCACTCCACCCCTGTAAAATGTCTCTGGTGTATAGTTGTTCATTTTTGCTTTTGTTTTTTCTTTATTACAATTGCTTTTTATACTTTTCCTACATTCCTTTTTACTCCCACTATGAGTGAAACCATACAGTATTTTTCTTTTTCTTTCTGGCTTATTTCACTAAGCGTGATCCCTTCCAGCTCCATCCATGTTGCTGCAAAAGTTTATCTTTTTTGATTGCTGAGTAATATTCCATTGTGTATGGGTACCACATCTTTTTAATCCAGTTATCTACTTTTGGACATTTGGGTTGATTCCATGTCTTTCCTTTTGTAAATAGAGCAGCAGTAAACATGGGCCCACCCACAATTTGATTGCCACCATCTGACATCTCTGAAACTCAGAGATGAAAGGGGCAGTGCAGTTAAGATTCCTTTTCAAATGTTTATTGAATACCAAAAATGGTCCAAATGAAATCTACTGCTCTTGAGATGAATCCTGAAGATCAATTCTGCTGTGTACAGGGCACCTGGTGAATTCTTGAGCTTCTTGCTGGCAAACTCTTCAACCAGAAGACCAGGGAAGCAGTGGAGGAAATATCTTTGCAAGTCAAGAGCACTTTGGTAATAGGGATATGATGGAATGCTTGGAAAATAAAACAATGCATCTTGGGGTTTGAAACAAGAATGGGAACAGGTAGAGGTAGCCCCGGACTTGTTCTATCAAGACACAGGGGCCTTTTATGGCAAGGAGAACTCTCCCTGCAGGCCTGTAGGTGGCAACCCTAAACTTCTAATTAAATATCAGTATTGAACTGCAGCTCCTGTTTTGTTTTGCTCCCCGAATTCCATATTCTAATATCAACTCCTAGTGATCTGTTTCTTCCTAGCATATGGACTGGAGTAAACAGGCATGAGACACGCCTACTATTATTCAATCACATACAGTGATCTACCCCTTCCCTATTACATTCATTTAATTTCTACATCTATTCTGAAGGATGGATAAAACTAGCTCTGTTTTGGGCCCTCTCTGGTGGCGCAG
>NW_004567125.1:24785661-24827707 GCF_000260355.1 Condylura cristata | reverse complement strand
AAAAAAACAGAATAAATCCAATTTTCTCTACCCAGAGCGTTCTCTGGACTTCCCCGCCAGTGCTCATATAATGTGTCCTATAAAGAAGACTACTGCTCATGCTTCCTGTCTGGGGCCACTGTTCTAAAGGGAAGTGTCCATGTAAGTTTCTACATATGCAGTCTTGGTTCCTTCCAAGATGGAAGCAATTGTTCTTTCGTTCATCTGATGGAACTTTGCACCTCTTTTAGATCAAGTTCCAGTTCCCTCTTTATGAGTCCATCCTATTTCCTCTTATAGAACTTAAAGTCCATGAAGGCAGTGACAGACTCTCATTCACTTGGCATTACCCAAAATATTTAATAAAAGCAACTTTCTTACTCATAGTATGCATTCAATAGGTGTTTGTTGAATAGGAACAGAGAGGTATTGCAAAAGATGGAATCTCAGGGATTTTGGTACCAGTGTCCCTTGTTTGCAGCTCAGATGAACAAGATCTGAGGGTTCACTGTCATCAAAAACAAACGCTGGCCCATGTCCAGAGGGCATCTACCCCATCCTGGCTTCTGCTTCAAAGTTTCCTCTAAGTTCTAGTCTCAACCCTCTTGATCTTTCCCTGTTTGCTCATTAGAGTTAATTTGGGACACGAAAAGATCCAGGCCTAAATATTCCATTAAGGCCAGATCTTCTTAATGCAGCAACTGTAGACAAACTATTTAAAAAAAAATAAAAGGGCAGAGGTTACCTGTACAAAGCCAGACTGTAGTAGCTGTTTAGAGTTGGATTCTCTGTTCACAGACTGATATTCTCAGTCAGATTAGGGGATGTAAAGAATAGCAAGAGATATATGTTATGTCTTTCCATAGGTAGATCACTAGTCTCCCAGGGGCTTCACAGCTTTCTTTCCCAGAGGATTAAGGAAGACAATATTTGTGAAAATAATCTTGCCTTGGGAAAGGACTAACATATATGTATTATTACTAATATCAATGTGTAAGAGTTCCTGAACTCAGTGCCAATGGGAGTGAATAGAGTGTGTGAACCAACAAGCAATTCTTGGATATCCAGCAAGAAGTCTAAGAATTCAACTCGATTCTGATATTATCTACCAGGAGATAGTATCTGATTCGGCAGTTTCAGGGATCAGTTCCCCAAATTGTCCCCAATTTCTGATGTCAGCTGCAAGCAAAGAGTGCTTCTGACCAACCAGTTATAAATCAGAGGCTCCCAAGACACCCTTCTCAGGCTTAATCCATCTGCTACCGTGCTCGCAAACTCAAAAAGTCATCTCCTCCCCATCTCTCACTAGGAACAGTAGATGGAAGAGATGTTTTGAGAAAGGAGTGAAGGACATGGAGAGTACATGTTCTCTCTAGGTATGCCAAATTTCACTCCCCAAATTTTCACATAATGACCAGTGGGAAGCTCACTGAAGCCCCTTCTCTTGAGTTTTTGTGGAGTTTTTATGTATACTACGTAAACATATGCATGATTGACTAAATCACTACTGGCCATTGGCAACTGAATTTAACTTTCAGCCTTTTTCTCCTTCCAATAAACCAGGGGACAGAACTGAAAGTCCCAACCTCTAGTCATAGTAGTTTTTCTGGCAACCAGCCCCATCTTGAAGAGTTTCCCAAAAGTTGCCTTCATTAACATGACGAAAGTCACTTTTTTTTTTTTTTTTTTTTTGCCCTCTGCAGCCCATACTTAGGAAATGTCTGGGTTATGGGAACTATGAGTCAGGAACTATGGATGAAGACCAACTGGTTAAGAGATACAGATTTTGGTGATCTGAATGACCAAAGTTTTCATTACATCACAATGAGCTAACATTTTTTTAAGCTTCTTCTACATGCCAAGGATTGGGCTGCTTTTAAAAAAATATTTTTTTTATTTGTTTACTCATACAAGAAGTGGGGTGTAGGCCAGAGGTGGGGGGCAGGTGAGAGGATTCACCAGAGACAGAGTGGAGAGCAAAACAGTTTCAGGGATCAGTTCCCCAAGAACTGAAGTACCGAAGTACACTGCTGAGGGGCGCAGTGGGTGAGACAGGAGAGGTTGATGTGCCATGTGGTTCAGCTCACTGGTCAGGGATTGAACTCAGGCCACAGTGGTTGCTGATAACTTGATAGTGCTGAGATAGAGTGTTCTGTGTTTAACAGATAATCTCTTTAATCTTCAGTCACCTTCTGAGATCATACTAGTATTGTCCCCATATTTGTTAAATATAAATCTCTACAACTATTGAATCTCAAAGAAGGTGAGGAAACTTAGTTTCATCTGAGCTTGAAACTCCAAACTGAGGTTCCTAGATATCCTGCCACTAATTGTCACTTGGAACACAAAAGACTGACAAAGCAGTTTGCTTAATCAGGAAAATCCCTAAAGCTACTTGACCTTTAGTCAAGGGTTAGATTTAACCAGTCCAAACTGCTTAAATCCTAAAGCAATGTGTAGAAAGGACTGTGGTGACCTGAAATCAGCAGAGCTTCATCAACACCCATTTCATACTAAAAACCCACCAGAGCTGTGTGCTTCCCTGCCATTTTCTGAACAAGTAATTCAGACAGAGGCCTCATCTGGTGATGAAGCCACAGTGCTCCTGCACAACCAAAATTCCAACACCTGACCTCCAACCTGTCCAACTACCAGTTGGACAGCCCTAACTCCCTTTAGAAATGGGTGACAGTACTTTGAAAGAGATCTGTCTCCTTAATTAATTCAACTTTCCTTGCTAGTGTCAAACAGCTTGGTCTGATCAATTGGGTTACCACCAATTGATGTAACCCTTGAGTCTGGTAATATAATCCCTCACCCTATAGTTTCTTGGGATATCTCAGAATGTTCTAATCCTTCTTAGAAAACACACTAGCTGCCAAAGGTGTTGAGGTACCAGTGACCTTGGGGCCTTGATTTTTTTTTTTTTTTAAGATTTATTTATGCATACAAGAACTAGGGTACATGCCAGAGGTAAGGGGGGTGAGAGGATTCACCAGAGACAGAGTGGGGAGCAGAACAGGCAGATTGACTGCAATACACTGCTGAGGGGAGCAGTGGGTGGGTCAGGAGCGCTCTGCTGTGCCCTGTGGGTCACCCCTTGGCCAGGGATTGAACTGATGCTGCAGTGGCTGTGGAGAACTTCACATAGCTGTGCTTTAACATGCTGCACCACCAGGGAGGGGCTGAGGCTTTGGTTTTTATTTAATCTCATATATAAATATTCACTTATCTAAGGCACAAAATTTCTGGTACAATAGGAATCCAAGGGAAGTTTGCTACTGTGACATGTCAGCACAGCCTTTGTGGGTTTAGGGTTCAGCAACACTGTTTATAAATTTATAAGCTTATAAAGTTACAAGCTGGCATTGGGGGCAGAGAAATGTTGGAAAAGACAGAAATCATGTATGTAGCAGAACAGAAATCTGCCATCCCAAAACACGTCTTTGGCAAGAGTTTTGTTTCATGGGGGAGACGCTGCAGGATGGCTGGAAGTAACTTTGATCTGAAAACTTCTCTCTGCCAGCCCTCTCCGAGGAAGAGCTGACCTCCTCTTTTCAGTAGAGAAGACAGAACTTAAATCTGTGTTCCTTTGTTTTCTCAAGAATCACCCCACCTGAACTTCCCTTTCTTTCCCTAGGCTCTGTTGCCTTAGCTAAGCTATTTAAGATAACAAGTAAAGCTACTTAGGTGAGTTAATCAGCCACACTGGAGCTCTCCATGTATACAGGAGGCTAAGGCTCCCATTAAACATTTGTAAGGTTTCCCCCCTCTTTTCCATCTCTGATCTTGTTTGATGAGATCAGAGGTGTCACAGAAGAGACCAGAGATACATGGGATGATTTTCTGTATGTTTGACATATGTTGCCAATCCCAAACCTCCTAATCTTCATCCTCAAATACATATTTGCATTTCAGTAGAAGTGTTAATTCTAAATGTAAGTTAGTCATTCCCATGGAAGTGTTCTTAAAGGTGGTATTGAGGTGGATCAAAAAGCAGAACATGGGAACCAAAAACAAAGTGTTAAAAATAAGCCCCATAAATTTAAGTATCACTTGATTCCCCATGTAATTAGCACAGATTTTCAGACAGGATTCAAATACAGACTCAAACTATATGCTTTTTTTAAGGCAGGTACTTAAGCAACCAAACCAGAGAGATTGAAAACATAGGCATGAAAATATACCTGGAAAATAATAAACGATGTTAAAATGCTAATATCAGACAAAAGATAAGAAGAGAACTACTAATAATTATAAGGGGCAAATATTTTCCTCTTTCTCTTATGTCTACTGAGAAGATATATGAATTTTAATGCATTTGCAACATGACCTCTGTAGGTATAAAATAAAAACTAATAATAATAAAAAAAGAATGAGCAAACCCAGAGTCATAGCCAGAGAACATGACATGCCCATGTAAGAAATGAACATCAGATCAAAATTTACAGGAATATAGGTCATTTGAATACTGCCAATGCAGCACTCACAAAAACATTTTTTTTAATTAGAAATAGCATCAGCGTAAAGAATAATATGTGACCATTATTATACAGAAATCCCTTTTAAATGAGGTGGGCCAATACAAAACACATCAAAACAAAAACAGTTATAACCTAGAGACATCCTGCAGGGAAGGGGTGAGGAGAGAGACCCAGCAGGAAAAAGGGTGGGAGAGAGGGGCACAGGGGTTGTGGTGACTGTGCAGGGATGAATTATGGGAAGAAATTTTACCAATGCAGGGGGTCTACACCTGAGGGGGGAGAACATCGTTTAAAATGAGCAATGATATAAAATATATATGTATAAATAAATTTAATTAATGTTTAAACATGAAGCAAGGAGGCTAAAGAGCTCTCACACGTGTGTCAACCAGAAGCTACAGGACTCAACATGCTTTGCATCTTACTTGAGGCCTCTTGCAGTTTTCCTTTCCAGAAGAAATTGGGGGTTGGGGGGGCCATCATCAAAGGTTTTCCAAGATGCTGGTAACCTTGGGTTTTGGGAAGACTTATGAATTTTGCCATGAAAACATGTTCTAATCTATCCTCTTTTCTATTCTTGGTTTCCAGATAAACACATTTTATAGTTGGAGTAACTGATGGCTTTTGTTTAAAGTCAACAGATAGTAAAATAAAATAGGATACAATTTATTTGCAAAGTAACAGGTGTTCTTCTAGATAATGTTTGGGTTAAAGAGGAAATAAAACCAGAAATGGAAAAAATTATGCAAAAGTATATAATGAGATTTTTCCATATATCAAAATGTGTGGAGTGAGAGTATAGTCAAAAAAACAGACATGTCCTTGCCTTGCCACTGAGCATTCAGATGCCTTCTACGAAAGCTGTCTCATGTAAGACATCCCTCATTAGCCATGTGGGCTGACTACCTTTAAATTCACTAAAATAAAAAATTCAGTACCTCCGTTGTAGTAGGCATATTTCAAATACTCAATAGCCACAGGTGGCTAGAAGTTATTGGCTAGCACATATCAGACAAAATTCCCATCTTTGCAGAAAGTTCTGTATTGCAGTGTTCTTTTGGAACTTCACCAGGGAAATTCCAATAAGTCTTCTTCACTGACTGTAGGCCACCACTGAGTCCTGTTTTTAACTGGCCAACCTAGAAACCTATCTATACTACTTCCAGATTCTCAAACCACTTATTAAAACTAGGAAAGTACATTCATATTGCTATTTGTGGCTTAATGAACATTTCAAAGACATCTTTAGAATTCATTCACACCCATGCTTCCCCAAGCTCTTAGCAATACTGAATTTTGGGGTCTTATCTTCTGCCTGCTTGCCTGAGCTCTACTGGGGTCCACTCTTGTCCTGGACATGGGGGTAACAAGAGTGGTGGGAGTAGCTCCTGAAAAGATGTGCATCCTCTTTAAGGAGCTCTCCCCTAGACAGTCACTGCAAGTAACTAGGCAGAAGAAACTCTTTCAGGTGGGAAGAGAGTATCTTCCATCAGGAGGAGGGGGTGGTCTATGGAAATGAGGCAGTCAAGATTCTCATGCTGAATCTGAGGCCCACTCCTCTCACCCACAACCTGTCTTAGCATTAGTGACTGCCTCTTCTTCCCTCTTAACCTTCTCTCCTCCTCTTCTCTTCTCTTCTTTTTCCATTTCACAACCTTACTTCGGTAGAGCTGGGGTTCTACACACATTTAATTGGCCCTGCCTCTCTACAGCCCACATAAGCAGCACTAGCCACCCAGATCTGTCCCACAACTCTAACAAATGAAGGACTCCTCTAAAATTGGTATAAAAATTTTGAAAGGCCCTGACCCTAAACCCTTCTCTGACTTTTTGGCAGAGTTTTAGTGCATATTTAAGCTTGGTTCTGACTAATCTTTCCTATGAATGACTCTAGTCATTGAAATCTTCACAATGGCATTCTCCAATTTTTAAAAAGTCTTTAATTAATGTATATTTTGTGTATGTGTGCTGCACTTTTAACTATATTGTAAACTTTGCAACATAATTAGTAAACTCATATTGACTTAATTCTCAAAAACTTTTTTGAAAACTCATTTTGGCATTTTCCCCAGATGAGTGGCAGAGTTTGAATGGCAGAAGCTGAGTTGGAGGTTTTTTGAGAATGTGGGCTCTGGGTTGGGGTACAGGTCTGAGGGGAGTATCACCATGGAGCAGCGAGGCCATGAAGGGGCTCTGTGGGCTCCCATGGTCAAGCTTGGTTTCCTTCATGAAACTTCTTCTCAGGTGCTTGGTGCCCACAGACTCTGGTGCTGTCTGCCAGGTTGGCTAATCATTCACCATCTTTGGCCTTCTCCTCAGCTACCTGTGGGTGGTGTCTGGTACATGATGGGCATTTCCTCTCTTCAAAGCCCTGAGGTCTGGATGTTCATGTTTTAATGAACAACGTGTAGCCTTGGTGCCTGGCCAAGATGCAGGTGTGAATAAGGGACCATAAGAGGGGTTACTTGTCTTCAGACAACCCACTTCCAACTTCACAATTGCGGTAGGGTCAGAGCTCCTGTTCTCACTCCTCTAGCCACTGGCTCACAGCTGCAAAGAATGACCAAGAAGTAGAGACAAAGGTGGAGTCAGGAGGCGAATGGTACTTGTTTTTCCATCAATGTCTACTTATCTCCTTTAGATACACAGCTCTGAGTGCTGGAAATAGCTTTACCTGTGAGTAAAAAGAAAACTTGCTGACACCTGCCTTCCACCTTAGGTAGAGCTGGGCCACTCAGAAACGCACACTGGCTCTTTGCTAATTAAATACTTACTGGAGCAACAGACTTGGCATCACCACAGGCCATTTCCCACTCAGGGCAGTTCAATGATTTCCCAAAGCAAAGCCAGGAACAAGGAGAGTATCAGAAGTGTCTCCTGCCTGGCCTACTTGGTCTCACAGTGCGTACTCACGGCTCCCCTTTGTACCTCCTCCCCTTGAGCCTTCAGCTCTTTGAAGTCTTCTGGGTGCTTTCACTTATAGCTAAAAAGGAAAAATTGTGGGATAATAAAATTGCTCCCATGTTTCCCTCCTTCCTTTCTATTTCCTTTCCCTCCCCCTCTCCTGGAGGTCCCTCTTCTTCCCTCTTAACCTTCTCTCCTCTTCTTCTGTTCTCTTCTTTTTCCATTTCACAACTTTACTTTGCTAAAGTTGGGGTTCCACAGGAGCAGGCTAACAAGGATTATCACAGGTTTGTTATGGCAGGTGCTTGTTTTTCTATCACCTTTTGCTTATTTTTCCAAGGTTTTCTATATACATGGTTTTAAATTAGCTTGTGTAACTTAGCTGATATAAAAAAGAAGTGTGAAAATTTCTATTGATTTAAAAAAAGGATTATTCTTGCCCACAATAATGTGAAATGAGTGTTCTTGAACAGTGTGTAGACTTCTTAGAAAGAAGAAACCTTTATCTTCCATCTTGGATTTCCTCCATCTCAACAGCATGGCTAATAAATTGTGATATTCTGCATAAAACAAAAGGAAAGTAAGTAATTTGGAAGCATATGTAAGGGAGAATATTGTGGATGAGATTAGAAAGTAACATGTATTAATTCTGTTTACATTACATTGGCTACAATTCATACAACCATGCATAACTGCAAGGCAAGGTGGGAAATGTGGTTTAGTTTATGAGCATACATACACAGGAAAAAAACAATACATTTCTAGCCAGTCTATACCTTGCTTGCATAAAAAATAAGTTGAAGTTAAAATCATATAAAGAAGCTTAGTTGTTCTATACAACAACCTCAAGATTTCCCTCCTACAATTCACACTCAAATCTCCACCCTTCCACTGGCAAGAAATGACTTCCACCCTCCAAAGCATGAATAGTTTAGATTTTTCTGTTACTAAGTAAGCATAGGAAACAGAGATACTTGGATAGGTGTGAAGATTCAGCAGTGCTGTGACAGGGGTGTAAATTCTCCTCCTCACCTCTGGGGGCACTAGCATCAAACAGCTGTTGCCTCTCTGACCCAAAATGTTCCTTGTATTGGAGGACAGATGGCTAAGCAAAAGAATGTGAAGCAGAAGACAGCATTGTTCATGCTGAGTGATAAACTTCCACTCCCCGCAGCACTCCTGACATACATTCCCCAGCCCCCTACCCCCATAAATTCCTGATCCAGGGATCTTCTGCAAGGAGCCTGGGACCACCTGTGTGCTCAGGACATGCTTCATATTCCCTCTGCCTTGCTTCCCACAGTCTCTCCACACAAAGAATTTTGCTTGGATATCATCCCTCATGAGCAGCTGGCTCTCACCTGGCACTTAGGGCTATTGGTATTGGACACATAGTAATAATTAAGGAGAGAAAAAGTTGACAAGTAATTCACATTAAATATTAGTGACTCACTGAACCCCTTGTCTCAACATATCTTCATTTTAATAACAAATTACACGTAACAGTCCAAATTGAGCTCAGAAGATGATCTTCCAGGTTCATTAACCATCCAGTAGAGAGGACTTTGGGGTAAGTGGGGACCTTTCATGGTGGCACCCCAAGTTTGTCTGTTAGAGACAAATGAAGGCTTCAGGCAGGTGTGCAGCATGTGTACATAAGAGTTTATGTTTTTTAAGAATATACTTGTCTTTGATACAGAACCAAAGAGATGAGGAAGTATTCATAAAGGCTGCATAGGTGTATGTGAGGAACCCATCTTTTCTGGGTAAATGCCATGCTCTTGCTCCTCTCCTCTGCTCTCCAGAGTTGTGGCCAGAAGCTGAAGAAAGTTCATGAGGGCACACATTCGCACAGGTGCATAGTTGGAAGTAAGCGACCTCTTTCTTTGGCAGTAGCCTGCTAGCTCCCCGTGTCCTAGAATGGAATGGAACAATGAGACCTGCCACACCGAAAGCGTAGGCTCCTGTCCAGAACTTTTCATTCTATCAGAATAAAGTGGGCAGAGGGGGATGATAAAAGAAGGTAGAAGTTAGCTCTGTCAATGCAGCCCACAAGCTGAGAACCCCTCGAGGGAGCAGAAAGCAGACGAGCTTTGTTCTTCACTTCTTGGTCAGACAGAACTGCATTTCATGAGAAAGTTCAATGGTCACTTCTACCCAGGGCTCTATCTTTTCTGCTATGGACTCTATCAGGCAACGGTGGTCTTTCGTGGCATGATGGTCAGAGACTTTCAGCTGTGCCCTTCATGCCTTCCCAGGAATACCGGAAGATGGGCATGGCTGTGGAAAATATCCCATCGAGGTTTGTTGAAGGTGGTGACGGGCTCTGTCTCAGCGGCATATGTGGTCTTCTGTATTGATGATGGGATGGTGCTACTGAGCAAGGAGATGCTACCACGGTTTATGTACCCCCAAGAGTGGCAGCACCTCACCATGTTCCTCCTCCTCACCCTCAGTGGCTGTGCAGACATCATAAGCAAGAACCTGCTGCCTCAGAGGTGTGTGGCCCTAGAGAAAGCGACACAGGTCCTGGGCTTCGACGTGCTCCTGCTGCTGCTGGTGTCGCACAGCCAGGCCTCCATGGAGGTGGAGCTGCAGGTGCACACGCTGCTCATCCTCGTGGTGTTCCTGCTGATGCTGGTGCTGACGGCAGAGCTCTGGGCTCCTGAGACCTCTCACCTCTCGCTCCTCGAGACCTTTCTCTTCCTGATGATGGGCTCCTGGCTGATGCAGGCGGGCTTCATTCTCTTTCAGCCGGTCTCTGGCTACCCGTGGCAGGATGATGACATCAGTGACATCATGTTTGTCACCACTTTCTTCTGCTGGCACATGGTGCTCAACGCCCTGTGCCTGCTGGGCATCTATGGCGCCTCTTCCTTTTGGCATCGCTGTTCCAGGCCCAGCTCGAAGCTGACGAGATCCAAAGGCGCCCTGTATTCCATGAGCGCCGGGGAACCCCTTTATAAGTTGCTGCAGCAGGTGGAGCAGCCAGAGCAGGATGACCAGGCGCTGGTCCTTTCAAAGAGCTCGTGCTGAGTAGGGCCTAGAGCACCTGGGGCGTGGGCCAGCCCATCTCCCTCCCTGGGGCTTCTCTCCCACCAGGGCCTTGCATCCTCTTTGGTCCTGAGTGACATTTATGGCCAGGATAGTGCCTGTAGTTGCTGTGAGAAAGGGGATGAGAAACCTGCAAACAGGGCACTGATGGGAATCTGGGTAAGCAGACGGGATGGCCACGTGAAGCATGGAAGGAAGAACCATGATGGGAAGAGAAGTGCAGGAGCGACATCACAGCAAGGACAGAGACATGGTGGCCATGCTGTCCCCAGCTGCTTCTCTGGGCTTTTATGAAAGAATAAAGACTCCTCACACATCAAACTACAGTGGTGGGTGTTTCTGGGTGCCAGGCAGTGACACCACCATGCTGGAAACAGCACCAACAGATGTGGCACCATTCACTTATCCCACCAAGTTGAAACGCTAAGAATCTCTTCTCTTTTGTGAATTGGGGTAGATTAGCCCTATTTCAAAGTTTTCACATAGAGCGAAAATGCGTTCTTTCATATCACGGATTTTTCAAGTCTCCCTTAACCAAATTCTCATTCATAACACCATAATTCTCATTCCTGACCTCTGATCAGCCAAAACGAAGTAATTAGCTGCTTCATTATCTACCACCAGCAATTTACTAGCAATTTACTTGTGCCACTGCCAAATAATACTCTAACTTAGAGAAAGCCAATAATTCCAGAGAGTTATTTTACACCCAGTTTTAAAGAACTCTTCTTCCAGAAAACTTCCTTTGATTTGAGACTCTTCCGTGACTGATAGAAATCTGCTCTTGCTGCTGCTTCCCCTGTCTCTGTCCTGTTCTCATGCTGTTTCCTGTGAGAGGTTTTGCTCCACCAGCTCAAAGCAGGTTCTGAAGAGTGGGAGATTTCCATATTCTACCTACCTAATCGGTTCTGCATATTCCAGAAGAATATAACATTGTTGTCTGCATGGTTGCTGCTTAAGAAATTCTCCTTTGCTTCCAGAGCCCGCCTGTCCTGTCTCTTTGAAATGCAAAGTCCAGCTGCTCTGTGGACTGTCCTGGAGGCTCCGCTGTCTAAAACCTGAGCTGTCTAAGCCACACATCCACTCTCTTCCTGCTTCACCTGAACACAAACTCCACGATCCTGTTTAAAATGGCTTCTCTGTGCATCACTTTTACTCTACCTACATAAAGTGTATGCCCTGTTGACTTTCTAGAAGTTGCCACAACTAAGATTCCAGTGAGTTTGTTAGCCCAAGGACTCAGGGCTGGTCAGTATAGGACAGGGACTTGAGCTGGCCGGTCCAAAGTGAGGCCTCTGCTCCTGTCCTCTGGGCTCATTGGCATCTCTGTGCAAGTCCAGACAAAGAAATGAAGAGGGCAGGCACAAGGAGCCCCTGTTGGCATAAGGATAACCGTATAATTGTCCTCAGTCATCCCAAGGGGTGTGGACATGTCATAGCTCCTGTCTACTCCAAGTTTCCCTTGGTGGGGAGAGGCACACTCCTGACTGGGGCTTACCTTTTAGGGTGCAAGCCTGAATGGAACTTAGGAAAAATTTCCCACGTGTGGCTAAGTGTTTCTAATCCTTTTATTTCTCATTCCTGGACTTGCTCCTATCATTTTTCTTCTGGCCTTCCATGTTTTTCTATCACCCCTTCTTGAGTACAGTCACGGTAAATGATGAAGAAACCCGAAAACGCTTCCTCACTGCTCCTTCAAGTCCTATTTTCCCCAGTTCTGAATTATTTACAAATCTCTGATAATTAATGCAATCCTCCCAATATAATAGCTCCTTCAACGTATCTTCTGGGTAACATACCTGCATTTACAAAAGCATATTTAAACTGAAGATACTTTGGATCAAAACAACTTAACATGACTTTAATGGCACTCAGCAAACCCATTCTAAATTAAATCTGGAAAAAATATACAGGAAAGAACCTAGGTCAATTTTTCTAAAAGAAAAAGATGGGAGCTAAGTTGTTCCACCAGCTGGATACGAGTTATAAATTTCACCCTTTAGGTAACTGTCACAACAAAGCTGACAGATAAGGGTTGGATTTACTTTGGTTCCCAGTGGATCTCTTGGGAGTTTGGTAGACTGTATATTAATCAATATGTGCTTATTAATTAAAACAAATAAATGTGGCCCTCCCTAATAGTGCAGTGGGTTAAAGCACAGCACTAAGAAGCTAAAGTCACTTTAGCATGAGTTCAATGCCTGCCCCGGAGGTGACCCACATGGCATGGCAGACCTCTCTGACACATCCACTGCATACCTCAGCAGTGTACTTCGTCAGTCGGCCTGCTCTGCTCCCCACTCTGTCTCTGGTGAATCCATCCCTGCACCTCTGGCCTGTAACCCAATTCTGTATGCACAAATAAATAAATAGTAAAAAAAAAAAAACAGATGAATGCTAAATCTCATCAACTTAATTTGACAAGAGGTTATTCCTTCATACACAAATCAACTGCCAACACTCCTAACGAGTAGGCCTTATCCCTGGTCTCTCAGAAGCCAAACTTCTCCCATCTTGTCTGTTTTCCTTCTCTGGAATCTGTTAATCCTCTGTATTCAACCAGCAGTTATGGAAAAAACAAAGGGTGGGGATAGGAGGGAGGCTGCTATGAGCCAGGCCTTGAGGCAGTATAACATCTACACATTCCACTGCCCAAGTGTGGTCACTGAAAGGCTGGACAATGTGGTGCTGGGCGTCTTGGCAATATCCAGCACCACTCTCCATTACAGGAGAAAATTGAGACTCATTGGTGGTCAGAAGTCTTTCCTACACAGAAAATTTTGAAATTTACAGCCCCCAAACTGCAGGATTCATTCAGAGTCCTGAATGAAAGGGAGCTAAGATTAACTTCTAGTTGGGAGATAGAGATTCTGGTTGAGAAGAGAAATGATCTCCGGAAAAGCAGACTTGGGAAAGCAGACTTGAGCTCCTCAGTCACAGGTATGAGCTCAGAGCATACTCATAAAGCAAGAATGAATGACAGGTGAGCCCAGGTTCCACCTTGTCAAAACTTCCAGAAGAAAAGGAACTTTGTGATAGGAGATTTGATAGTTAAAAAGTACCACAAATCAATTCTATAAGCTGTGAAACCTGTTATTGTTATGGAGTGAGGTATAACGCTCAAACAAAATTTCAAAGAGGAAAATTATGAGCTGATATGCCAGTAAAAATAAAATACATATATTCTTTAAAATTGAGAGCTTAGAATGCTCTATCTCTTCTGAGCCTTGTTTTGGTAAGTCAGTGACAACCCCAAGGTTTAGTACTGCTTACCTGAAATAAAATTAAAATTTGGCACCAGAACTAGGGGCTATCTCTGACCTGTAGCAATTGCCATGGGCCACTCTGAATGTCTTGTCCAAACCCCAGTTTTCTTCCTGTGGTCTATTTCTCCCATAAACCCACATGAGTTGAAATTCATTGTTTTTTAAGATTTATTTTTATTTATGTATGCATACAAGAACTGAGGTATAAGTCAGAGTTGTAAGGGGTGAGAGGATTCACCAGAGAAAGTGGGGAGGATAGGCAGATCTACTGAAATATGCTGCTGAGGGGAGCAGTGAGCAAGACAGGAGAGGTCTGCTGCGCTATGTGGGTCAGTTGCCTGGCAAAGGATTGAACTGTTTCAGTGGCTGACTATAGCTTGATAGTGCTGAGACTTTAACCCATAAAGCCCCACCAAGGAGGCCTATATGATCCATTTTTGATAGTGATGATGATGATATTGACCATCCCAAGTAGAAAGGGAATTAATTAAAAGAAACATTTAGAAAGCACCACACTAAAATGCCACAGCGTTTAAGAGTTTGAAATCTGGCTTTCTAAAGTGCGATTTCTGATCAAATTTCTATCTCCTCCATGAACTGATATTTTCACTAAAACTTTAAAATGATTTTTCACACAACATGTCACTCTACACTGTGAATTTCTCAATCCAAAATGGAAGGCCCTGACAAGTGGTCACTGAGTGCTTGTCATCTGGCATGTTTGAGTTGAGGTGTGCTGCCAGTGTGTAACATAAGCTGTATTTTGAAGACTTAATATGACATAAAGAATCTAAAATATTTCATTTATAATTTTAAAATTCATTACAAGTTGCATTGAGTTTTCAATTTATTGGGTTGAATATAGTATCATAATGAATTTCCCCGTTTATGCCTTTTAAAGTCGCTGTTAGAAATTTTTAATTACACATGTAATGTCTGATTTCAATGGACAGACCACTTAGCTCCTGAATATGTGCACCTGTGCCCAGTATGTATATTATAGCACATGCCTTCGACTCAGTTGCAAGCTCTTTGAGAATACGAACTAACACTTCTCTGTGAGTCCTGTTATACTTAGTAGCGCTCACAGCAGTCTGTAAACTCACGCTGACTGAATTCTTGAAAACTTTTTCTTAAAGAGTCACGTTGGCATTTTCCCCAGACCAGTGGCAGAGGTTGAGTCAGGGGCTCCTTGAGAATGTGGGCTCTGGGTTGGAGGTGCAGGTCTGAGGAGAGTGTCACCTGGAGCAGCCAGGTCATGAAGGGGCTCTGTGGGCTCCCATGGTCAAGCTCAGTTGCCTTCATGAAACATCTTCCCAGTGCCCAATGCCCAGTGCCCAGTGCTTGGTGCCCACAGACTCTGGCGCTGTCTGCCAGGTTGGCTAATCATTCACCATCTTTGGCTTCCTCCTCAGCTACCTGTGGGCAGTGACTGGTTCATGATGGACATTTCCTCTCTTCAAAGTCCTGAGGTCAGGATGTTCATGTTTTAATGAACAATGTGAAGTCCTGGTGCCTGGCCAAGGTGGAGGCATGAACATCCCAGGTGGGACCCTAAGAGGAGCTACTTTGTCCTCGCATGTCCTATTTCCAAACTCATCGTTGCTGTTCTTTCTCTTCCTTTGACCTCTGGCTCGGAACTGCTGGGAACAGAACAGAAGATGAGCATAGGAGCTGGGGAAGTTCTGCTGTCTCATCCTTTCTCGGACCCCAGCCTCAGAGAACAAGGGGAACTTCAGCGTGACCAAAGCAGCTCCCCTAGAGGCCTACGGCTCTTAGAGAAATGGACCCCACACTTCTCCCAGAGCAGAGCCAAAACCCAAGGAAAGTCCCTTGACTTCTCTCCTCCCTGACCCACGTCACAAATTTCGCTCCAATTTCCCCTTTGAATCTCTTTCCTCTGAGCATGGAGCTCCGCAGTGCTCCCTAAGTGTTCTAATAAATCATTAAAAAACAGAGAGACAAATATGCTCACTTATGTGCAATAATATTCATGTTTTAAATTTTCATTTTCATAGACAATTAAGTAATCCACTCACCTTTTTTTCAGATAAGTAATATGATTTCCAGAAAGTCAAGGGATAACTGGAACTAGAATCCAGGTTTTTGACTTCTAGCCAAAGCAATGTTCATGCCTTTATGCTGCCTTCTTAACACTCTTTTTATACTTCAGTGGCAAGGATACTCACTTCCAGATTGAGGGATTGCCAAAATGTATTTCATTCCATTGAATTTATTATTTATCTTGTGGCCTGACTAGTCCCATCTTTGTACCAAGGGAATTTGTTTAAATAATGTAATAGTTTATTTTTACATCATTTTGTGCCTTTTCCCATCTCAGTTGTAATCTCCATGGGCTTCCCATCACCAAATCACCCATGTGCCATCACCATAGTTCAGTGTATTTCCCTCCCCCCACTGTTCTTGATCCCATTCCCCACTCCACCCCCGTAAAATGTCTCTGGTATATAGTTGCCAATGATTTTTAATGTTTTCTTCTGCTTATCTATTTTAGCTTATATCCTACAATGCTTATGTATAAGTAAATAAAAACATCTAAAATCAAATTTTTTTAAAGATTTATTTATTTTATTCATACAGAACTAGGGTACAGGCCAGAGATGCGGAGGGTGAGAGAATTCACCAGGGACAGAGTGGGGAGCAGAACAGGCAGATCAAGAAGTACACTGCTGAGGGGAGCAGCGGGCGGGCCAGGAGAGGTCCACCACACCATATGGTCACCTCTGGGGCAGGGGGGGATCGAACTCATGCGGAAGTGGCTTGAGCTTCTTAGTGCAGTGCTTTAACCCGCTGCGCCACCAGGGAGGGCCTAAAATAAAACTTTTAATTAAGCAAAGCAGATATCTTTCAGAAAGCAAAATTAGGCCTTATTTCTCTAACTTGCTTCCACATCAAATTTCAACCCCCATCAAAGCTCTCAATAGAAAGAAGCAATGTGAATTACCATCATCCACAAGGCCAGGGAGATTTGATTTTTCTGGTGTCGGGTGGACTTGAGAAAGAGCAGTTATTTTCGCGCAATAGCACTGTGAGCTGGGTAGGACTTCCTCTCCCCACTGGGGGCGCTATCAGCACACATTTGCTGCCACTAAACCACAGAATTGCTTTGCTGGGGGACAGGTGATTAGGCAGAAGACAGTGACGCCAACATGGTTCAAGATGAGGAATGAACCACCTCTCCACTCAGTACACCTGTTAGCCCCAGAGAAACTCCTCTTCCAAGCACTTCCTGTAATAAACCCCAGATCACGCTCAGGCCGTGCCTTGCATTTCTTGCATTTTGTTCTTCGCCAGCCCTTCCATGTTATACGCAGTTGGCTATTACCTGATACTTGTGACTCTGCCCTCTGAGTCTCTTGGACTAGAGAAATTACAGGTACAGGAGGCTGATGCACTATTACTCCACCTCAAACTACCAGCGGCCAAAGCCAGCTCAGGGAATTCACTCCCCTCAGCTGTATTGGTCTTTTAAGGACTACACCTTCGTCTCTTGTATGGGTTAGGGGTGGCTCATGGTGTATTATGAAGCTGATTTTTAGATAAAAATAAGACCTTACACATGGTTAGTGATGAAGTAAGTCTGTGAAGGTTGCTGCCTCTCAGCTTTGCCGTGGGCAAGGTGACTTCCGGTCAATATGGCAGCACTGAGGCAGTACATTACATGAATTCAGGACAGAGCCAGGGCAAAACGAAGCATATGGAGACACACTGACGTACACGTCTGCCTCTTCCCACCTCATACTTCAGAGCCAGGTGATTTGGAGAGGAAGCCAATGCCCTTCACACCAAGAACAGCTCAGATTGCTGGTGGCTGCCCAAGGCTGAGGAAGTAAAGTGCCAGAATGCAGAAGATGCAATGGCACCCGGCACCCCGCACCTCTAGAGTGTGTTTAGGATGCTACTTCACTTTCCCCTTCAGATTCTCAAGCAAATTTCCTTGCAGGCAGCCTAGCCGGAAACCAAACAGAGAAGAGGATTCTGGGAACATGGCTGAAGCTTAGGTAGGTTGACACACTACGAAACCGTGAGACCCTAAAATCCAAAGGTAGATTTTCAGATCTGTGGACCACCCAGGAGGTGTGCCAAAGTGGGTGGAGTGGCTGGAGGCAACATGGGGGTCAGGGGGACAGATAAAAAGAGCTTTCTTGGTGGTTTTCAGAATGTGTCTATAGAATAGAAAATCTAGATGGGTGCTAAGTAGACAGTATATGGTAACATGGCCAAAATTTTATAAATATGTGTCCAGATAGAAAATGCTACAATTAGTCCAAAGTTATTACTGAGAAGTACTGAAGGGCACCCAAGGGCATGTGAGTGCCTAGATTCTTCTGGATACCAAGGCTGCTCTTAGCCACACCCCAGCTTTCTCTCTTCCTCCTCTGAGCTCTCATGAGGACAAAGGAAAGGAAGCCATGCCAGGAAGGGAAAAATATGACCAGAAGCACCTCAAGGGCCCTACAGGGGAACCCCTAAAAGCACCTTCATCAGCTTCCTCCTTTGGCAGAACCAATATGTTCTGAATGTCCCAGGATGGAATGGAACAATGAGGCTTTACCCCCTCAAAGGTGTAGGCTTGTTTCAAGAAACATTTCCTCTCTGTGGGGGAGCAGTGGGTGGAGTGAGGCAATAAAAATTGGTGGAAGGCTGTTCTTTCTAAGGTCCAGATATTGAGGGGGCCTCAGCATCGACGTGGCTGAGTTTCGCTCACCCGTCCTCCGTTAGACAGATCTGCGGCACTTTCAATGGGCACTTTCTTCGGCCACATGTGCCCAGGGCTGTTCCTAGTGACCTATGGACTCTATCAGGCCATAGTGGTCTCCAGAGCTGTGATATTCAAAGACTCTCTCCTGTACCTTTCATGTCCTCCCAGGAATACAGGAAGATGGGCACAGCTGTGGAAAATATCCTACGGAGGTTTGCTGAAGGCGGTGACGGGCTCCGTCTTGATAGCTTACGAGATCAACTGCGTTAAAGGAGGATTGATGCTGATGAGCAGAGATTTGCCACCAAGGTTTATGTACCCCAAGCAGTGGCAGCACCTCACCATGTTCCTCCTCCTCACCCTCAGTGGCTGTGCAGACGTCATAAGCAAGAACCTGCTGCCTCAGAGGTGTGTGGCCCTAGAGAAAGCCACGCAGGTCCTGGGCTTCTACGTGCTCCTGCTGCTGCTGGTGACGCACAGCCAGGGCTCTGTCGGGGTGGAGCTGCAGGTGCACACGCTGCTCATCCTCGTGGTGTTCCTGCTGATGCTGGTGCTGACGGCAGAGCTCTGGGCTCCTGAGACCTCTCACCTCTCGCTCCTCGAGACCTTTCTCTTCCTGATGATGGGCTCCTGGCTGATGCAGGCGGGCTTCATTCTCTTTCAGCCGGTCTCTGGCTACCCGTGGCAGGATGATGACATCAGTGACATCATGTTTGTCACCACTTTCTTCTGCTGGCACATGGTGCTCAACGCCCTGTGCCTGCTGGGCATCTATGGCGCCTCTTTCTTTTGGCATCGCTGTTCCAGGCCCAGCTCGAAGCTGACGAGATCCAAAGGCGCCCTGTATTCCATGAGCGCCGGGGAACCCCTTTATAAGTTGCTGCAGCAGGTGGAGCAGCCAGAGCAGGATGACCAGGCGCTGGTCCTTTCAAAGAGCTCGTGCTGAGCAGGGCCTAGAGCACCTGGGGCATGGGCCAGCCCATCTCCCTCCCTGGGGCTTCTCTCCCACCAGGGCCTTGCATCCTCTTTGGTGCAGAGTGAAGGTAACGGCCATGATGGAGAGCAGTTTGTCTACATCAGCGGATGGTTCTCCTGTCCCTGAACCTGAGGTGATGAGAAGGACATAAAAAGGGGGGCGGGGGGTGCCTGATGGGGTTGGTAGGGAAAATAGGAAAGTGTAAGAATGTAGTAATGCAGTAGACTGCAGGCCTTTGCAGGGGATGACAACAAGGCCCATTGGTCGTGCTGTTCCCAGCCTTCTCATCGTCGTCACTTCCCTGAAGGAATAAAGATTTCTCACCATTCTATAAGAATCATTTGAGTCTCATCCTGATAAAGAAAGATATACCTCTCTTTGCTTCAAAAGTGGTACCACCATATGGAGTAGCATAAACAAAATATATCATTCATTTACACAGGATGTTAAAAGAATGTAAGAATTTTTTTTTTGTAATTTCACTTTATTTTTTATTTTAAGATTTGTTTATGCATACAGAATTGGGTACAGGCTAGAGGTGCAGGGTCAGTGAGAGGATTCACCGGAGACAGAGTGGGTAGCAGGACAGGCAGATCGATGAAGTGATGAAGTACACTGCTGAGGGGAGCAGGGGGTGACACAGGAGAGGTCTGCCGTGCCATGGGGGTCACCCCCTGGCTGGGGATCGGACTCATGCTGAAGCGGTTGCATCTACCTTCATAGTGCTGCGCTTTAACCTGTTGCACTATCAGGGAGGGACCTAAAAAGATGTTCTTTTTTGCCCCTTCTCCTCCACTCAATTTTAAGGATTGGCTGGCTTCATTTCAAATTCAAGGTAATAAAGTAAGACCCTACTAATGCTTAATATAGTTACATTTCAAATTTGCAAATTCAAATTTGCATAGAATTCAAATGCTCTGCTCGACTTCCTATTTTTATCCTATTCTAGCCAAAGCTCACCTATTTCACCATTTGTCAATCATAGTTCTATAATTTACTAAATACTGTCTTTGGATTTTTGAAAATTTTACTGCCAAACATCCCACAGAAAGTCGTCCAATAATCACATTTTTTACATTATTTGGTACCAACTTAAAACCTTGCCTTTATTCCTCAGTGAACCAAGCAACCCAGGAGACCTTCTCTAACAGCCTGACTAATTCTTTTGTTCTAGAGCTCATCGGCATTATACTAAATTGGCCTGGTTAATTTGTTCCTTCAGTGATTATGCTTTGCCTATTTCTGAAATAGTTTCCCTTGGGAAGATTTGCCCTCAACTTCTAATATGTAGATTCCTGAAAGATAAGGACATAACTTCAGGACAAATTACATCATTGTCTATGTATCCTCTATGGAGCATAGGTGAGACTTAATAAAGGTCTATTCACTCATACAATCACTCCTTATCCATTTCTGCTAAACATGTTGCCAGATAGGGACCAGGGTCTATAAGGTTCTAGAAGACAATGATAGCCTACGCCTGATCATCAGCTTGGTTATCGGCTGATAACCTATATAGGCCAGCTCTCTCTTCCTCCTTCTTGGGATAACAAAACCCACTACCTGTTTCTGAATTGATTATGGTGTTATTTTTTTTAAGATTTATTTATTTATTCATACAGAACTGGGGTATAGGCCAGAGATGTGGAGGGTGAGAGGATTCACCAGAGACAGATCGGGGAGCAGAACAGGCAGATCGATGAAGTACACTGCTGTGGGGAGCAGCGGGCGGGTCAGGAGAGGTCCGCCACGCCATGTGGTCACCTCCCGGGCAGGCGGGGATTGAATTCATGTGGAAGTGGCTTTAACCAGCTCCACCACCAGGGAGGGCCTATGGTGTTATTTTTTAATCCTCACAAACATTTCTAGAAAAAAAATCTTTCAGAAAACTGAAGCTCAGCCAGTTGTCTTGTTCAGGTCTTATAGCTGGAAGGAGGTAAGACAGGAATTCAAGTACAGGTGGTTGACACAAGCCACTCAAAGCCATGGGCTTTGCTATGGCAATGGCAATGGGAGTGGTGCTCAAAATAAAATTGCTCAAACAATTAAAAGTAAAAACAGGGTCCTCCCTGGTGGTTAAACAATGGGTTAAAGCACAGAACTATGAAGCTAGCTGCAGCCACTTCAGCATGAGTTCAATCCCCTGCCAGAGTGGTGACCCACAAGGCTCATGTAGACCTCTCCTGTCTCACCTGCTGCTCCCCTCAGCAGTGTACTTCATCCTTCTACCTAATTTGCTCCCACTCTGTCTCTGATGAATGCTCACCACCCCTGCACCTCTGTCCTGTTCTGTATACAAAAATAAATCTTAAAAAAAAAATCCAGCCGGGAGGCACAGCTGGAGCAAGCAGCACTGGATAAGTACCCCCAACAACTCAAGGGTATGTCTAGGTCACACCTTCTGTCTACAACCCCCTCTCTAGTCTCCACTTGGAGGGGCTACACTCTGGTGTGAATGCTCAGCTTCTGTATGTCTTAAATTTCTGGGTTCAGATAACCAGTGAGAACTAAGTTAAAACCTATTTGTGACCAAGTCTCCTAATCTTTGCTATTTCCACTTAACTCTTGGTTCTTAGGCTCTTGTCAAGTACTGGGGGGCAGTGAGGGAGAGGGGGAATCCTTTTTTCTTTACCTCTTACACAATGATGGAACATGAGGTTAACGTGCACTCTTGGTGACCCTTCTCCAGTCATTTCAAATTTTATAATGGTTAAAAAAAAAGAAAAAACTGGTAATCAATTGATATTCTTAACATAATATAACTGAAACATCCAAGGTAATAAACTTGTCATTAACTGCTATAGATACAGAGAGAGGGCCTTTTTGTTGACTCCTTTTGAACACCACTCCAAAAAAAAAAAAAAAAAAAAAACCACACACTTTATGCTTTGGAGAAGAAGCATGTAATTCTCTAAAATTCCACCAGAGGGCACTATGTTCCCGTCACCCCAGCCAAGCCTCTAACTAATCCTGTAAACAAGTCTCCTGAGAATGGTTTAAGAGAAGTGGGGGGAGGGGGGAAAGGAGGCCAGGAAAAATACAGAACCAGCCTAAGTATTGCCCAAGCATCCAGAATACATACCCCTGGGCTGTTTGTTTCCCGTTAAAATTTGGCAAGTGACTATGATATAAACAGGGATCCACAGTCACCAATGGGGTGGGGTCATGGGGGAAGGATTAAGGAATCAGTGAGGATTCCTGTGGGAAATGCACCAACTGAAAGACACACTCTGACCCCAACAATGTTTTCACCCCAGTGGTGACTATCCTGAACTTTGCAAAAAGCTTCATCGATGTTCTAATCAATGTAAGGAACAAAAATTGGTCTATACCTAGCAAATAAAAAGGCAACGTACATAGGGAAATCTCAGATTCACAAAACAATGAAAGCAAGAACAGACCATTTCATGCACAAAGTGCTCTCCAAGGATTCCTTTCAAGGGAAGCTGCCTTACTGCATGTTTTCCTGGTAAACTGTTGACAATAAATATATGCAATGTTTGCTCTATTTGAGACCCTGGAGAAGCCACAGTGCAGCCTTCAGGGGAACCCGTGGGTCCCTGCACTCAGAGAGTACAGAGGGATTCAGGTTTGAGAGAAGTGGCCTGATAGTACAGAGGGATTCAGGTTTGAGAGAAGTGGCCTGTGAATGCAGCACCCATATTCTGGGGAGACAAGAAAGGGAAACAGAAACTGGCCCTCGGGGGGTTACACTTTGCAAGCTGTGTGTGATTGCAGCCAGCAGCTCCAAGCTGTCCAGTTGCAGCTTCCTTCTCTCCTGGAATGATTTGAAGATCTAATTCTAGAATTACAGGATTTATTCTCCCTGTTGTTAGAGCTAAGAAGAATTTAATTCTTTCCAACTTATGAGATGAAATTTGCACTAGGGCTCAAACAGACCCAAACCTTCAGTTATAAGGGACAGTTGGGGAAGTGGGTTCTTCCCATTGTCTCTGACTTTGAGGGGATTCGAAAATTCAAATCAGGCTAAAGAAACAGAGCTGACACTTAAACTTCTTATTTCCTAACCTGAGTTTATGAATATTAAACAATCAGACAGGATATAAAGAGTGATTTCTCGGTGCTTAAGTTAGATGATGAATTGAGGCAAACCTTGGTCTTCCTTCTTTAATGGTGTAGATTGAAATTTGAAAGCTTGGCCGGCCACCTGCCACTTGTCCCCAAAACATGGCTTAAGAGTAATGATGTTAACCTCCAGGGATTTTTTTTCTTTTCTTTCTTTTCTTTTTAACAACTATACTATGGTTTATTCTTTTGGAAAAAAACCGAAGCTGGGTTTTTTGTTTTTTTTTTAGATTTATTTATTTATGCATACAGAACTGGGGTACAGGCCAGAGGTGCAGGACCTGTGAGAGGATTCACTAGATACAGAGTGGGGAGCAGAACAGGCCAACTGATGAAATACACTGCTGAGGGGAGCAGCAGATAGGTCAGGAGAGGTTTCCTGTGATATGTGGGTCAGCTCTGGGGCAGGCGGGAATCGAACTCATGCGGAAGTGACTTCAGCTTCTTAGTGCCTTGCTTCCACCCACTGCGCCACCAGGGAGGGCCGAACTGATGTTGGTTTTAAAGAAAATAGTAGAATAGTTTACAATTCTGGGTTGGTGTAACAGGGTGTTCTTCAAGCCTAGGCCTCGGTAATGTTTCTTTGGCCCCATTTAAGATTTTTAAGAATCACTCAAATACAGACAAAATTCCATTTCCCAACCTGCACGTTGAGGCTGAAGTTTTCAGACCAGTGCTAACTCTCCCATATCCTGGTCTCTAATGAATGCAAGCAAGTCACTCTCAGATCACTAGATTAAAGGCTTCTGACCTACATAGGGAGAATGGGTCCTTGAAAAGAGAGAGAAAGCAACTGAGAGGCTCAGAGGTAAAACTCACGCAGTTTAGTCCTTAATTTCAGGCAGCCACACTGAAGAAATGCTTCCAGTTCTTGCCATTTCTACAGATCTGGCACTAAATCTTCACCTGTAACATTATTCTCCACTACCCGCACCCCCTGGACATAGGTACTCCACTCTAAGAGAGAAAAGCCTGACTTCAAAGTCATGTGATAGAACCCCTGTGGGTTTAGATACTGCTTGTACCCAGAGACAGAAGAGTTCATGGGTTCAAGCATTCTGATGCTCTTTTTATGGAGGGGGTAGAAAGGAGGTGGGCGGCAATTTAGAGAAGAGGGAGAAAGAACAGAGGGCAGCAGAGGCAGCAAAGTCAAACTGCATCAAGCAGGCCATTCTACTTTTAACTTCTGTAAAAGCCTTACACACTCTGGCTTCTGGGGGCAAACCAGTTAGTGACAGGATTTTTTTTTTTCTTTCTGCTTTTTCTTTCCTTATTCTCTTCTATGCTTTCCTGATCTGTCCTCACTGGGTCTCTGATTTGGGGTTTCACTAAATGTGGGGCCGACTGAGGATAAGGCCTCTTGCTCTGAAGTCTTAGAGGTCATGAATTCTAGGGCTTACTCTCACAAGGTGTGTGACTGGTCACAGGGTTGGATCAAAGCAACCCTTCCCCATTCTTGGAACAGCGGCTCAAAGCACAGTCTCTCTTGATGGTGCCGCTGCCATGTATGGTCAACAAACATCATTTATTGAACCGCCACCCTGGACCCTATTGGAGGGACAAAGCAGAACCAGCTTTGTTCAAGGAACATGAGACGCCTAGCAAGGGAAGCAGGCACTGCATGGCAAAGTCTAGTGCCATGGGCTCTAAGAACTGCCTTTGTGTCTCCCTCATCTATTTCCTGTTATGTCTGCTGTGGGCCCTCAACTAATGATGACTGCAGAAGGCGCTGGTTTAATGTAGGCAGTGTGGCAGATGGAAATTAACATCTTTTAAAATAAGAGCATCACCCTTCCCCTCATTTAAATGAACAATTTAAATTGAAGACTTGACAGAAAGAAAAGGAATAAAGACAGTTCACTAACACCAAGTCTGAGCCCACTTTCATAATTAACTAACGGTGGTGCATTACGCTCAATTAAGAAGTTGCACTTAATGGGTTGTTATGGGGAAGGAAATAATCCAGACTCTTCTGATTATCTTGGCCCATCAAAATTACAGTCACTGTTTTGCAGACCTTTATTATGTTCCAGGTACTATCCTAATCTCCTCTGCATATGCCATCACAATTGACCTTTACAACATACACAGTAGCTGTTATCCCTATTTGTGGCAAAGAACTGAGGCTTCATATGGTTAAGAAGTAAAGCTCTGTCTGACTGGAAACCCAGCCTTTCACCACCACATCAGAACACCTTAACACACAGCACCAAACTTCTGAGGACCCCTTACATTTGCAAAGGTCCTTACCCTACCCTTATGGAATGTCACCTTGTCTGAAACCTAACCATGCTGCCTCTGTCATTTAACAGCACTACAAGTGCTACACACTCCTAAAGGGGAGAGAGGCTGACCAGAGAAACCAAGTTGTGTGTATGTGGCCACAGGCTACATCGCTTTTCCATATTTGTGGTGCAAGAAATAACCAGAAGAACAAACTTCTTTCTTTCCTCTTCCAAAGCTATGGAAGCATGCCCTTTTGGTCTTCCAACAGAAAAAACAAACAAAACAACCTTAATCTCAAATACTAGGGGTTCTGAAAAATGCCATAAATTTCTGGCAATAAAAGCAAAAGCATTAAGTAACAGCTCTGGTAGTAATGAAAATACCGTGTGTGTGGTGCGTGTGTATACACATAATTACTGGACACCTGTTGACAAGCATCCATTTCAAGACTGCATCCACATGCACACTTTCTCAACATCACAGCAAGGCTGGGAGTAGCAAGGGAAGGGTATGTATCCTCATTATTCAGATTAAAAAGGCACAATGAAATATTTGATCAACAAAACCAGGGAAATTTGCTTAAGGAATTTTTGTTTGTTTGTTTAATGCACAGTTGGCTTCAGGGGACCTTGCAAACTCCTTCTTTTCTTTCAGCTGCCTTTGGGGAACAGTTTGCTCAAAGAATTTCAAATCTAATGGAAACTCAAATCTCTGCCTTGAACAGCTCCATTTGCAGAAGAGGAAACAGCCCAGAGGGGCCAAGAGCCTCGGCTCAGGTGTGGGATCAGCTTAGGTCTCCGCTAGGTGCTTTCCACCAAGACCTTCCTGTAGAAAGATCTAACACTGCACGTGGATGCCAAATGTGCACTCTCAGATTTCAGTTCACTTCCCCGAAACGCTGAGCCAGAAGGGCTCCTCCAAGTCTCCCTTGGGCAAGCCCGCACAGCCTCTCCATTGCCCGCGCCTCCCCCACAAACTCCAAGCTTGAGCCGGGAAAAGGTGGGACCGCGGGTTCTCCAACAAAAAAGGCAAAATGATGTCGCAGTGGACGCTTGTACGGGGGCTACCGCACGATCTCGTAACAGAGAGGCCTCTTATCCACCCGAAAGCTGGAGGGAGGGCGTTTTGCTGGGAGCCTACGGTCCGGGTGGGGGCTGCGGGGATTGCCCCCCGCGGCAGGAGGCACTGGTAGGCGGGGTTCTTCCCAGCGGTGCATGCCCGCCGCCCAGCGGCCCTTCCTTCCAGCCCTTCCCCCACACGCCCCCTCCCCCAAGGCCCTTTCCCTTTCTTTCTTTCCCTCCCCAGCCTCCTCGCCCCCACCCCGGCGCCCGCCCGGCTGCTCGCCCAATGGCCGCGGTGCCCCGGCGCGCATCAGCTGATCCTCCCGGCTCTCCGGCCGCTGGGAGCCAATCAGGGCGCCGGGGGCGGCCCGGGCCGGCGATAAAGGGCACCGGGCGGCGGGCGGCCCTGCAGAGCCTAGAATGGGAGAAGAGTGCAACGCCTGAGTAGTGCCGCCGCCCACTCTGCGCTCCTCTCGGCGCCTCGCCCTCCAGCCCGCCTGCCCAGCCGCTTGCTCGCCGCCCAGGTAAGCGCCCCCCACTCGCTGGCCGCGGGAGCGGCCCCGGGGTGACCCGGCCTGCACGCGGCCCGACCCTGGCCCGCCTTCCCGCCCCACTCTCCGCCGGGCCTCCGAGCGCATCGCCGGGGGTGGCTCCCGGCGCTCTCGGCTGGGGACTTGGGGCGCGCGCGTCACTCGACTGCTGGAGGGCGGGGAGTTGTTTTGATCTTCCTCTGGCTCCCGGCGGCCAAAGCGCCGCCCGCGCCTGGAGGCCGCCGGCCGGCGGGGCAGTGCTGCAGCTACCCGGGCTCCGCGCCCCGGTGGGAGAGGTGGATGGAGCAGCTGGATCCCGGGCAGGAGTCTGGCTCTCCTCCTTAACCGTGGCTCGGGTTCGGGGCACAGGGTGTGTGTGTGGGGGGGGGGGGCTGGCCTTAGTAACTATAAAGAGCCTTAGATCCTAGGTTGGAGCCAGTGGCGGTGAGCATGAGTGGTGTGCTGTCCCCTGTTGCGGGACCCAGGGTCCTTCTTCTGTGATTAAACAATGGGGCGCCCGCCGGGGCCGCGGCGTGGCGGGCAGGCGCGACAGCAGAGAGGTCTGACGGCGCAGGCGGAGGGAGCAATAACGCCGGTCCTTCCCGCCGCCCCGCTTTCACCCCTGCCCCCCAGCCTTGGCCCTCAGTGGAGGGGTATGCACCCCTGGGGCCAGGCCCTGAGATCCGGACGGGGGCCCGAGGGGCGGGGCGTCGACTTTGGGGACATTTCTGTGGGAAGGAGCTGCTCTCAAGGTGGATTATTCCAACTTCCCCGGGGGCGGGAAACGGGGAGCCCACCCCAGCCGCAAGTACGCGCAGACCACAAACGAAGATGAAGACGACCGGGAGTCACAGTCCTCGGGGACCCCCGCCAACTGCTTCGGCTTCGTCGCCTACTCAGTGAAATCCGGAGAGAAGTCGCGATTCAAGTTTAGAACATTAAGCCCCCAGCCGCCTGCGTACGGCAGCCCGGCCTGGCCGGAAGAGCGCTCCCTGACCCCGTCGCCATCACCATCGCCATCTCCTTCACCCAGAAAACTCCGGTGTGTGGACCTTCGAGAGCCGGATAAGGAGGAGAAGCACCACGAACACCACTCCAAACGGAGAAGAGCCAAAGAGAACCCCACCGCCAAAGAGGGCCCCAGCGAAGGCGCGCTTGACCTTCTGTGGCTGGGGTGAGTGAGGAAGCAAAGGAGGACCCCGGAACCACCGCCACAGCAGAAACAGCTCATACTCGGCCATCCCTTTGCCTTCACCACCATGTATATAAACTTGGCAGCTCGACGGCACCAGTTGATTTAGTAGAACAGACTGTTCGCGTTCACGTCTGCATACCCAACACAGCAGAGAGAGCCCAGCAGTGCTTAAGGGAGCAGTGGTTAGATGTGGTACTTCATAGGTTGGGGAGGATTGCTGGGGGTGTTTGGAGCAGAAAGGTCATGCTTGGGTTTTCCTTTCTGACCTTTAAAGGTGGGGGTGGGCAGGGAGGTTGAGCTCTCTTCTATCTAGGCTCAGTAGACAAAGGTATTTCTCTCCTCTAATTTGACGTGACAGAGGAGGTTCTCCTCTTCCCCGAGGGGAAGGGTGAGGCTGTTGGAGAGAGAAGCAGTTATGTTTTCAGCTGGGCAAACATGGACGGTTGCCCATAGAAACTTTGCCACTGTACTTCAGAAAGTTGCCCAAGTCTTTAGAGGAGAACAATGTGTTCCCTTTCCAGACACCCTGGGCTGGGGGTGGGGAGTGGGGAGGGATAGGTAGGATGTTGTTTCCTCCTGTGTTGAGGCTGGCTTTGTGTCTTTGGGTTTGTCTGTCAGGTTTTGTGGTGGTGAGGGAGTTTAAGTTTTCAACATGCCTTTTTGAAAATCCCAATCTTTTTTATTTAGAAGTGGGAATTGCCTAATTCCTTGAGAAGTGTTCTAATGGAAAGTCATAATTCATTCTCAAGCCTTCAGTCTACCTTCTGAAGCTAGAACTTGGCGTCAGACTTGAGACATTAATGGCAATGTGGGTCTCAGAATGCTGCTACTTGGGTGTCTGCTTTTATGTCTTGGGAATAGCCGCCAAACTGCAGTTCTCATATTTTTGTGACAGGACATTGCTTTTGTATCACATATACTTTGTTTCTGAACTTTTGTACTTTGTTTTCTTCTAACATCTTAAAGAAATAAAACAACTTCCCTATTGGGACTGTCCTGAGAAACTAAAACTTAGTCCTTATAACTGTGTATTTTAGCTGGGGAAACTTTACCAGGAAGTTTTTGTCCTCTGGAACCTTTATCTTCCTGAAAGAGTACATAAATATATCTTGGGGTGTGTGACTTCAAAAGGGAGGGGCTCCACTCCCACTGGGACTTCTTAATGTAATTTGTTGCTTTGAGTCACTCCTGCAGAGGATCAATTTTTGAATTGGTAGTCTTCAGTAGTCTTCATTTTCCCCCCCTTTCCAGAACACCTTCCACCATGGCCACTTCAGCAAGCTCCCAGTTAAACAAAGGCATCAAGCAGGTGTATATGTCCCTGCCTCAGGGTGAAAAGGTCCAAGCTATGTACATCTGGATCGATGGTACTGGAGAAGGCCTGCGCTGTAAGACCCGGACCCTGGACAGTGAGCCCAAGTGTATAGAAGGTGAGATAGAGCTTTGAGAGTACACACTGGCTGGGAGTAGTGTGAGGGTGGCCAGAGTCAGAGCAAGCCACTAGCTTTGGCCCATTACAGAAAGCTTTTCTCAAAGCATAGCAACAATGAATCGTTTTATTTAAACCAGACTCATATAAGCCAGCCAGTACCATGAAAAAAAAAAAAAAATTAAAGTCTGGGGTTAAAATAGGGGTTGGGGGATCTTAGAGACTTTGCTGACTTGGATGTCTCTTGTATTTAGCTGACTCCATGACACCCCCAGGAACCCAGGTTGAAAAGCACTGCTCTAACTTATGGCCTGTATTTTACATGTAGTTTGCAAACTCATGAAAAATTCTCATTCCTGTTGCTGAAGTTTGACATACAAAGCAAACCCTCTCACAAGTGGGTTTCTAAATCGAACTCGGGTTTGTTTCATTTTAGTTGATGACACTTTCGGAAATTCTGCAATTGTCAGCTTGCATATGCCACTAAGAGCTGGAGTTGTGACCTTCATTTTTTGGTCTAGAACAAGCCATAGTCCTCCTGGGGGACCAGAGGAGAAAAACTCACCTCTTACCTACTTTTAGGCTAACTTAAACGTTCACTCTAGAGTGAATGACTGTAATACAAAGCATGGATTGTACTACCCGCTGTGTGGCAGGTATTAGACAGGCACTAGGGACTTGGTGAGAGACTGGAATTAGTTGTCAGAGAACTCATCATCAACTGCAGAAAAGAAATCAGCCTTTAAAACATGGTGGGGAAAGTGGGTGAATGATCGGGGAGCTGCTTTGAGTAAAGTCACTCAGCCTAGTCCTCATGGGGGTACAATGTGAGCTGAAACAGTCCATGGGGGCACAAAGGGCATAAATTACCAAAGCAGCACAGGTGCCTCAGTAGGGGAATCAGAGAACCTTTGTCTTATTTCAGTGTTTTATATGAAGACTGACTTCCTGGAGAGGTCAGACTATTTCACTTTGTTTCCTTGGTGTCTCTTAGACTGTACTTGGGGTTATTATTTCTTTAAGAAAGTGGAAGCACTGGGAACTCAGCGGTCTGCGTAGTAATGGCGACATCTATTAAGCACTGATTATTTTTTTCCCTCCTCTTTTTTACTTAAGAATTGCCTGAGTGGAATTTTGATGGCTCTAGTACCTTCCAGTCTGAAGGTTCCAACAGTGACATGTATCTTGTCCCTGCTGCCATGTTTCGGGACCCTTTCCGCAAGGACCCCAACAAACTGGTGTTTTGTGAAGTCTTCAAGTACAACCGAAAGCCAGCAGGTGTGTGTCCGCCAGTGAAGCCGCCTCCCTCCCTGTCTGTGCATGCCGTGGGGGAAGGGGAGCCTTTCATTGTGACATTGGGAAACTAGACAGTGTATGGCCTGTTGTCCTGTGCTTTCCGCTACTGATTGCAGAACATTGGAATTTTCAAAATCTGCTCGCCAGCCCTGTTGTGCGCCAGTAAATGTTAATTAAGAGCACAGGTTGTGTGGTTATGACGTTGACTGTGAATCATGAATGGCAGTTTGGTAGCCCTGAACTTGGCCACATTATTTATCCCTTAGACCTACTACCTGATTTTTTAAAATAGGGAATATAGCAAATTCTCACCAGAATGTTTAGGAGACTCAGTGAGCTAATATGTACAAATAATTGAGGATGAGAATACATCAAATATCTCTCCACTCATTGGTTAAAATATGAGTATTCTGGTTGACTGAGAACACACATTTATTTGCCATGCAGTTTGTTACCACCACACCTTTCGGTTTTGTCTGGCTCGTCCCAGATTTTCAGCTGGTCATTTGCTTGAAACACTAGTTCCGTTTCTGTGGAGACCTCCTACACCGCCACCGCCAGTGAAACTTTCTGGCAAGTCACTAGTGACTCTGGGCCTTGACTGCCTTTGTTTTGATAGGCAACATCACATTGTGAGCAGCAGTTGGACTGTCGGCCAACTATCTCAACTTTTCATTTGTAAAATTGGAGGCTTTGAATACCACCTTGGGGTTGTTAGAGAGTTGTGGGGTTTTATTAAATACAGAGGATTTAAAGTGGTTCCCACGTGAAGCAGTCAGTCTGTACCTATTTTAAAAAGTTCCCTTCCAGTGGAACCTGTGTCATTGTCATGTTTTCTGTTCCAAGCCAGAACCATTCCAAGTTCTATATGTTTATTCAGTTTAAAATTAGAATAGCACTTCATATTCTCCCGAGGAATGTGAGGCTCCTAATCCACAAATAATTTCTCATAGGGACTGCAGATTTGGCTGTAAATGTGTGTGAAATTAGGAAGTGATTTCAACAACTCAAAGCAGCTGTCTTAGGAACAGGGGACTTAGGAGACTGACCTTTGGCACTTGTCCGACATCCAGAGAAGGTGAGAGGAGGCTCTGTCTGGCTCCTCTCTGGTGTGCAGCCCACTTCAGCCCTGGGCTGTCTTGTGAATCTCCGTACAGAAAGCTACCATGGCTTTTCCCATCTTCCCCTTTCAACTGAGGGGGCACAAAGCGGTTTACTGGGAAATTGCAACGTATAATCATCTCACCTGCATAGAATTCAAACACTTTGGGATGTGTTTGCCTATCTAATGGCATGTTCGCCTTATTATCTAGAGACCAATTTAAGGCACACCTGCAAACGGATAATGGACATGGTGAGCAACCAGCACCCCTGGTTTGGAATGGAGCAGGAATACACTCTCATGGGCACAGATGGCCACCCATTTGGCTGGCCCTCCAACGGCTTCCCTGGGCCGCAAGGTACGTCCCTTTGAGTGGTGAGCCTGTTTCTCAAGTGCTCAGTTGGCAAGTAAAGTGTCCCCAGAGGTGGGCGTAATGGCTTATAGATCAGAAAGCTGGGGGAGTTTTGAGACTAGCTGAGCATTTTGTAAAGAGCCCGTGTGTTGGCCACATCCAGATGTGGGTGTTTATGCATTAAATATGAGGGGAAATCTTTGGTCCCACTGAGGATGTGACCAGATAATCCCCCTGCCCTCCACCCTCGGCCCCCACTTCTGGTTGATGGCAGGGGTAGTTCCAAAGAACACCTGTTGCTAGCTTTCAAGTTCCTGGCTTTAGGCCACACATCTCCGGTGGGAGGAGGCTTCCTGGATTCCTCCCCGTGACTGTTTGTCCCCATGCCTCTGCAGGTCCCTACTACTGCGGCGTGGGCTCGGACAGAGCCTACGGCAGGGATATCGTCGAGGCTCATTACCGGGCCTGCTTATACGCCGGCATCAAGATCGGGGGCACAAATGCTGAGGTCATGCCTTCCCAGGTAAATGGCTCTAGTCTGTCACCCTCCCAGCCTCCGAGGATTTCCAGGTGGGTCGCGGGAACTTTTGGCTAGCAAAAACTGTTCCAGTACTCCTCATCCCCAAGCTTGGCGGGGGAGTAAATGGAAATGAGTTAGAGAAGAGATGAGAAAAGACCAAGTTTTGAAGCTTCCAAGTTTTGGGGGGGAGAGGGAAGGGGTCAACAGTGGCTTCATTTTAAAGAATAACTTCTTTAACCTCTTTCTCCGTAGTGGGAGTTCCAGATAGGACCCTGTGAAGGGATCGAAATGGGAGATCAGCTCTGGGTGGCCCGTTTCATCTTGCATCGTGTCTGTGAAGATTTCGGGGTGATTGCAACCTTTGACCCTAAGCCCATTCCCGGGAACTGGAATGGTGCCGGCTGCCACACCAACTTCAGCACCAAGGCCATGCGGGAGGAAAACGGCCTGAAGTAAGTGCCTGACCGAGGCCATCGTTCTCCCTGCAAGAATTCTTGTTGCGGATCTAGTGTCTGGGGAGTGAAATTTAGCTTGGCACTTGTCTTCAGACATTGACAGGAACATGAGTTCCTGTTTGGAAAACATCAAGTGCTCCCACAGGAAGAGAATTTGGGGGTACTGACAGGGAAGAGCTGGCAGTGATTTGCTTTTGAGATCTTTAATAAGCACTGAGTCGGTAATGGTATAGACCTGTGAGTGAACTTAATGCTGGGGCGGGCGGAGGTCAGGGCGGAGGCCAGACCCCGGGGCCCACGGACCACACTCCGCTCCTGGGGCTGGGTCCACCTGGGCCTGTGGAAAGCAGTGTTTGGTAGAGGAGTCCCTCCCTGCTCAGTCCCACACCTGCTGTCTCCTCTGCTCCCGAGGGGGCAGACTTCCGGGACACAGCCCGACCCCTTCTCTGTCTCCTAGGTTCATCGAGGAGGCCATCGACAGGCTGAGCAAACGGCACCAGTACCACATCCGTGCCTACGATCCCAAGGGGGGCCTGGACAATGCCCGGCGGCTGACTGGATTCCACGAAACCTCCAACATCCACGACTTTTCTGCCGGCGTGGCCAACCGCGGCGCCAGCATCCGCATCCCCCGGACTGTCGGCCAGGAGAAGAAGGGCTACTTCGAAGACCGCCGCCCCTCTGCCAACTGTGACCCCTTCTCGGTGACAGAAGCCCTCATCCGTACATGTCTTCTCAACGAAACTGGCGATGAGCCCTTCCAGTATAAAAACTAAGTGGACTGGACGTGCAGCCGTGAAATCCCTAATACTGCACCTCCTCTGCCACCCCTCTTTTGTCCTAATAGCTGTAACACAAAGGGCGGAATATCAAGGTGATCTTGTCATTCCTCACGCCCAGTTAATATCTCTTGCTTTCTTTGGCCAGGATAGAGGGGTCACGTTCTTAATCTCTTCATACCCACTCAACCCTCCTGCCCCTGTTTTCCCTTTCACCGAAGCTTTAGTTAGTGGGGAGGGGGGTGGGAAACATAACCACTGCTTCCATTTAATCAGGTGTGTGTGTCCAGTAGGCGTAGCTGTGCAGACAGAGGACATAGTGTTTGTGAAAGGAGGGGAAGACTGTTTTTCCTCCAAGGTAGCTGAGTGTGGGGAGAGCGGACCACTGACTGCATCTGGTCAGGTTAGCCTCAACCCCTCTTGGGAGGAGCTTGGGAAATTCCCTTTCTTCCAAGGTTATAACCAGCCTGCTATTGAAAACAAGAATGAGGAGAAGAGCAAAGGGGTGGGAGTCTAGAAAAGGTCCTCCCACCTGCTCCTGGGAGGCACCTTCAGGCCAGAACACAGCTCAGCATAGATGATGGATAGACCTACCTTAGACGGAAAAGTTCTTAACTGCTTGGTCCTCCATTTATAACACAAAGCAGAGTAGTATTTTTATATTTAAATGTAAAAACAAACAAAAAAATTATATATATATGGGTGTGTGGATATGTGTGTTTTTTTTTTCTAAAGGAGAAAAACCATCTGGTCTCCAGGGGCCAAATGTGAGGGGTGTGGTCTTGTTGGACAGGAGGGTCTCCTGGTTGGGATTGTGGGGGGTAAAAATTGACTGTCTAGGGCTGTTAGCAACCCCCGCCCACAATTGCTTCCAAGGTGTCTGGCCATATCCACCCTCCTGAAGAGGTGGACACAGGCCAAGTAACTGGGGAAGCAGGTCCCGGCAGTCAGTCACGTGGGCCGTACATTGGTCTCAAACACACATGGACTTGAACACACGAGTTTAAAGATCTGAGTTGGCTGGTCAACTTGAGCATGTTGCTGACAAAGGGTTTGGGGGTTATTTTTCTGGTGGGACTAGCATGTCACTAAAGCAGGCCTTTTGATACATTAAATTTTTTTTAAAAGCAAAACAAGGTTAGAATTTACTCCTATTTGTAGGGTTTCTAAGTCTTTGTTTTACAGAATTGCTTCTTTGCTTAACTCGCATCCCTGCTCTTGGGAGAAGCAGGGGGCAGGACTAGAGTCAGAACACTTCTAATTTTGTATCCTGGTGTCTGTTCTCTGAGTGTGAAATACTTTGTTAAGATTCCTTAGAAATTATTTTCCCTTTAATAAAAATCAGGCCCCACCTCACCCTAATTTTTCCTTACTGCTCGGGGGCTGTCTTTCTGCTGTCTGTGGCCAGCCAGGTGCAGTTCCTCTTGCCAGGATTCCTGATGCCTTGTACAATGTGTTCAGAGTTACCTACTCGGTGTAAACAAACTATGTTAACAACCCAGAGCTGCTCATATAAATCAATCTAACATTTCTAAGATTTCTTCTGACTTGATTCTTTGTGATTCTTTTAAATCTCAAGTGCCATTTTATTCCTTTCATGTCAAAAAAAGGTATTTTTTAAAAAGCAACAAAGCTTTATCTGTTACTGGGATTTGTAAAATCTTGAACTATATTGCCTACTGGCTCTTCTATGGATGTGGGTATTTGGGATTCCTAGATTAAGGCGTAAACCAGCTGCTGTATTAGGTTGTAAATACAAACTCCAAGCTTCTCTCAGTGCTTCTGACCTTGGTGGCTTACCCTTACTGTAATACCACTGGCTTAATTCTATAGCGCCTAAGTAATATCTTAGCAGTTCTCACTATCCTTGTTGGTCTTGATTTCATCCTCTGCTGGTGATTCATCTAAACAGCAAATATTGCCATGTTGCTACCCTGGGTGGAAAGCCTGGGATAGGTGGGGGGTAAGGCAGCCAGATCCAACTTGCCTTTCCCTACACTGTACCAGTGAGCTACCTCGGACTCTCCTGTAGCCCATACAGACACCTCTGAGCCTTTGCTCCTGATCCATTTACCTGTAAGTCTTATCGTACCTGGCTTATCTCTCCATCTTGGCACGTTTCCATACCAGGCTGGGCAGAAGCCCTGCAGCTCTGCTGCTGTGCACATACCTGATAGCACTTACTTCCAACACATTAGCCTGTGTGCCAGGTATTGCAGGCAAGGGTTATTCCCACCTTTAGGAGGTACTGTCCTCAGTTTGGAGCTAACTGGGACCTGCTAGGCAGCTTAGAGGTGACACTTTCAGACTAGTGTATGTTTTGCTTTAGTCACAGGGACTTCTGGGTAGCTGGGGTTTTTTTAGGAAGGCTGGCCTTTGACATACTTTTCAGAGTAGGATAATCTTACAAGCAATTGGATAGAACTGTTAATTGGACTAATCTATTCTCAGGATAGATACTGGTTCTAGGAAAGGGTTTAACGACTTGACTTCTGAATTGTTGCAACTTGAAAAATTCCACAGGTGGGCTTGTAGGGAAGCAAAAATCTGCCATCCAAGGCATGTCTTTGGCAAAAGGTTTATTTCATAAGAAGCCTGGATGGAAAGTGCTTATGGTATTTACATCAAATCTGTTGGGTCTTTTCAGGAGACTCCTCCCTCTTATCTCTGCAAGGGAGGAGGCAGAAATGCCTTTGTTTTCCCCAATAAATGTCCTGTCTGGATTCCCATTTCTTCCTCCCTTCTCCCCTGTCCTAGTAAGCTAATCAAAATGGCATCTGAAGCCACATGTGGTGAGTTACTCAGGCTCCCAAGTGCACAGGAAGTAGACCCTTTATTGAACTTCTTATTGGCTTTTTCTCATAAAAATGAGATTATCTTACCAATTAATGTGCTGAATATTGCTGGCTTGTACCTTTCTGCAGCCCAATGATGAGTGCCCTTTGCCCTCAGCCTCTTCCTGGTTTTGTTGGTAACTCATGAGGTCACTTTTCAGTGGAAGCTCTCCATCCATCTCCAGCCAACCTGGCTTCCCTTCATGGGGCCATCCTCACAGGTCTTGGGGGATTATGTATTTTGCACAGTGCTGCACTAGATTACAATTAATAATCTCCACACTTTGCTCATTGTAAGCAGTTCACCAATGGAAAGGACGAAAGTATGTGGAAGCGAATGCCTAATACGATCCTTTTGTGGAAACTAGGGTATTTCCTTCTCCACCCTCCGGAGTTAGCTTTGACCTACAGGTCACAGTGCAATCCCTTGTGTTTGTAAGGGTTACTTTTATAGCTCATTGACACAATAGACACTGGGTTACTGGATCACTATCAGTGATAGATAAGACTGACACCCAAGCCTTCAACCTTACAGAGACAGGCCATTATTCACAAAAGGAGCTCTCCATTTTAAGCACTTTCAGTTGGCTTAATTTCATCCTGCCACTTAGTTGAATAAAAGCTAAATGCACATGCTTACAAGGCTCCAGGATCCCTGGGTGGGTACTGTTAGGACCAGGTGCAAAGCCAGATACGTGCTGCTGCTGGGTGCGATGGGACAGAGATGGGAAGCAGTACCCACAGCTGGCTCCAGACAGCTCCCAAAGGTGTCACTTAGATAATCCCAACTCCTGCTTGGTGCTTAAAGTTGCAAAGTTTGGAAAGCATCCCAAAGAAAGTGGATATCCCCATCAACAACATGAAGGCACAGACCTGTTTTTCATTCTGACCACTCTCCCCAGCTCAGTCACTGTGCCTGCAGTACTTGTCAAAAGAGTTATATCCAGTCTACCACACTGAACTTCAGCTTGCCCAGCTCAAACCCATGAGGACTTGGTTCTTTGGCTGTTTTAATTCTGGCTGTGGCAGTAAGGTCAAGTTCTGTTTTACTGAGTTTAAGGCTTGTTTGTTTAATGCTGGCTGGAATTGGGCTGCCAAGAACCTCAAGTTGCTTAAAGTTAGAGCCAGTAGAAAGTGGCAATTCATCACAATTCCAAAGCCTTCAGGTAGGCACTATTGTAAACAATGTAAGCAGATTAGAACCTTACATTTTTCACCTTTTATTTCAATCCCAACCTCTCATTACAAAGTCGTTGTTGATTTTAGCGTATGCAAGTACACATATACACAAACATGCATAGGGCAGACACAGCCACATTTGTGACATGCAAATGTGGGCATATAAAGAAACAATGCAGGTATATTATTACATGAGACTTTTGCTCAAGATACAGTATCACTACAGAGACAGGAATCTATAACTTCCAGAAGCAGCACTCACTCAAGATAATTCACTGGTCTGAGAATCTATCTCTAGGAGAGGAAAGCAGGATGTAGAAGCTAGAGTTCTTAATACAGGGTTCTTCTGCTAACTGTCTCCAATGCTTCGTGGTCAGGGGTTTCCAGTGTAATGTCAACTGCTTATGTCACTCACTGCCTCGAGCCCCTCTGGAGGGAGTGGGTGATGCCCTAGCCAGTGCTGTAAAGTGTCTACACAGTGTCTGTTATCCCTTGTTGAGTTTCGTTTGTGGGAACTTGGACCTCAGCAAGCTGTCCTTTTCCTCAGGGGTTTTAGCTCAAGCACTTGCATTGTAAGACTACCATGAGTGACCACTTGCCCAGCTCCCCCACTGCGTGGGCGCCAATAGATACGTGACTTGAACTCCAGTGGACATGCAGGCTCAGCCCAAATCTGAGATCTGTGTGGAGGCCTTCTGCATTTTCCTCCCCATCAAGGAGCACAAAAAGGCCTTCCTGTGATTCTACTGCTCCAATGATGGTAAATGAAAGGGACTTTCGGGATGCCTCTAAAATTTAGTAAAATTTTGAGTCGATAGGTACTATTTTTGATGTTTGGGTATGAACATATGAGATGGAGTCAAGCCTTCATGTCTTGCCTTGTTTTACAACTGAAAGAAAGCTGTTAGCATCCCCTGAGACTAGTGGGCTGGTGCTCTGTATACAATTTCTCCTCAAGCAATTTGGTGAACTGTTTTGGCGTCTGTGCTCAGCTCATGCTTATGTGAAGTACAATATTGCCATGGTTGAGGGCAGGGAGAGGACTTTTTTATTTTGAAAAAGTGAATACGTTTCTATCTCTGGGAAGGAATCTATGTTATCTTAGGGGCTCAATTTAGAAGAGAGATAATAAAGTAGAAGAATCTAGTTTCCCAGTGTTTCTTTTATAAGAGAGGGTCATAAAATGATTGTGCTGGGATTTTCCTGCCAAACAGCCTACCACCAGATTCATTTCAAGGTGGGCGTAGCAGCCAGAAGGTGCCAACGTAGGGGCATTTTTTATAAATAAATTCTGGCCTAATCATGGAAGGCACTTAGCCAAGTAAGCCTTCAGTAAATGTTTGCTGAATTAAGTTGTTGGAGGAAGCTCACTACTATATCACCAGCTAAAGAGAGTGAATGCAAGTTGGGGTGGGGGTGTAACAGTGTACTCACATATATTAATGTGATTTGTGGGGTAGTCACCCCACTCTCCCAGTTACCCCAAATTACATGGCTCAGAAATCTCTGTGATGGCGAATGCATGGCCCTTGGGGATGATCAACCTTATGGGTATACCGTGGAAGTAGCTTGAGTCTTTCAGGTTCCTCCCTACCCATGGAGAGGATGAAATCCCTTCCAGATTTCAGTTCTGCACTGTGAACCATCCAACAATGAAATGAAGAAGTTCTGGGTGGAACTTGTTTTCCGGGAGGATAAGAAAGCTCTGCTCATTGATGATTACTTATCGATCAAGGTTCACAGCTGATCAAAAAGTTAGGTGTGTAGAAGTATGGAAGAAATGGACAAGCCAGATCTTCATGCAGCATTTTGTTTGAGGGAAAAAAAAAAACAACATATAGAGTGACATTTTAGTACGAATAGTAATCACGATATTTAACCATAAAGGGACTGGAAACTCCCAGAGAAGCAGATGTCATGTCTGGCCAACTCCAAACTTCAGGTGCAGGGTCCCAAAGCCAGAAACTAATCTTCCTCATGGAGGTCAGCCCAGACCTCTCTAACCCTGAGGGATGGTTCTCACTGAAAGCATCCCGTGCATATTAGCTATTGAAAGTCAAGTGCATGATGAATTGCATAACATTACCCCAACACATAGCTGTTGTTTCATGCAGTTTTCTAGGATTTGGAGTCTGGGTGGTTCTGCCCCTGAGTTTCTTTGGAATTACAAAGGGGTGCAGTCTATAATGTTTTTGGGGGGGGGTTGAAAGGGGTGTTCTGTTATTTTTTTCCTTTTATTAACTTTTTACTTTTATTACATTGCTGTTCATTTTTCTTAAAGATTGATTTATTTATTCACACAGAAATTATTCATACAGAATTTGCATGAGAGGATTCACTAGAGACAAAGTAGGGAGCAGAGCAGGCAGATTGATGAAGTATACTGCTCAGGGGAGCAGTGAGTGGGTGAGTCAGGAGAGGTCTGCAGGGCCATGTTGGTCAGCTCTTGGACCAGGGATTGAAACTCCCACTGAAGCAGCTGTGGTTAGCTTTGCAGTGCTTTAAACTATTATGCCACCAGAGAGGGCCCCTGGTATTTGATTTCTCCCATTAGGTGTAGTAATATCTCACTACCACATCACCTGTGAACTGTCACCATGGTCGCTTGTGCTATGCCCTCCCCTGTTTTTATCCTTTTTCCTCCCTATCTCTTGCTTTAAGCCTCAAATCTATTGTTGTCTACAAGTTTCTCTAAGATATGGAAACAACCCAAATGCCCAAAACCATATGACTGGATCAGGAAGATGAGGCATATATACATGATGGAATACTATTCAGCAATCAAAAAAGATAAACTCATGTCATTCACAGCAATATGGATGGAGCGGGAAGGGATTAAGTGAGATAGGTCAGTGAATAAGTCAGATGGAAAAAGAAAAAGATCAGATGAAAGCACTTGCAAAAAGAATATAGGGAAATTGAACAAAGGGTCAAACAAGAAAAAAGACAAAACTTAGAGAGAATTGTCTGGGAGCCCTGTCTTGTTTCCAATCACATTCACTTGCCTGCTGTCAGAAGGCTCCAGTTCTTCGCATATGGTTCCCTCCATAGTGCTACTCACCACATGTCTCCCCAAAGTGCCTGGGAAGAAGTAGGGAGATAAAAGACAGAGATAGACAGTCAGAAAGAAGGAGGCCAGAGTCTTTTAAAATCCTGGAAGTGGGCCCTCCCTGGTGGCACAGCGGGTTGAAGCACAGCACTAAGAAGCTAAAGCCACTTCCACATGAGTTCAATTCCCGTCTGTCCCGGAGGTGACCACATGGCGTGGCAGACCTCTCCTGACGCGCCCGCTGCTCCCCTCAGCAGTGCACCTCGTCGAGTGTACCTCGTCGATCTACTGTTCTGCTCCCCACTCTGTCTCTGGTGAAGCCTCTCACCCTCCGCATCTCTGGCCTGTACCCCAGTTCTGTATGCACAAATAAAAAAATCTTAAAAAAAAAAAGTCCTGGAAGTGATATAAGATTGCTTTGGACATGCTATGTGCTAGATGAATCACTAGGTTCAGCACAACATTAGTGGAAGGAAATGCCCCACCTCCTGAGCAAAGAAGTATCAAAGAGTTTGTGGGAAAATCTTTTTTTTAAGATTTATTTATGCATACAGAACTGGAGTACAG
>NW_004567125.1:24758246-24784386 GCF_000260355.1 Condylura cristata | reverse complement strand
GAGGTCTGCCGCGCCATGTGGTCACCTCCGGGGCAGGCGGGAATCGAACTCATGCGGAAGTGGCTTTAGCTTCTTAGTGCTGTGCTCTAATCTGCTGGCCACCAGAGAGGGCCCAATAAATAAATCTTAAAAAAAAAAATAATTGCCCACTGTGACTTATTCCCTCCTTCTTCTAGGTTAAGCTTCTGATCCTAAAGGAACGTGACTTGATGCATCAGCCCTTGGGTTGATATTCAGGAAAGAAAGAAAGGCAAGAACTCAGCAGAAAGAATACAGACCAAGAAACCTCAAACGACTTCCACAGTCTTGCAACTGCGTTCCCAGGAGGGGCTCTCAGGGAAAGGCATTAATACTTCTACCTGAATAATCAGGTTGCCCCCTGGAGGATAAGTCACTTTTGAAAGCTTGAAATTATTGATCACAACTCTGATGTTTTGTCTGCACAGCTACTGAAAGCCCAAGAAACACTTCAAGGACTAATAAACTGCTGTGGCTTGTGCAACCCTTTTACAAGTCTTCAGTCATTGAAAAGGTGGAAAATGGAAGATTCTCGTCTTAGTCCTCACATTATTTAACCATCAAGTCTCTCTTGATCGCCACCCACTCCACCCTCCTTTGTCTCTAACATGTTCTCTGCCTTTGAACAGACTGGAAGACTCTCAAACCCGACCCAGTTTGTTCAGAGACTTAGACTTCGTCTGGGCACTTGGCACATCAGACCTTCTCGTGCTGATCCGCCCTGCAAGAAGTCCAAGACAGCCAGGAACAGTCAAGTTCCAGGTGTTTTCATTTCACCCTGGGTTTCCCGCAGCATGGCGTGGCAGGCTTTGGGCTTGTTTTGCTTTCATAAGCCATATTATATAACTCAGATCTTGAACAGGGGTGCCGAGCCAACTCAGCAGTCACACCAGAAAAGGAGGGGAAGAACAATCAAAGAAATAGAGAGAGAAGAAGGAAGGAGAGAGGCAAAAATGGAGGAGAGTCCAGGCAGAGAGAGATCATTCCATTTTCACAGCCTATGTTCTATGTCCTCTTTATATGTTTTTGGGTTCTAGGGGTTGGATATGCTCCTTGAAGTGTTCTTCTGTCACAGGACCCTGTCTGATGGCACAGTGGGTTAAAGTGCAGCTCTGCGAAGCCAGCCGCAGCAGCTTCAGGGCAAGTTTGATCCCCAGCCATGCCCAGGGAGATCATGGCGTGGCAGACCTCTCCTGTCCCACCCGCTGCTCCCCTCAGCAGTGAACTTCATCCATCTGCCTGTTCTGCTCCCCACTGTTTCTGGTGAATCCTCTCACTGTCCCTGTACCTCTGGCTTGTACCCCAGTTCTGTATGCATAAATAAATAAATAAATAAATGATTTTTTTTTAAGATTTATTTATTTATGCATACAGAACTGGGGTACAAGCCCGAAATGCAGAGGGTGAGAGGATTCACCAGAGGTAGAGGGGAGCAGAACAGGCAGATCGACGAAGTACACTGCTGAGGGGAGCAGCGGGCGGGTCAGGAGAGGTCTGCCACGCCATGTGGTCACCTCCGGGGCAGGCGGGGATTGAACTCATGCTGAAGTGGCTTTAGCTTCTTAGTGCTGTGTTTTAACCCACTGCACCCACCAGGGAGGGCCATATACATATATATGTTTTTTTTTTTTTTTAAAGAAACATTCTTCTGTCCCAGCTTAGCTGGGCAGGAGGCCTCATTGAGCCCACAGTCTTGGAGGAACTCACTCGGCGCCAGCTGCCTGCAGCCCTGACCCAGAGAGGCACTGATGTCCTTGATAGAGGCTGCTGCCAGCTGGCACCATGTGGCACTGAATGTTCTTGGTGGAAAACAAGCAGATGTGACACTGTCTCTCTCCCTAGTTTTTATCCCAGTCCCACACTGACCACCAGGAGTCAGGGGGCTCATGAGAGGGGAACACCAAGGCACCTGGAGTCCTGACACCAGTTTCTGCTTCTGTAGCCTACAACAGTATGTGTTGTAGGACCTTAGACAGATGTCAGGAACCAATGCCTGAAGCTGGTAGGCATCGGGAGGGGGGTTCTGAATTTACAGCCACAGAGGCATGTTGTTTCACTTGCCTTAATCAAATTAAATTTAAAACACAGTACCAAGCTATCCATGATGTGCACCTATATCCCAAGCATCTAAGGAATCTTCTTTTCTCATAGATGATACTCAATGGAAATTTCATTTACCTTTGGGGCACCAGGTGCATGAATTTGAATCTTAGGACATCAGAGCTGACAATCGACCGAAGGCAGTCACCATGAACTTCATTTTGGGGTTATTCCTTTGGACACTCTGGTTAAAACATGCAAACAAAAAGAGTAATGGATAAAAATAAAAAGTTCACTGCTTTCAGTCTTCCAGAAGCTTGACCAGATTTTCTCATTAAGAACCCTTGCAACCATGTGGCCTGTCAAAAACCTTGTGGCAGGTGCAAGTGTTTAAAGTGCAGCACTGTGAAGCTATCACCAGCCACTGCAGCATGAGTTTGATCCCTGGCCAGGGAGGTGACCCATATCATGCAGCAGACCTCTCCTGTCTCACCTGCTGCTCCCCTCAGCAGTGTATTTCAGTACATCTGTCTGTTTTGCTCCCCAGTCTGTCTCTGGTGAATCCTCTCACTGCCCCTGCATCTCTGCCCTGTACCCCAGTTATGTATGCATACATAAATAAATATCTTAAAAAAAAAAAAACTTGTGGCAAAAAGGGACCAAAAAAAGAAGTAAGTTCTGAAGTTCACCTTTCATTGTACCCACCCTGCAGAAGAATTTGGGTAGTTTCTTCTGGAGAAAATCAAAGGGATTGGGAAAGCTGGGAATCTTGGCAGGGGCAGGGGATTGTGACCATTAAATGGGTCAAGAGTGAGATCACTGTAACTTCTAAGATGTCTTTTACTAACAGGTATTGGAAACATCTCACCACACAATATTTGAAGAAAGGTAATCTATATGACTGACTGCACAGAGTTGCTAACAGCCATGAGAGTTATTAATTATGTTACTTCCAGATTATTCAGAATGAAGAAGAGGAAAATTAGGATTAAAGTTCTTTTATCTGGAATATTTTGTATGAGTTCTAGAATAAAATGTGGGAAGCAAATAATAAAAATAAGCAAAGAATCCCTGCTCCACAAGTCATCGTGTCCAGCCTCCCAGCTTTAGAAACTTAGCTTACAGCATCAGTGGAGGTAGCCATCCGATAGAAGCTCGAACTCTAGAATGGGGAGGTCACTATGTCACTTTGCATTTCTGAACCACTTTACTCTTTTCTTTATGGGGAGGTAGAAATTGCTTCTATATAGTTGTTGTTTACTGGGGGGTTGCCATTGTCTTATCCTCTTCCTGCTCTCTAACACTACACAGACCAAAGTTTCTCTGTTACATATAATTCTTGAGCAATTTTAAGCCAGGAATCAAATTTCTATTGAGCCAATTTCTTGCTCAGATTAAATATTCCTGTTCTTTTATCGCTTTGAGAGCCTTCACCAGCTTGCTTGTACTCCTCTGCAAGGCTCTGGTTATCCTAGATAGCTGTAGTTCCTCTCTGACTGGCCTGATGTGTGACTGCAGAATGAGCACCTCTTCGGCCCTCCTCTAGACACCAAATTTTAAATTGGCCATAGAAAATTTCACTAACTTTTTGAAGGTCTTATCATATCTGTTGCTTTGCAGTCTACTAACATCCTTGAGAAATGGACACATTTCTCTGAAGCCAACATCAACTTGTGCTCTTGATTTTCAGGACTTGATAAGGATATCAACTTCTACCCTTGTTACATTTCATTTCCTAACATTTTCAGGTCATTGTGATCTTTGGTATTTTATTTTGTTTCTTCCTTTTTGAGTTATTGATGATTTATTTGACTGTATTACTGTAAATTCTTCATTCAAGTAAATGACAAAACAGGTAGAAAGAAATAGCACGTTCTGCTTTGAGACCCAGAGACTTCCTGCAGTCTGCAATCATCCATCCTCATCACCCTAACAATACTGGTCACCTCCTCAGATACAATCCAGCGGACTTTTCTTTATCCAGTTCACTTATTTTTCAGCTTTTAAAATCAACTTCTGAGAAATTTTCTCAGCTGTCTTACTGAAAATTAGACCTTGCCCTTATCTACAGTCTGGTGACACCATCAAAAAGAAATTAAGGAAATCTGGTGAGACTGTCACGACTATCTCTTCATCTACCTGTTTCTTTGCACTTTGCCTTTTACTTCCGTTGACTACTTGGCAATATTCTCTAGTGATTTTTGCTAGAATTGTGTTGGTATTAAAAAACTTACCAGTCTTGTTGAGACTGGCTTTATCCCACTGCCTGCATTGCTAGGGCCGCTGGCTTTGTTGCTGCTTTGCGCCCCAGTTCCTACAGCCCTTGGGCCCACCAGGGCATGCTGCTCTAAAGCAGCAGAAGCAGGATTTTCACTACCCAGCAGAAGCAGCCCCACTGGTGCTCTGGCAGCCAGACTCAGCAGCAATCTCAGCAGCGACCTGTGGGTAGCTCCTGGTTACTCTCATGACAGGAGCTGGCCCATAGCCCCTGGCAGAATAGGCCCAGGCTGCACTGCAGCAGTCCCCAGGCCACTCCTGGGGTACCAGCAGCAGAGGCAGCTCCAAGCTCCACAGCAATTGGCTCATATCAGCAGTGATGAGCACTGGGCCCTGTAGGAGAAGCTCCAGAGTTGTGCTTCCTAGAGCTACAGCAGAGAGGCCTGCATCACACTGGGCCAAAATGGCGGGCCCCCAGGAACAGGCAGGGATCCTGTAATCACTGGGACCTTTATACCAGCATTACTGCCTGGCTCCCTGAATTGTTAAACCCAATGTGTCCCTGAGCCCATTGAGGCCATCTCAGCCCATGAGCCTGCCCTAGCCTCAGTGCGAATGGAGTCTGGACAGGCACCCCAGTTTTCCCTTTTGTATCTGGCACCAGAATTTTAAATGGACCAATCCCATTGGACCAATCTAGCACCAGGATTTTAAATGGACCAATCCAATTGGAGCTCTTCAACTGTCAATGAGACTTGAGCTCATTATGCAGATTGAAATGGAAGTTTGGCTGGTTCTTAACAGGCACCAAACAGGAATGAAAAAGGCCCAAAGAGGCTTATAGGGTGTTGGCCCTGGGGAGGATATAGTTGTTACTTGATTAGGAGCCTTTCTACTTATTGAACCCCATCTCAGATAAGAGTGCCTTATTCTCTGTGCTCTGTCTCACTGTCCTGCTTTCTGTGCTGTGAAAACACCAAGATGGTGACCTTGGAGTCTGTTGTTTCTTTGACCAGAGGAGGCTCTTCCTTAAGTTCCAAACAGAACTGTCTGATTTTCACAGGTCTGTTATCTCTCATTTCCCCAGAAAGCCTTCCTTAACCACTGTCTAAATGTTCACTCTGCCTCTGTTACGTTCTACTACATCAACCTGAAAGTTTCTTTATCTCAAGTATCAGACTTATTGTTACTATGCTAATATAGTTCTTTGTGTGTTTATTTTCTGTGTTTCTAATTGTATTTATTTGCAACATGATGTTCTAGAAAGAGTTGGGGATATGGAATTGTATGAAAGACTTACTCCACTATTTACTTATTACTATGTGTTCTTGGCAATTTACTTTAACTCTCTGTGTGAGTTTCTCAACTGTGGAAGGAGATTTACATAGCACTATAAAATTGTTATTAATTATACAATTATACATTGGAATTATATATTAGTATAAACCAGTCTTGTCTTAATTTTAGAAAACTGTTGTTAGGATTAAAGGTCTGACTTCCATAATGTACTAAACAAAGTTTCTCGTGTTACTACATACTGGGCATGGAATTTCTAAAGGTCTTCCTTTCACAAAATTACATTCCAGTAGAATCATTTTAGGAATTATTTAAGATGAATTTGTAGAAAATCTTTACTGTAGTTCCCCTCCCATTTTTATGGCACAAATCAAGGAAATGCTCTGGGTACCTTCATCTTACAGACTAGCAGAGTGGATGCTAGTCTGTGCCTTGCAGATAAGCTATTAGTAGTTCACTGTAAACACTTTCATTGGACATAAAGCAATTTTTCCATAAAAAAGAAAATGACTGGTTAACATTTTGGTTTTCAACTGATTTATATCATATAAATCTTAAACTCATAGTGGTCTACACTGTTACGAGTACACATGGCGTCTTAAAATAGTGGATAACAACTATATATGTCACCTTGAAAGCTTATTGGAAGTGTGAAATAAACATGTAAAGCTAGATTGTGTGCGAGAGAATGATCACATATCAGTTTGCAATTCCTTTGAAGAGCAGTCATATCTCCTACCTGCCAACACCAAATCTACCAATTTATATCGAATATAAAGAGGCAGCTAGTAGTTCACAATAAACTTGGAAAGCATTAATGAGAAATTCTATCTGCTTTTCCCACAGAGGCTGAAGCTGTCAGGATTTCTACAATCCCGTACAACTCAGTAGTTCACTAAACGTCATCTACTGAGTAGATGCTGAATATCCTGCAATGCCCCTGGGTTGTGAAGACTGTTGCACGCAGCAAGCAGTGTTTGGAGCACCCCGAGTTCCCATGGGACATCTGGTTTTGGTTGTGAGTGTCAGAGCCCGCCAGCTGCTTGCTAGGATGAGATCGTCCAGTTGCTCAACTGCTCATGTGCCTCAGTTTTGGCATCTCTGCTGTTCCAGTTGGTTTGGCTCCTCCTCCTATTTTTTCTACCATTTCCAAACCCTGGAGTGTGTTCTTATCTTGTGAATGATCCTGTCTGCAAACAAATCCAATAATTCAATGGACACGTGTAGGTTTTTACATGGTGCATTCCAGGGTACAGAGGTCTCATCTCTCAACTCTGAAGGTTTCTTCCTATAGTCTCCAAAAAAGAAGACAACATAGGGGAGAAAAGAAATCATAAAGAAGTTATCCATCTGCTACATGGTCTCAGTTTTCTCTCTTCTCACTATTCAATTTTACTGGGACTGAGTTAGTTCAATGGAAAATACAAGATTTTAGTTGTTATAGGTGCTAGTATGCCAACTTCCTGTGCAATTAATGGCAGAACTCCACATTCTTCTCTCTTCCAGCAAGATCATGTCCTTAACCAAAAGCTTCCACTGTTACGTGGTCCTGCCAAACCTTCCCATAAATATATCTATATAAATGGAGGAGAGGGAGCGCTGCTGGACCAGCTTCTGAGGGGGCAGTCAAGGCTCCAGGGTAAAGGTAGGTAGGTAAAGAAGGAGAAATTCCACTATGAGTGAGGGTGGGGAGGGGAAGGCAGAAATAGTGTTTAGAAGACGAAATCTGTCAGCTCCTGAGACAACAGCAGGAGTTGGGCTTTGGCATGGCTGTGGAAAGGAAAAGGTGCTAGTTATGTTTCTCTGAGAGGTGATAGGCTTTGCCTTGGAGATCAGAAAGCTTCTTGGTGGCACGTGGTTGTTCTCTAGCAGTATTTCTTGGTCCTTGAATTATATTAGTGCAGTAGGTCTATTAATACGTTTGGGAGTTTCAGAATCTTCTCAGCCACCTATTTATGACTATTACGTTAAGAGGAGCATTGCTCATCATTCTCCATCTAGATTGACTTAAGAAGTGGAGTGGGGAGCCTCACCTTGGGCTCTAGGTTTCCATGTTAGTAGTGAGTACCTTGAATGAATGTTGTTGGGTTAATTTTCTTGGGAAAATACTTAGGGTAAAGAATTTGGCTAAATCTACTGGGCACTGTTCATGAGGTCAGTCCCTCACTGGACAGACACTCTAACCACACCAAGTTTTCTGGTTTTTAGGTACCCACACAGACATTTTGATTCTGAAATCCAGAGTGATCAATTCTTTAGCTATTTAAACACAAAAATTTGTTTCTCAGGTCATAGATTTTTACCAAATGTATGCAATACTAGGGGCTGGAGGTAAAAGAAGAATCCAGCTTCTTTTACATTTCTCAAACAAATGTGATTGTTTTGTGATTTCCGAGGCTGTTAGTTTCTTGAAAATAGTGAAAATTTTTGCAGCTTGATTGCAGAGAACATGATGTAGACAGAACTTCGGTAAAGAATCAGGCTTAGATGACTAGGTAGAATATAAAGAGTGGGACATTTGAGTGCAGTCCAGAGATGTACTAGATTATATACATTGCATAGGATGACAACAATTAGTGGTCTCCTCCAGCTATTCCATTGACCCTCAGGAAAATACAAAGAAACGTAAACAGAATTGTGTGTGTGTGTGTGTGTATAGTAAGGCGTTTATCATAATTTTAGCTCTAATTTTGTTAAGTTTTCATTATGCCCTTTTAACTTAACGTCCCTCTTTTATTTTCCATGGTTTTACCTTTTTCTTTAACAACAATTATGCCATGACCAAGTGCTTGTTTGGGTTAATCTTCTTGGGAAAATACTTAGGGTAAAGAATTTGGCTAAATCTACTGGGCACTGTTCTCAGTCCTGGAGGGCAGACATTAGGAAGGGAGGCAAAGCTCCCCTGAAGCACATAGTGAAACACCCTGTTAGCTGTCCAGGGAGGCCCAAGGAGGGCAGTAAAGAGATGCAAGGGAGAAAAGTTAGGATTGGAAAGAAACTCCCTATAGGTTCTGGGCTTGTTAGTCTCAGAAATGGGCTGGTATTGGAGCGTGAGTTGTTTAGTAATTTGTTCCAAAAATTGAATTTATTATTATTATTGTTATTATTATATGCTCCTAGAAGCTAAACTCCAAATATAGAGACACTATCGCTTCTAATTCACTGATATTTTAACTTTCTCCCATTTCCATAGGCCAATTCTATGTGGAAGGTAGTTCTACTTAAAAGGAAAAACAAACCAACATTAGACTTAAAAAACAAAAGTCTGGAGACCAGATCTGTCAGCTACAATGGAAAAAGAGGAGATGGATCTTTCCTGTAAATTGCTATCACTGGCAGTCTCGCAGATACTCTTAGTAAAGGTCTAAATTAGAACATCCTTTTGAGAGGACACTCTTACTTCCAGTACACTTATCCTTTTGATCTAGCAATTTCCTCCTGGGGATGTATATACTTGCTTAGGTACACAAAGACAAGCACAGCTAGTTCATTGCCCTGCTGTTTACAAGAGCAAATTACTGGTACCAGTCACACAGATCAACTTGGCCCATCCATATAAAAGTATTATACAACTATTAAAAAGGAATGAAGAGGCATGGCAGACTTCTCCTGACCCGCCCACTCCTTCCCCTCAGCAGTGTACTTTGTGGATCTGCCTGTTCTGCTCCCCACTCTGTCTCTGGTGGTGAATCCTCTTACCGACACTTCACCTCTGGCTTGTACCTCAGTTCTGTATGAATAAATAAATAAAACTTTAAAAAAAGGAATGAAGATCTTCATGTACCATAGGTAAGTTGGAGCTTTATGAAGTGAACAGAGCACATTGTATTCTACTGTGTGTATGTATATGTGTGTACACATTTATGCTTATATTCATCCTGGAAAGATTTCCGGGTACATTTCCAAGATGGTAGTGACTTGCTCTAGTTGCTTTTCTCTCTAATTTGCTTTTTCTTTTCTAAAATCATCTATTCAAGATCTTTTCAGAAAAAGCACCAATACTTTTCAGCATGCTGAGTCTATAGAAGCGAGTCAATGAAGGACAGATGTCTGATCCTAATACTGTTGGCCAAGTCAATCTCGCCGAGGTGTTTTCATCACCTAGTCCATGGTTATAATGATGTACAGCCTCAGGACTAAGCAGGCCGCTGTGCGGACGTGCCAAAGTGCATGAGGAGGGCAGAAAGCGCCTGCGGTCTCCCTTTCTCACCCTCCCCAACCATAGGTAGAGCCACTGGCGTGTCCTCCTCATGACTTCGGTTTCCTTTCTTAGGCCAGGAAAGTTGCTGCAGATGCCACAGTTATTTAAATCCACTGACCTTTCCTGCTGAGGCTCCAGGACACCTCTATCTTAGGCTGGTGATGACTAAGGTTACTGGTGATGGGAGCTCGCTGGGGGTGTGTAGGGAGGTGGGGCAGGGGTGGGGCCCTGCCTTCCTGAGAGCCATATGACTTACTGGCTCCCATGAGCTGCAGATTTCTCCTGATAGGGGATGCCTGCCAACCTGACTGGTAATCTCTTAGAGATAGAAATAGCAGGGCTCAGGGCTCCAAACCCCATCTTCTCCTTGTCCTGAAGTCTTTCTGTTGTCAGAGTTTTAATTTCCTTTATCACCTTGCTGCCTCAAGCCCTCTCCTGAGACTGGAACTTTGTCAGAGCAGCAAGGTTGGGCTCATGGGCTTTCTAAAGCATGTGATCTAGAGAAAAATGCAAACAAGATATTATCTCCTCAACAGGCACTGTTTGGGGGTCACTGATGAGTGGGGTTCCCTCAAAGCCAAGTGACCCCACTGAGGGAAGTCATGAGACTTAACACCCACTGCGGTCTCTGTCAGCATTACATGTGTTCTAAATCCTCCACATCTAAATAATCACCTCATAATGTAAAATCCAGTGTACTTGTGAAAACCAGAGAGTAACCATTTACATACTCCACCACAACCTGCTAGAAAACTCTTTCCGGAGGTAAGCTAAACTTGTTCAAAGTTGAAGGCCTGATGTGGGTTCCATGAAGTTTTACACAAATACAGTCAGGGTCTAAAAAGCAACTCATATGGAAATTCATATCATCCTCATAGTCTTTATTTATAGAATGCCTTTTCAACATGTTCATTTTATGGATCAATCAGTCTGTCTGCTATTTTGGATGTTTCTGTAAAGATATTGAAATTGGTGGACTTTGAATAAAGCAGTTTACTCTGAATAATGTCATGGGCCTTCATGAAATAAAGACTGATATTCCCCAAGCAAGTGAGAATTGCAACTCTTTCCTAAATCTCCAGCCCACTGACCTACCTATCAGATTCTGGACCTGCCAAGTACTTGCAATGAGTGAGCCAATGCCTTAAAATCTATCAATCGATTGACTGATCAATCATTCTATTGCTCTATCTAAGTTCTAATCAACATGTTACCATAGTCAAAGTCAAAACAAAGAAAAGCTCGCCTAGGAGAAAGTAGAAAATATTGTTCAATGTTAAAATAAAATAATTTATTTTATAATTGATTTTTCTATATTTCCACAAAGATTAATTTTGAGAAGATTTTACTTGATAATTAAACCACTTAAAATTGATTTCTGAATAGTCAGTTTTGTGTTATAAGGAACAGAATTTTTAATAAGGATTTCAAAGTAAAACAAAGCAACAAAAGTGTGCATCTAGTGATTGCAGTTTCAAATCAAATGGTCCAGGTCTCCCCCTTGACAGATGAAGAAACTGAAACTCCAACAAGTCATGGGAGTTGATTGAACCCACACAACTGGATATAATGTAGAGCCAAGATTTGACTCCATTTCCCAACTTTAGTCTCAGCGCCCCCACCTTTATATTTTGGCTGTCTTCCCCAGGCTCTCAGGAGAGAGGAGGAGGGCAATTAATACCCGGAGTCTGGTTCATTCCAGACCAGTCTATACAGGAGGGGGAGGGATGTGAAAAATACACATGATCACAATTTACAAACCATTTCCTGGTACTCATCATTCTCCCTTGGCCAAGTCTTCATGCACCCCACATTCCTGCTCCAAAAGAAGAGAAAGGAAGTGGACCATTTCACCCTTTGGATTCAATCAGGACCACAGACCCTGGTCCTTTTGGACTCATGCCGGAGCCTCATCCTGGCGTCCATGGTCATGGCCAGGTTGAAATGCTCACCTTCCCTTTATTCTCCCACTGCCATTCTTTTCACACCAAAGAAAACAGGCTTCTCTCCTGCCTCTGTCAGAGTGTGAGAGCAAGGTGAGGGCATCCTGTTGACAAGAGAGGACATAACAATGAGGATAGCGGGGAAGTCGGGGTTGATGAATGGTAGTGTCAGCTCAGGAGAGTGGAGAAAAAGCTGCAAAGGAAAGAAAAAAAATACTTTTTTCTTTAAAAGAGCACACGTTTCCTTAAGTCAGATTGAGTGTTCAAATTCCAACTTTACTCAGGTTACAAATTCCCTTTACTCGGGTGAGTGACTTTATCTATCACAGTAGCTACCTTGTAAGGTGAGTGTAAAAAGTAAGTTAATGTGTATAAAGTTCCAGATAAATAGGTTCTGTGTTTGCTGTTATAACCTAAGCTAGTTATGTGATGGGCAATTTACTTCTCTAAGAAGTAAATGTTCTTGGTTTTCTCATTTATAAAATAAAAGAACTGGATTAGGTGATCCAAATTCCTTTCTCACTCTCAAGTTCAAGGTGTCTGTCCTCTGTGGCCATTGGAAAATTTTCTCCAGTTTCTATCAATAACACTACTACTTTATGTGGTGTTATCTAAATTGTCAAAGCACCTTGTCATTCAACTTCTGCCATCACATCTGTGACTTTGGCTCTTATTATTGGGGTGAAAGAATGCCCTGAATGAACCCAACATAGATTTTATGGACTCCATTCCCACTCTAGACCAAATAGATCCAAGACACCAAGAACTACAAATCCCAGAATGTCATATCACTGAAGGGAGGATGCTGGGAACTGAGGGAAGAGCTAAGCAGCCAGGCTTGGTAGATAACTGGACCTGTGGGCCTTGGGGGTTCTCTTGGTTTTTCTCCCCTGGGCTTTCAGCATGTTATTGGGGTTCCAGCTCGGTGGAACTGGGAGGGTACTTTCACCAATTTATCTCCGTTTCTTTCTTTCTCCCTGAGTTATTCATCTCTTCATTTCCCCTTCTTTTGCAAATAAACCCTTCATTAACCTTTTTGTGTGCCTGCAGTTGAGTCTTATAAGTCCCTGTTAGGTGCATGGGTGAAGACCCACAGTCAGGCAACCCATTTCATATTGGGGTTGTCCTATAATATTATGAACATTTTGGTTTTTAAGATTGTCTAACTAAAGTTCAAATTCTCTGGGAGTTTGCTCAAGCAAAAAAAGATGGAATTACACTAATAGTAAAAACAAAACAAAACAAAAAAATGGCGAAGGGAAGAGAGGGGGCCATCTTGGGAGGTGGGGTGTTGAGGGAGCCAGGCTGCAGCCTGCCACAATTTAAGGTTTCCACTCATTTTACTCCTTCAAACTTGCTGGCTGCGTCTTTAGCCTAGACCAGCCCATCTTCCTCCTTTCCTCAGCTCCAACATGTTACTAAGCTACTGCCACATTCCTTTCACTGGCACTCTTCAGGAAGCTCCACCGCTCCTACCCAGAGGGCTCACCCTCCTGGTCACACCCACACTCCTGCCCTCTCCAGAGTCCAGGTACCTTCTCAAAATGGCCCTCCCCATTCAGCGTCCATGACTATTACTCTTCTCTGTCCTGTCTTGGGTCCCTCTTTGACTTTTAAATGTCTCTTAACTCTAATCTAGCTGACCTTTGGCCAAGCCCAAGTCTAAGTGGGTGGGTTAGGCTCAAGGAATCTCGTCAGGAGATTCGGTTCTTCTGCAAAGATCAATATTGCCTTAGGGAACATAATTCTTCTTGCATTCTAGGGTTTATTATCTTATTTTTTGAAGGAGAAGAAGAAGAACTGGGGTGTAGACAAGAGGTGTGAGGAGTGAGAAGATTCACCAGAGACAGTGGGGGGCAGAACAGGTGGATCTACTGAAATACATTGCTGAGGGGAGCATTGGGCAGATGAGACAGGAGAGGTCTACTGTGCCATAGCCTTAGTGGTGACAGCCCTCAGACTTAAACCCTAGGCCACCAGGGAGGCCCCCATTTTTCTTTTTCTTTTCCCTAAACTCCTTTCTACACCTTTCACCCCTTAAGCCTTCCACCCCCACAGCAAAGTTCCCTTTCCCTTGATGGCTTTTGAAACAAATGTTCAGGGAGCTGCCTGGGCATGTCCCAACAAACAGCTGTCTTAGCACCCGCCCTCTGGCAGGCCCACTTGCTGCTGCTATAAGTGGAGGGGATGTGCAGCCCCCACATGGAGTCAAATTGCAGAAGCTCAACTCTCTGACTATCTTCTGCCCTTTTTGCTGTGGGGGAGCTGAAGTTCTGTGGCTTTCTGGCTCTCTTCCTTAGTTCTCTGTGTTTTGGGAGGGCGGTGTCCCCTGTGTTTTGGGAGGGCCGTGTGCTGGCTAGCGGGGTGTGGCTGGTGCACATTCTGGCCCTGGCCTCCAGCAGCAATCCCTGTTCGTTTTCACGGCCAGGCAAGCCTTTCAGGCATCTCTGTTCTTTCCCAAGGAGGAGGAGGAGACTCTCCCTTGTGTTTGTTAGATTCATTTGTCAGCATGGAACCTGACTGTGGACTTAACCCAAAAGAGATTAATTTTTCTCACACAACAAGTAAGAAGTAGCTGCCAGGGCTATGCAGCTGTGCCAGGATATAATGAATGGGCAGACGTCTCTAAGATGGTTTTTGCGTCTCTTGGCATTATGCCTGTGTTCTAGGCACGAATAAAGGAATGAACGAATGAACAAGGGTGAAAGGGATGAACAAAGCAAATGAATGGGTAAAACAAAATAATATTAAACTAGTGAATGTGGACAACAGAATAGAGGTTACCAGGGGGGAAGGGCGGGGGATGAGAGTGAGAGTGGAGGAGAGTCTAATGGATGGTAGGTGGGTTTTTTTGTTATTTATTTAATATTTTTTTTTAAAAAAGCTCTTGATGGAAATAAATAAAGGGGGTGTGTGGGAGGGAAGGAAAGGAGAAAGGAAAGAAAGAAGGAGGGAGGGTGGGGAGGGAGAAATGAAGGAAGGAAGAATGGAGGGGGTAGGGAGGGAGGGAGGCCCAAGTTGAAATTCATAAACTTTCCAGAAGGCAATCTCTGCTAACAGATCACCTAGCTACCTCTACATGCAAAGAAGTTGTGAGTTTTAACTGAGTGACTTTGATACGTAGCCAATTCAAGTTTCTCTAAAGAAAGAGGTCATGAATATTTAGTAACTGGGAACCCCGGTCTGCTGTAACTCAGACTGCTCAGACAGCATCCCCAGCCAAGTTCACAGCTATTTCTAAGCCCAGCTTTCCCTCTGCAGACCCTCTATGCTCTGTCTATGCTTGGGCCAGATGGCACAGTTGCTAAGAGTCTAGACTTCAGAATCAAAAATCTAGTGTAGAAATCCCTTTCTACATGCCCTGGCTTTATGAGCTTGGTCAAGTCACTCAAGGCCTAACACCTATAAACTAAAGGTAGCAATTGTTCCAATTTATGAGGTTATGATTAGGATTAAATGACTTAATGTCTCTATAGCCCATGGCATATAATTAGAACTCAACAACTGGTAGCTTTTATTATTTGATTGCTGTATAGACCATATTGAATTTTATTTTAACATATTGTTTAAAAGATGGCTAGAGCCCTCTCTGGTGGCACAATGGGTTGGGGATGCAGCACTGCAAGCTGGCAGCACTGGCTTCAGTGTGAGTTTGATCTCTTGCCCCGGAGGTGACCCATATGGCATAGCAGACCTCTCCTGTCTCGTCTGCTGTTCTCTTTAGTGGTGTAATTCAGCAGATCAGCCTGTTCTGCTCCCCACTCTGTCTCTGGGGTATCCTCTAGCTTCCCCTGCACCTCTGCCCTGTACCACAGTTCTGTATGCATCAATAAATAAAATCTTAAAATAAAAAAAGATGGTGAGCTTCTTGAGGAAAGGTACCTTCTCTACCAATTTTTAAAATGACTATTATAATGAAACAAGAGGTTGATAAATTCTTTCCTTGTAAAAATTTAAAGCATCACAGAAAAAGCTCAAGACCCCTTTGACAATCCTACATCTTCACTGGCCCTCCTTTTCTCATTTCTCCTGACCATTGTTTTCCCTCCAAACATTTCCTATGCATTTCCTATATATTTTGTCCATGAAAAGTATGTGTCACATTGAATATTCTTCAATTTCCCTTTAAAAATACAAGCTATATACCTTGACAATCTAGCCTATCATTAAATGTGGCTTTGCCAGACTTCCTTTTTCCAAACTGCTTCCTGGTATCTCCCAGTAAAGTTATATATTATGATAGTTTATTTAGCTATTCCCCTATCAGGTGACCTAGATCATTTTCAATTTAGGCTATAGCAAACCAGCATATATATATGCTTCTCTTGCCCACGTAGATACCATAAGTGGAAATTTCTGGAATTTAGGATGTGAGCAGCATTAAAAATACTTAAAGATATAAGCAAGTAGCCTCTCAGAGAACACTGTTTCTAAGAATCTAGAATCTAGTTTGGTTTACTTTTAATCTTTAACTTAAGTCTCTCTGGTCCTTTGTTACTCCTCCAAGATTTTGCATGGAGATTATTACATGAGAACTTTGTCATAATCTGAGATTACTTCAGACTGCTTTTCATGTTGAAAAATTATTTCTGTTGTGTTACACTTTTGTTCCCTTTTTAGCCCCAAGGAAAGGGGAGAACACGCCTAATTCCCATTTCATGTGATGAGCCCAGCCTGGACCGCACTGAGAATCCTGCTCACCTCCCACTTTGCCCATTTTCAAAATGTTCAGGGTTTATGCGACAATAAGTGAGATAATCTTTGTGAAAGTAGTATGAGTTCTTTCCAAGGCTGGAATGTTAAGTATTGCAACAATATGTCCCCATTTTTAAGGACAGATTAATTTCTATCTGATGAGTTGTCTTTGAAAATGTAATAGTTGTCAATGACTCAAAACTGAAGAGTGCAAAAAGTTCACAGGGAAAAGTCTTGCCTCCATGCTCCCCCTTTCAGGATCTGACTGTGTCTTTGCCCCTAGGTAATTAATTAATTTCTTGGGTCTCATTCTCATTCCCTTTTTATTTTAGAACTTGTGTATAAATAAATTTTCGTGTTTTCCCATGGAGTTCTGTCCCCCCCCCCATTCTTCTTCAATTCTTTTTGTTCTCATAATAACTTACTACACTTTCATATGTGAACATATTGCTTTCCAATGGTTATCTTTGATTTTTTTAAAAAAATTTTATGAAACTTTTAAAACTTATACATGGAAAGTTTAAACTTTCATTTAATCTCCATAATTATTGACAGCTGGACAGTTTTTATTTTTTACATTTATATATATATATATATATTCATTATATCATCCTTCATTTTTGTACAGTGTATGGTTTCCCGGTAAAATTCCCACCAATAATTCACCCATGCACCATTACCATAGTCCCTTGTGCTCTCTTTTCCCATCCTTGTTCTGGTTCTTCTCCCTCCTTCTCCACTACAGAATGTCTCTGATCCATAGTTGCCTGATGATTTTCATTTTTGCTTATGATAGTTATTTTTTCCACTGATTCCTTATTTGGTTCCTCCTATAAGTAAGACTGTTTGATATTTTTCTATTTATTTCTGGCTTATTTTGCTGAGCATAATCCTTTCTAGCTCCATCCATGTTGCTGCAAAAGTCATGAGTTTATCATTTTTGATTGCTGAGTAATATTCCACTGTATAAATATACCACATCTTCTTGATTCAGTCATCTACCTTTGAGCATTTGGGTTGCTTCCATCTCTTACTTATTGTAAATTGTTCTGCAATAAACATAGGGGTGCAGGTGTCCTTTTGAATTAATGCTTTTGTGTTCTTTGGGTAGATTCCTAGGAAAAACCAGACAACTTTTAAACCTATCCTTTTGCTTTTAAACTTTTTGTGGTAGGATTTTAAGGTGCATCTCTAATTGCTATCATATTTCCATTTCACTTTTCTTTATTATTTTAGTGACTTTGCAGATATTTTGTATAAAGATAAATACCATTATTTACTTACCAGTCCATCACTGATGAAGATGCAGTTGTTCCCATGATATGAAAAGAGGGGATTGTTATATATGTGTACATAATTAAAGATATGAGTTTAGCTATACATACACACAGATGTATTTGATATATATATATATATGTATATATATATTAGTATTATTTAAAGATGGCATATATGTATAGTCATTCTCTAGTCAAAAAAGGAAATCCTTTCTCAGATGTTGGTTTCAACTTGGAGGTCATAAAATATAATCACCGTGGAACCGGAGAGATGATCCCACAGTCTGGGAAGCCAGCAGCCCCTTTCCTTTTGCTCTTCTCAAGAGCTGTGGGACCTGCCTCTGTTAGTTCTCTTCTCACATTTTCATGATTCAGAAAGTTGTAGCTTTCCTGAATCCTAGCTTCTCTTTTCTTGTTGCAAGGTCTTTCTCAACTTACTCAGACTTCCTCCAAGGTTTCCCAATCTCGGCACGTACAAACATTTTGGGCTGGTTAATTTTCTGTTTTGGGGGTTTCCCAGGCATTATGAAGATGTTTGGTAGCTTTCTGGATCTCCACCCCCTGGATGCCGGGAGTACCTGCCTCCATTTTGATAATCAAAAATGTCTCTAAGATATTGCCAAATGTCTCAGATAACAATCTCTCTACTTTGAGAACAATTGCTTCAGACTTCTAGCAAAAGGAAGAAAAATGGACAAAATGGCAAGTATCAGACACAGAAATACTTCATGGTCTATGACCTAATGTGTAAACAAGAAGACAGTTAGACAGGATTTTGACTTTCATTTTCCATCTCAAAATCAGTTGTTATTTGTTTATTTAACCAAGAATTTCTAACTTCCTGGTTTAAAGACAACCTGAGAATAAAATTATGGCAGGAAGGTAATGAGTGAATTTGTTCATCCCGCTTTTCAATCAATGACATTGGTTGATAATTCTTATTAGCGACAAAACTCAGCACTATTTACCTTTCCACCTCTGAAAAATCTTCATTTATATGTTAATTTTGAGAGTCAATGCCTAGTTTTCCATTGAGTGCCTCCAAGAAAATTATATGAACTAAAAATATTTGCATCCAAGTCTTGGTTAGAATGTATCCAAAAGTTATGTGCTTAGGTCTCAGTGTCTCAGGACTTATGTCCAGTTTTCGAATTGGTCACTGGCTTCATATGAGAAAGTGGAAGTGAACTATGAAGGAGCTTCCTTTGCCCTCCTTTTTGAGAAATAGCTTCTTTGTAGAAGGAAGACTGGAATAGAATTTTCTCAGCCCAGAATAGAAACATGCTGTCAGATGCCTAGAAATTCTCCCAAGCTATCGCAGATCAGCAAACTTTCTTTCTCTCCTATAGGGTTCCCACACCTGCTCTACAAAACTCGTCTGCATTTTAAGCCTCTGCCATAAATCATGGTAATAGGGAGACGCATGTTTCAATTTAACTTTGTCCCTCCATTTGGCTCTGAGCACCTTAAGGACACAAACCCACATCTATGGGTTCTTGACATATTCTAAGATTGAGTTTAATTTGAAGCGGTTAAGTAATTGAACAATTCTATTCAAATTTTCTGAATGTTTGAGACATATTTATTGTTTTTTTTTTTTCCTTTTGGAGTCTGCACCTTGGAATATTCCTTCTATGTTCAGAGATTAGCAGTTGTATTGCATTCAGTGAAAGATAACTTTCATCATCATTATCACCAATGTATGCCTCTGATGTGCCAGACATTTTATACAAAATATCATCTGACATTTTGCAATTACATTGCAAGGTCTTACCCAAGGTTACCCAACTCACAAGTGAGCAGCTCAAATACAAACTCTGATCTTTTGTTTCTAATATCTGTTCTTTCTTTAGTGTTATTCCATTGTATGAGGGAGAAGTCTGTGGAAACTCCTGCATGGATTGAAATCTTTGGCCAGTGACATATTTATTGTCTTCTTTAATAGTGCATTCAAGCCCTGAGTGTCACTTGTATTTCTCTTCTACAAGAGAGGTCCTCTGTCTATTAAGGTTGGAAGGAATGGGTCTCCTGCCTGGAATAAGCTTGCTCACAATAATGCACAAACATACTGGGAGGGTCACCTGGAATATTAAGAATATTCTGGAATGTTCCAACCTTATTTTTTTCTGTCCTGTAGGTCACAACTATGTCACTGCACAAGAAGATGGATGAGCATTTTGGAAGGGAGCATCTGAGGCAAAGTCAGCAGGAGAATTTTGGGTGGGGCAGGCCCCAAATATCAAATTTCCAAACAAGCCTTTTTCATGCCTACTATTTAGTGACTTCCTGAGAAATTCTTATTTGTAGTTTTTTCCATTCATTTCTCTTGGTCTATCTTGAAGAGGATAACTATGTTTACTTGTCCAAAGTAAGACACTGAAATATCAGAACTCTGCTGGGGAAGCTAGGGTGCATGATCTCCCTATCTTGGAAGTCCTACCCATATAACATTTCAGAAATCTGAGGGTAAGGAGTATGTGTGGGGGGAGGTATACCTGGCATCCTTGGAAACAAAGCATCTGGTTGGGAAACCTCATAAAGTGTTAAGAACTGATGGGATATTTCCCAAGCTGCAAGACTTCATATAAACCATCTTCACTGAACTGTTTCCTTATCTACATAAGGGGCACAGTGGTATTTCTCTCAAGGGGATTAGTTGAAGTAAATAAGATATCATAGTAGCAGGTCTCGAATATAGTAGTCCCTTTCTCAGCTGTTTGGGGATCCTGGTGGCTGGTGGGGGCCAAGTTCAGGGAAACTCTGGAAACCTTGAGTGGGACTGAATATCAGATTCCTGTGACTTTCAGATTTTTGGCTTACTCTTAGTTGATGGAAGTAGAGCCCACTTGTTTTTTACTGGCCAGAGAATATACATCCACCAGCTGAGGGTGAGGAGGAAAAAAAGAGAAGAAAGGACTTCAAAATGTGTTTCTTTAATTTCCTGGAGAGAGGATTGTGAAGGGGTGGGGGCAGGTTGCGAGAACTCATATCTTCCTATACATAACCACATGGACAGAGCAAGGGGGATCCTCTTGGTTGCCACTTTTGCAATTTCCACCAGAATGAAAAAGAACTGAAGGGAAGAGCTGAGTGAGACTCCAAGCTTAGGGCTGGGGAAGGTTTCAATTTTCACCCTTTATCTCTCTTCCTTGGCCTGGCAATAGGTTTGCAATATCCTGATTGGATAATGATCCTTCAGTCTTCCAAGCTCATCGAGCATTTTCCAAGACTAATTAGAATTTAAAAGAGAATATTTGATGCAGGGATTCTCTAATAAAATGGCCTCCACCTCAGGCTCCCTTGTCATGAGGAAAGGAAGTATTTGCCTGAGAACTACCAGGTTTGACTGGAAAGTAGCACTATGGAGCCTGATGTTTTCTTGGTCAGTCCTGGCTTCATTAGTGTGCTGGGACAGCTAGAAGATGGGCAATGAGACATCTTTCCTGGACTAAGCTGACAACACAGTGTAAATAATAAGTCGCAAATCCATCCAAAGGGTAAGGCACAAGACTGTCTCAGGTTACAGTGGGGCCTGGACTGGTGCCTGGAGGCACAGGAGTTATCACCTATTCTAAGCTTCTGCCCCACTTTGATCCCCTTCTCAAGGCCTGGAGTTGTCAGTTTGCAGTGTTTTGGGCACCTTCTTGCTATCCATGTGATGGGGAGGAGCGGTGCTTGAACAACTGCAGACACATGCCTGGGGTAGAACCAGAAGTCCTAGGAAGAATGTTTCTGTCACTTGTCTTTAAAAATCTATGAAGGTCAATCACAGAAAGGACTCTTGAACCCAATTGCAATGCAGATGGGTATGGAGTCTTCCTTACACAAATAAACACTGAGCAACGCTTAGACACCCTACTGGTGACCAAGAATTCAGCTCAATTTTGATCTCGCCTATCTAGAGAGAACATGAGATCCCACTCAGTCTCCCAACACTGCCTCCACATCAAATACCAGTCATAAACCTATGTGGCTACCTGGGCTTCTGACGCACTGACTACAAAGCACAACTCTCCTCAGGTTTGACTGATTTGCTAAACTCAGGAAACCCACTAACTCACTAGATTACTGACTTAGTACAAAAGGATTTGGCTCAGGAACAGTCAGATGGAAGAGGTGTCTAGAGTAAGGTAGGGGGCAAGGACTCAAAGCTTCCCTGCAAACCAGACTCTCCATCTCCCCAAATCACCATAGCCTTAGCAGCCTGGAAGCTCTCTGAATCACTTCCTTTGAGTCTTTTATGGAAGCTGCAGTACATTGACAAAATTGATCAAATCACTGGTCACTGGCAACTGATTCAGCCTCTAGCTCTTCTCTCCTCTCGGAGGTGGGGGTTAGGGAGGCGGCACTGGAAGTTCCAGCCCTCTAGTGACCTGGTTGGTTTGTCTAGCAACCAGTCTGGATCCTGAAGTGTTTTCAAAAGTCACCTCATTTACACAACTGAAAAGAAAACCTTTATCACACTCAACACTTACAAATTCAAAGGGATTCGGGTACTGTTCTTCCAAGAATCAGGAACTGTGGGTAAAGACCAAGTAAGAATAGACATGTGGGGTCTCCCTGGTGGTGCAAGGGGTTAAGTCTCAGTTCTATGGAGTCATCCCCAGCCACTGCAACACAAGTTCGATCCCCCAGCCAGGAAGCTGACCCACATGGTGCAGCAGACTTCTCCTGTCTCACCTGCTGCTCCCCTCAGCAATGTGTTTCAGTAAATCCACCTCCATTCTGTCTCTGGTGATCCTCTCATCTGCCTCTTCCCCACACTTCTGGCCTATACCCCAGTTGTGTCTGCATAAGTAAATAAAAATACATCTTTTTAAAAAAAGAATAGTTATATATATATTTGGTGGTTATTTGAATGGCTAGTATTGCAGGAACAAACTGCCAGTCTGTGCTGTGTACACATTCAGCTCAATAGATTTGATTACAATGGCAACCAGAGGGTCAGGCAGAAGGTTGATGGAGGCAGTGACCCAGGACCAGAGGCCTCCAGAGGCAGGCTTGAAGCAAACTGTGTCCTTGGCTGCTTTATCCATTTATTCATTTATCTGTCATGCAACTATATCTGTCAGACATTGTACTGACAGATATGACTCTTGGCATACAAAGAGAACAAAACAGACCTAACTTTCCTGTTCTCATGGGTTTTGCTATTATGAAAGGTAAGATAGTTAATAAATATGAATGTAATATAACCAAAATGTAAATAAAATATTTAATATGTTGGAAGATATTAAATGCTATGGGAGAAAGAAAGAACAGAGCAGGGTAAAGGGGACTGGGAATGTGGGGGCTGGAGGCAGTTTGCAGATTTACACTGGGAAGTCAGACTCGATGCTACTGAGAATGGTATTTTCAAAGACATGGAGGAGGATGTGGCTAACTTAGCTCATACAGAGGAGTGAGGGCTTAATGCAGAGGAAACTGCTAGAGCAAAGGCCCCCCGAAGCAGGAGATATCTGGAACTCAATGTACATAGAGAGAGACGCAAAAACAGAACAAGGGAAGAAGGTATCACGGAAGTGCTGAAGGGGGGTTGGCAGGATTAACCCCAGACGGCCTGTAAAACATGGCAATGAGATTGCCTTGTGATTTGGGTGAAATAGGGAGTCCTTTCATATTTTTTAAGAAGTGGGGTGATGTGACATGTTTCCCAAGGCTCCCTCTGCATAGATGGCAATAGCAAGGGTAGAGAAGTTTGTTTTTTGATATTTCTGACTTCTCACAATATGATAGGGAGAAACTAAAAACACCTGGATAGCATTAGCTCAAAACTAGATGACCAGGTATTCTCATGAATCATGAAAATAGACGTGGATAGGAAAGGGTCTGCCTGACCCTCTGGTTGCCATTGTAATCAAATCTATTGAGCTGAATGTGTACACAGCACAGACTGGCAGTTTGTTCCTGCAATACTAGCCATTCAAATAACCACCAAAGTGGCAGCATCATTGCAGTGGGCTTGTGGATCAGAAAACCACAAAGCAGACAACAGTTACCACTGCCAGGTATAAGAGGCCAGTTTGAGAGAAGTACCAGGCTGGTGGGTGACTGCAGGGATCTGAGCTAGGACCGAGGGTCAGAGCATCCAGACCCTAAAAGTTGCTGAAATCCATCCTTCCTGTCTCCCTTCTTGAGGGGAAACTGCTCGAGTGGATTTGACGGGAACCAGAGAGACTGGGAAGGAGAAGTTCCAGAGCAGAGAGGTGGAGAACAAACCAGGAAATCTCAGGAAGCAATCTGCCATGGTTTGTTTTGTTTGCCTTTGAAATATTACACAAAACAACAGAGGCGGAAGATCTGTGAAATTAGAGAAGCCACCTGAACCAAGATGCCTTCTAACAGTTGCAGAAAGTTAGTTCATGAAAACTGGGTCACAGAAAAGTATGCAATTTAAATTCACACAAAATTGTTACAAGAAAAGGAAGTTAAGAATAAGATTCCTATCGAGAAAGAAATTATGGCAGAAAGACATGCTTAGGAAAGAAATGTACTACAGTACATTATTTCCAAATGAAATAAAAAATATTAAGAAAACTTCTTAAATTAGAATTAGAAAAACGTAAATCAGAATTAGGAAGATTAGGAATGAAGTGATGTCATTAAAGAAATAAAAGACAAAGGATCAAATTAATCATCAAATTGGTGTATATATATATATATATAAATGAAGGATTCCAGGATTCCCTTCATTTATAGGCAACCTTCCTGATACATCTTATGAGCAAGTGTATGTGTGTGGAGAGGGTAGAGAGGTGTTGCTGGGAAGTTACTTTTTCAGAAGCTATCGCAGGGCTTGGGTGGGAAACTATTCTCACAAAGGAAAATATCCCCTTTCCACCAATTCTCAGGAATGTCTCCTATCATTGCCAGCCTCCTAATTTTCATTTGTAAAGTGTTGTGACTGAAAGGAGCTTTACAGCATAGTTCAAAAAGCCACCCACGCACATTTTTCCAGCCCACGGACTGTTTCCCTACCCAGGAAGCATCATCCTGTCACCATCTAGTGTTGTGGCTCTAACAATACCCCAAAGACATAGCTTAGACAGTTCAGGAGTTCACGTTTTCATTACGTTCCTCCTTTGCCACCTGTGTTCCTTTTGGACTGGCTTAACATTCCACAGGCTGTGGAGAATAGGCAGCCTGAGAATTGTGCCAGATGGATTTAAAGCTAAAGTTCCATGTTGCTGTTGTTCTCTTTAATCTGTAGCTATAATCCCTAGGAATTCTGCCAGGTCATATGCCCTCTCAGTTTCCTGGGTCTGCAGTGGCTTCCTGGCACCACTGGTTTCAGGGTCCCCATGCCCTCCTGCTGCCCCCAGCCTCAATTCTTTCCTTTCTGCCCCTGGAGCTTGTGCCCCGTACACAAACACGCACAATCTCCCCTGTTATGTAAGTTCCTGGTCCCTGCGTTGGGTGACTCAGCATGAGGTGGTGCCTAGCTCCTTCCCAGCCTGGGGCAGCATGTTGACCAGTGCCAGGTCAGCAGCAAACTGGAATGGAAAACAAGGCCTGCTAATGGAGTTCAGCTGGGCAGGCTTTGCTTCCCAGTGGTGTCCGGCCAGCCCAGGAAGCCCATGGGAGACAGCTGGCGCTGTTGTGAACTAACCCATGGGTGGAATGCTCCATCTCCCTGCTCACTTCCTGTTTCCTCCTTGTCTCACCTTTGGCTGGAGGTCACAGAAAGCTCACATTCAGTTCTCCTTTGCCGTGGGACTGCCACTTTCTGTTATGAACTAAATTTTGTGTATCTTCTTATTTTACCCCACTCACGCTCCACAATTCATATGTGACTCTCCAACCTTCTCAATGTGGTAGTGTTAGAGGAAGGGGAATTGGGCAATAGGAATCAGGAAGGCAGGTTCCCCACGAAGGGATCAGTGTCTTGTAAGAAAGCAAGAAATCAGAGCCTGCTTCCTTCTGCTCTTGGATGTGTGAGGATACAGCTAGAAGTCGCCATTGGCAAGTCTGGGAGAGAGCACTCACCAGACCCCAGTCATCCTGGCACACTCATCCCAGACTTCCGGCCTCTAGAACTGTGATAAATTGAAGTTCTGGGGTTTAGGTCACAAGGGCTATGGTATTTTACTATTGCTACCTATAAAAGTCTCATCAGTCTGAGTCCTCACCTCCAAACTCTTACAGGAAAGTGATATTGGTGCAGGAGGACATGCCCTTGGATACTACTGCTCAAACTGGACCCAAAATCTGTCCTCCACCCTGAGTCCCAAGCCCAGAACAGAAAATCACGTGGGCATACTGATCACAGAAGACAGTGTTCAGCAGATTTTGCTCGTGAAGGTTCCCTCTTACTTTGTCCCTTGTTCATGATTCCTTGTTTTCTTTCCTTTCCATGATAGGGATGGGTGCCACCCTGCTCCCTACTGGACAGGGATGGGTGCCACCCTGCTCCCTGCTGGACAGGGATGGGTGCCACCCTGCTCCCTACTGGA
>NW_004567125.1:24732614-24758146 GCF_000260355.1 Condylura cristata | reverse complement strand
GGTGCCACCCTGCTCCCTGCTGGACAGGGATGGGTGCCACCCTGCTCCCTACTGGACTCAGAGACCTCAGATTCTAGCGCAAGTTTTGCCACTCGCCAGAGTAAGGTGTGACCTTTACTCAGTGCTCCGGGAACTCAGTGAGAGACACTGGCCACAGACGTGCTCCTTCACGAATTAAATGATTACTCATTAATAAAAATGAAACCAGAATCACAGTGTGAAATTGTGGTACAAAATAGGACAGCCATCATCCCTGCCCTCAAGGGCCTTGCCTTCTTGGAGACTGCTAGTAAGAAAAGAGGTAAATAAGATGGTTATTGATTGTACCAAATGCTCAGAGTGAGATATACAGAATGTGAACTAGAGATTAACAAGGAGGGTAGGATAGAGTAACTTGGGGGAAATGATACTTATTTAAATGTTTCCATCTGCAGGCTGAGGAGTTGCCAACCTTGTCAATCAGAGAAGAGCTTTCCAGGCACCCTTCTGGGCCAAAAAAAAAAAAAAAAGTGAAAGGCTTTACAAAGTATGCAGTGCAATGCAGACATCAAGTTTAATAGGAGTTAAACTACCTGCATTCTCTGAGGCTTTGCTCCAGTCCTTCATCAGAGCCAAGCATTTGTCTGGAAATTGGTGTTAGGACCATTTAAGTGTTATATGGGACCCAACATGTGGGCTTCTGGCGGGAGGTGTGGGAGAACGAATGGGCTGAGCTCTGCTCTCATGGAGGACATGACGATGACCCAATCTGTACAGAGATAGTCCCTGCTCCTCCCACAGCCTCTGTCCCCAAATTCTTTCGTCTTTGTCATTCCTCTTTTGACATTCACCTGGCATTTATGGAACACCTGCTCAGAGATAGGGATGCTTCCCTCCTCAGGAAGTCACACCCCCTCCTCCCAATGCTAGGCTCTGCGGAGGCCTGTCCATATTTGGGCCCCTGTTGGCTTAAATCCATTTTGTTGGTTATTTTTTCTCTCCAGTTAGATCCTTTTAGGGAGCCAGTGGGGTTCCAAGCATGCCGTGTTTGTAAATGGATGCCACTCACCAGCCGGAGGGGCCCACTATCTGGAATGTTCCAGTAGGTGTGTTCTTTCTCTGAGCAAGGTCTGGAGGCACATTGGAGCACCATGTAGTACTTATCCCTGAGGAAATCACAGCAGTGAGGTTCATCTGCAGAATGGGTCTTCACATTCTCTCTGGGCACATTTCTTCAGTGCCCAGTAGTAAACACCTGACCTAGAGCCTCAAGTTTGGGTTTCTACCTCAGCAACACGAGGGCTGGTCTGCAGCTTGACACCACTTTGCAGTTAACATTTTACAGTGTGACTTTAAGGGCCCACTGGTTTTCAGATTTGAGGGTTTCTGGATTTTCTAAGAGCTGTGAACATGCAGACACTTGGGCTGGTTGACCCTGTGACGCCTCACGGAGGATGCAGGAATTTGCATTTTGAACAGTCACAAAATAGTGTTCAATTAGGTACATTGCTGTCGGAGAAACATGGCTGTCAAGTTGTGAAAGGGAAGGATGTCCTAAAGGAACTCTGCAGAGTCTTGAGAACCCCACCCCCTACTCTGGCTTTCTGGACTCTATCCCCTACTTCAGTGATTGGAAACTACAACTCCCAGCAGTACCAGGGAGAGAACTGCGAGGACCCAAGGGCGGAGCTAAGCAGGCATTCTGGGAAATTGGGGATAAATAGGGCGCGACTGCATCTCTCTCGCTCTCTCAAGGAAATGGCTCTCCCGACCACCTGACTCCGTGTTTTCAGTCAGCCTACGCGGTAAGGTATTCCAGTTACTTTGTATCCCGCTCTCTTTCCTTGGGCTGTTTCCTATTCCTTTCCCCTTTTGTAAATAAACCCATCGTTGACCCTTTTGTGTGAGCCTGCAGTTGAACTGAATTTTGAGTGCGCAGGTAAGGCCCCACAGACAGGTGGCCCAGTCCACTCTGGGCTGCACTGTAACAAAGTGATTACCCAAAGGGTGTTTAGGGGAAGTCCTCAAGAAAGAATGGTTGGTTCTCGAGTGAGCCAGGAAGCCAGGCTGCCAGAAAGGGTTTCAGACTGTTGGGGCTGGGACAGCACATATGCTCAGTAACGCTGAATGACAGACGCAGCTACTTGCAGAGGTAGGAGAGAGATGGTAGGGGTAGGTTATTACCTCTCTTTTTAAAAATTATATTGTTATTGGGCCTCCCTGGTGGCGCAGCAGGTTAAAGCACTGCACTAAGAAGCTGAAACCACTTCAGCATGAGTTTGATCCCCGCCTGCCCTGGAGGTGACCACATGGTGTGGCAGACCTCTCCTGACCCGCCCGCTGCTCCCCTCAGCAGTGTACTTCATCGATCTGCCTGTTCTGCTCCCCATTCTGTCTCTGGTGAAGTCTTTCACCACCCCTGAGTCTCTGGTCTGTACCCTAGTTCTGTATGCACAAATAAATAAATTAAAAAAAAATTATATTGTTATTAAAGTACTATTGTTTATATCATTGATAGTGCTTTGACAATCCTGGATCCTCCACATCCTCCCCCCAGTGTAGTTACCCTCTATCTCCCCCCAATGTAGTTACCACGGCACTTGCACCACCAAAGCACCATAGGCCTTCACCACAGTCCATAGTGCTCTTTCCACCATTTGCATCATTCTTCCCCAGCTTTTCCTCTGAAAGTAGTAAATTGTTATTAATTCTTGTGTGTGCCCTTAGTGTTCCAGGGCAGGAGGAAGGGCACCCTGGGACCCCACATCTGGCTGCTCTAAATAGGTCCTGCCTTCCACTACATCAAAACAAAGCATACTCTAATGTGTAAGACCTTCATGGAAAGAAACTTTAATACAACTAATGTGCACTAGAGAGAAGAGAAAGAATATAGTTTAAAAGTTTTCCCATGAAACACCCAAAGTTGCCCATCCCCTCATGATAAGTGCCCAGCCAAATAAGGTCGGCCCAAAAGCCTGCCACAAGTCTAAGGCAGCTTCTGGTGGGGACTTTTACAGAAAATGGGCAGAAGGCACCAGGCAAGTCTGGAGGGAAAAAGGGAAACTCAAAATACAAGTCACGTTAAAGGCCACCATTGTCAGCCTCCCCACAGGCCTCTCACCAACATCTCTCTCTTTCACCAGTCTCCTTCCATGTCCCCCAGTTCCTGGTACAAGTCCAAGGCCCAGATGCAGGCTCAGCTTCCTCAGATGTCTCTCTGCTCCACATGCCTCCTCCAAGTCTCCTTAATCTCCTTCCTTCCTTCCCCAGTCTTCTCTAGCTCCTCCTCTCTGGCCAGCTCCATCCTTCCTTGGGGGGCAGGGAAACTGGAGCATCCCCTTACCCTGGAAAGTACCCTGTTACACTAGAAAGCAAATTACAGAAAAGTAGCAATCATTCTTAAGTATTCCCTGGGCCTGATGCACGCAGTCCAGTCGGGCTCCTCTCGCTGAAGGATTTCCCTGTATCCCCAAACATCTGATACAAACTCGCTCCTGTAGGATCAGCATTGTATGATTCAAAACTAAATCTAGATTAAGGCATCAAGGTAATTTTGATACACAACCTGCACTGGGCATGCAACCTCTATGGTAGTGAGATAGGATGGGTTCATCTATTTCCTTTTCTTTCCATTAAACACCAGGGCCAGGGCAACCAGCCATTAGAAAAGTTGACAAAGTAACAAAACATTTCAGTTATATGTTATTAGTCATTTAACTAAACTGATGTGGGAATGCAGTGTACTCCCATCAGAGGGGCAAGTGTTTGAAAACCTGAGCCTGGCAACATTTGCCAGGTGTTGGCACAACCAGTATTGGTGACTGCTGTTGGGCTGAGCACTTTGGAAAAACAATGGGCACCCTCCAACAGCCTTGCAAATACTTGTTTTATGCCTCAGTGTTTCCAGTTCTAGGAGCTGCTCAGTTCTCACACACATTCAAGAGACATGCTACTTTGCTTTAGTGATACTGTTAAGGGGAAGGATGTCCTAAAGGAACTCTGCAGAGTCTTATGAACTCCACCCCCTACTCCAGCTTTCTGGACACCACCCCCTACTCCAGTGATTGGAAACTACAACTCCCAGCAGTACCAGGGAGAGAACTGCGAGGACCCAAGGTCGGAACTAGCAGGAATTCTGGGACATTTGGGGGGATAAATAGGGCACGATTGTATCTCACACTCTCTCTCGCTTGCGAAGCAGCTCTCCTGACCGTGTTTTCAGTCAGCCTAGCCATAAGGTATTGCAGTTACTTTGTATCCCGCTCACTTTCCCGGGGTTGTTTCCTGTTTCCCTTTTGTAAATAAACCCGTTATTGACCCTTTTGTATGTACTTGCAGTATAACTGAATTGTGAGCACAGGGGTGAGGCCCCACAGACTGGTGGCCCAGTCCACTCTGGGCTATCCTGTAACAATACAAGCCTGCAACAAGCAAACAAAAGCACATTATGGGAAGGATAAATAAACTTGCAGATACATGGTAAACTATATAGTGCTGAAAATGAATGAGTTATAGAATTGTGCATCAACATAGATGAAATTCAATAATCAAATGTTGGTTGAAAAATGAAGTCACAGAAGAATATATGCATTATGATCACCTTTATTTGAAGGGCAGTAACTGCAAGTGGAGCAGGGTTTCAAATTTGGGTAAAATTATATGTTTTAACATCTATGTAAATTCTTCTCCTGCACTTCCCTCCCCTACTTTATCTAGCTGAGACCTTCACAATCGTTCCTCAAGTTAAATTTAAAGTCACTTCCTCTATAGTGGCCCATAATTCCCAACGGTCTCAGCTACAGCCTTTGGTCCTTCCCTTTCTTGGGGCAAAGGTTGGCAAGGTCCAACCGCACTGTAGCTTAGTAGTCACTAACTCCCCAGGAGAATATCTGACTGTCTGTTTGTCCATCCCTGTCTACAGGTACATATCTAGAAATAGCTATTATAAATATACAAAATAAATATATCTGCTATCATTTAATTTCATATTTGTATAAAGAAAGTCTAGCACATCATTTATGAATAATAATAATTAATGAAATATACAATCACCTTGTGTGAAGTCTATTGATCTTCACAGCATGTTGTAATTGATTTTCTGCAAAATTTTGAATTTGTAGGAAGTCTTTAATTAATAAATAAGAAAAAGTAAAATCAAAGATTATATTGTTACAGGGCAGAGAGAGGGGCACCCCTAAACCCCCAAACCTGCCTGTTCTAAATAGGTTCTGCCATCCACCGTATCAAGTCAAAACATATTAAGACTTTAATGAAAAGGGACTTTAATACAGTGAATATACAATATGGAAGACAAAAAATATAATTTCTAAATCAAACACCTGAAATTACCCATCCCCTCGTGGGCAAAAGTCAACCCAAAAGGGATTAGTCCAAAGCAAGGCCTGAAAGCCTGCCACAAGACTAAAACAGCTTCTGGCTGGGACCCATAGAAAAGGGTCTGGGAGGAAAAGAACAAAATCAAACTCAAGATAAACACTGCCATAGTCACCTCCCCACGGGTCTCTCACCCACATCTCTTTTCAACCAGTCCAGGGCTGGTTAAACACATATCTTCTTCATGGTTTCTTCACATGTCTCCCTTTGCTCCATGTGGCTTCCTCAGGTCTCCTTCTGGCTCTCCATCTTGCTTCCTTCTTCCAATTTGTCTGGTCTCTCTTCTTTTCTCTGCTCAGCTCCACCCTCTTTCTGGGTGGGGCAGGGAACCTGGAACTTCCCCTTTTCCTGGGGACCACCAGTTACAATTTGAGAACTTCATCTGTGTGTCAATGACTTTGCTAGAATAGATAGTTTTTGAGTTCTGAAAGGCGATTCCTTCAACTTTCTGTGCCTTTTACAGTGTAGTAAAGTCACACATACTTTGAATGATTATTTGCATTGTAAACATTTTCTCCATCTCTTTCCCTAGTCTGACAGTACATAAAACAACAAATGAAGCCCTGATTTGTAGGATCTGCCTATTTCCATGGTATAATTTCTAGTGCCATATCTATAGTGATGTGACTGAACGAGGTGGAAAGAGGTGAATGGGCAGCATAGCATTCCATAATGTGTTGAACATATCATTTTACATAAATGATCACTGCCTTCCAGTTTCATCCATGGTGTTTGCAAATGGCAAGATTCTGTTTTTTAGAACTGAGTATTATTCCATTGTATAGATTACAGTATCTTTGCCCATTTACATCATAATGTTAAGTTGACTGGTGACCTGTGTTCTAAATCACTTTTTGCTTCCATAACCTCAACAATCCCAAAAGACACTAACCAGAAGTTCAAAGTGGAAAAAAAGAGAAATTTTTACTCTTCAACCAAATATTGCTTTTCCTAAAGCACTTTCTGAAGAGTAATAGTTCCATTAAGTCACACTGGAAAAAGAAGTCCATAGTCAAATGAAATGAGAGGATGTGAAAATCCACCTCCCCCCTTTCAGAGATTCACCATATACATATGGAAATTCCTCTAGTCAACAAATCTGTTTGGGATTGTTAAACTCAGTCTCAGAAATAGGACCAAGGAACATTCTTGCTTGTAACATATTCTGCAGATCAGCTAAATATACTGCTGAGGGGAGCAGCAGGCAGGACAGGAGAGGTCTGCTGTGCCTTGTGGGTCACCTCCGGGGCTGGGGGTCAAACTGGCACTGAAGTAGCTGCGACTTGCTTGCAGTGTTGCTCTTTAACCTGCTGTACCAACAGGGAGGGCCCACTTTTCTCTTTAAAGGGAGGAATTTTTTCTTTTTTTTTTCAGGATGGAAACCATGTGAGCATGCAAGAATAATTGATACACACACACAGAGTAGGTTGCCTCCAGCCTCAGTCCCCAGACAGGGGAAGTGTCCGAATGAGCGTGCCAGTTCTCTTCCCATCCAGATGTGAAACTGCCCTAAGGTATGATTTTAGTGCTGCTTGGGTAGGGTGGGGGTGGGGGGGAGCCTGCTGTCCAATGGGCAATGAAGGAGAGTAGAAGAGGAGGAGGAAGCCCTGGGAGGATGCGATAGGCAGCCAGAAAGTGGTGGCCTAGGGAACATAAGTGGAATTTTCCTCTGAAAATCCTTTTGAACTAAGTGGATTTGAATGTTGTAGCGCTGGTTGCCTAGATCCCATCGCAAAGTGATTTTGTCTTCATTTTCCAGTAATGATTAACATTGCTATAGCCACTGTGGTTTGGGAACGGTTTGTCGAACTGTGGTGATGGAAACAAGGAGGAAATCCCTCCCCACGTCCCTTTGCCAAGTCTGTTTGTCACAATGACAGTTGGTGGGGAGAGCAGTGACACTCATCTATCGCTGTGCTTGTCCTGCCTTAAACACTTCTCAGTATCTTATTTTGTGCTTTTAACAAAACACCCACTTTGGGCTATTGGACAATGTTTTCTTGGTTATTTTTGTCATACTCCAGAGATGGTATCTTCAGATTAGGAAACAGAGACCAAGTGGCCCACATCTTCTGGGGGGCAGGTGTATGGAAAAATGTGGTATATTGTCTCCTGCGAGATCCCAGATGCCACCTGACAACCCCACATTTCACTTTGAATAAGCTAGGTGGATCAGTCAACCAACTGAGGCCAGAGCCACTGGCATGGATGGAACGCCACATATGTAGCCCCTGCCATGCAGATAACCCCCCATCACCTGCCCTCCACCCCACAACCTCCAGCCAGCAACCAACAGCAGGCTTTCTTTGTGTTTTCTCCTGCTTGTTTCCAAAAGCTTTTTCTCTCCCATTTTCCTCTTTCCTTCCCTTCCTTGTTTGTCCTTTCTTTTTTCTTAATGAGAAAGATTAAAAAAAAAAAAAAAGCAAAATATACTCATTTGAGAGAGACAGCAAATAGAAAGCCAATAGCACCTGTGTCTGGGAGCAATGAGAGAGCTTCCTATTTGGTGAAACAAAACAAGAGGGACTTCGGGGATTGTTTTGGCCTAGCCCCTGAAAGAGGATTGGCAGCCCAAAGGTTAAGCCCCTGCACGGACTCTTAATCACAGTACTGCCTCTTCCTACCCAAGGCTGGACCTGGGAACCTTACTTGTTATGCAATTTCTTGAGTTTCAGAGAATGCCCCAGACTCAGGGAAACCCACTAATGCTTGGACATCACATCAAGTCCTTCTGTGATTCTGTCTCCCACACGGTGAAGGCTGAGTGTAAATCCTGGCCACTCAGCCATGTAGTGAGAAGTTGTCTCATAAGAGTTGCCACCATGTAATTTGCGGTGCATAGCTGACCCTAAACCCACCCATTTTATTCCCCCTTCAAGTTTCATGTCATGTGATGCTATGGTGTCATTAGGTAGACTTTGGCAATGTCTGTTCTAGGTTCTTGACTCTTTATCCTTGTGACAGAGGAAGGTTCTATTATATTTGGATCTTTATGGTGCGATAGGTGGTATTATCAAGTATTGATGATTTGGTGAGCACACTCTAAAAGTTAAAAATTAGTGATAGAAACTGTCAATTATATTTGTGACTACACTAATAAACATTATTTTTAATGCATAGAGCAGAGCGAGGGAGAGGGCAAGGAGGGTAAAAGTAAGTACAGGGAAAGAGACCCAGATTGAGAGAGAGAGAGAATTCTGCAGGTGATGGAAGGACTTCATCTGTCTGCTGGGCTACATTGGGGGGGGGGTCTCTAAAATTTCCAAGATCTTGGCACTAAATCCTCATATAGTCGTATATATTGTGTTTTCTGGGTGTAAAGTAATAGTTTGAACAATGATTAAGAAGTCAAAGTTGTGAGTAAGTGCATACTCTAGATTAGAAGTATGAATATATGATTTGCAGCCTCAGAGTGGATCTCCCTGACCAGTCTAAGCAAATGGATAGAATCCAATGTGCATATCCCTCAGTTAAAGCTACAAAGAATGGTCACCATCAGGAAACTAAGATTGCTAAGACATGACCACCAATTGCTGGGCTTGGGGAGAGTCATCTCTTTCTATTCCCATGGCTCTCAGACAATGAATGACTCAGAAGAGAGGGAGTCAACAGCTATCTCTGGTTTTGTCCTCTCATTTCAGAAATGAGGATGAGTTCTTGACGAGTTAGATCTTACTAGTCTAATGTTTGATTTTAAGGGAATGACAGTGTTTGGTTGAGAGCACTTCATATTATGAGGACATGGTATTATATCTGCTATGGTGCTAAATACCTCTCACAAGTGTCCTATGACACATGTGCTTCATTTTATAGACCAAGAGATCCACATAAGGAAAGGGTAGCCAACTTATGATACAGGGCCACATTTAGTAAGTGACAGAGACCCAAATTTAGCTGCTTTCACAAATCAAACTTTTAATAGTATTATTTTAGTTCTCATTGCAAAGAAAGTTTTGCTATGAATGAAATAGTTCTAGTTATACAGCATACAATTGGTTTCAACTTACAGGCCACAAGATCGTTCCTTTGCAAATAATAAGAGGCTCATTACATATACACAATGGCATATTACCTAGCAATCAAAAAGATAAGTTTATATTATTTGTAGCAACGTGGTTGAAGCTGCAGGGGATAAGCTGACTGCTAAGTGAAGTAAGTCAAAAGGAGAAAGACAAATTCCAGATGGTGTCACTAATATGTGTAATATGGAGAAACCGAACTAAGGATCAGATGAAATGAGGATCAAACCTTATCCTTGAATGCTTACTACACAACTGAAGCACCTATGGATGGGGGGGCAGGGGGAGGATAAGGAATAAAAAAATGAGGAAGTACAATTGCCTGTGGTGGTGCACTCTCAGGAATTTGGGAGTACTGCTCTTAAGTGTCAATATCTGCTGGTATTGATGATCCTAATGTTAACTTAATTAAAGGAATTAATGAAAAAATAACCAATTTTTATTTTTTGATTAAAAAAGAAAAAAGAGGCTATTATTAGAATTATTGGATTTAGCAAATAAAAAATATAAAGTAATAAAAGTTTTTGAATTTCACATGGAAAATGTATAATTGTTTATTTGGTATGGCCCAATTACTTTAGTGTAAGTACATTCCAGACAGTGCATGGACCGTTCCTTTTTTTTTTTTTTTTAAGATTTATTTAAATTATTTATTTATGCATACAGAACTGGGGTATAGGTCAGTGGAGCAGGGGCAGTGAGAGGATTCACCAGAGACAGAGTGGGGAGCAGAACAGGCAGATCGACAAAGTACACTGCTGAAGGGAGCCGTGGGAGAGCAGGAGAGGTCTGCAGTGCCATGGGTCACCATCCTGGCTGGGAGCTCGTGCTGAAGTGGCTGCAGCTAGCCTTGTAGTGCTGTGCTCTAACCCACTGCACCACCAGGGAGCTCCCAGAATATTCTTAATACTGAAAAACAAAAAACAAAACAAAACAAAGCCAAAATACCCCTTTCTGGTTTACTTGAAATTCCAATTTCCTGGATATCCTATGTCTTATCTGGTATCCATCCTCATAGTGAAGGAGACCAGGTAGATTTGTTCCATCTCTCTGTAGGCCACTTAGTGTTGCCCTGTTCCATGCTGACATCTGTCTCATGGGAACCTCTTCATTTAGGACCTTCTGAGCACCCTAGATCCCATGGTTCCTCAGTGTCTATCTTAGAAAAAGATCTGATTTATTTATTTATATTTTTTATTATTAAATAGTTGATACATAGAGAAGAATATATGCAATATATTGTAGATATCAACTAATGAGTCAAATGTTTTAGGCATGTTCAGCATTCTATATAAGGCCAATTGTTTTCCAAAATGAAAATATTCCAATTATTATACTTCCATTGATAGATATAAATTTCCTTTGTTCAATGTCCTCATTGAACATGGGATTATAATCAAACCTTTTAACTTCTGCCTCAGTAACTGCTGTAAAGCACTCTTTCACTGTGATTTCAATTTTGTGTTTTTGATTTCTAATGAGATAGAGGATCTATTCATCAATTCATTTTCTTTTGAATTTGCTTGCAGTTCAACTACTTACTAGGTCTAAAAGTCCTTTGTTTTAAGGAGGATACACAGAAATAATAGCAGGGTAGATTAAGCAAAGAAAGCTTCCTATCTATTGAGCGCATTGACCCTAGAGGAGCAAAGTAAGCAAACTGCTTTGTACACAGCACTACCTGAGACTGGGAACTCCTCAGTGATCAACCATCACTCAGCTCCTTTCCACTGGCAACAGATTTTGTGGAATTTCCAAGTCCAATAGACCTGGATTTAAAGTCTGATTACTTCTTGCTTTGAGGCAGCAAGTTATTTTCTTTCTCTTAGCCTAGGTTTTCTTATCTTTAAATTGGAATGAAAAAAACATGCCTTACAGGATTGTTCTAGGATTAAACAAGATAGCAAATGGAACCACTGCCAAGTAGCTGCTTAACCAATGTTACCTTCTATGTGCTAAATTGATTAGAAAAAAAAAAAACGAATCAAAGCAACCAATATTCTGTTACAATGCATTAGAATAATAAGAACTTTGCACATAAAATTGTACCTGTGGCAAAGGTAAATCTAGGTTTTTCCTAGAATCAAAAGAGTGGATGGACTTGGACTCAGTCAATATGACTTAATGACCTCTTTCCCAACCTCATCCTGATACAGCTTCAAAGGGAGATCCACCACCCAGATGTTGGTCGGTCTCACAATCCTTATGTCATTCATTCCTTATGTCATTCTTACTGGAGCTTGCTTGAATATCATTGTGTTCCCACAGTGAAGGAGACAGACATTTTAAAGGTCTTTAAGGAAGATCTGCAGAGATAATATGCTAGGACAGACCAAGCAGAGAAGCAACATAGCAATATCTTATTGTTTTTAAACTTCTGCTAGCTGCTTCATTGGCCTGCTTCACAAATTTTTGTATTATGGAATATCAAGCCTAGGTCATGCCTCCTAATTAACATGAGAGAAAAGACCAAGAGAACATTACCTTTGCTAGCAAAGAGCAAGAACTGGGCTTTGACTCAAAGTTATCTGAGTCTTAAGTTTAGAATTTTTTCTTTTCCTTTTACTGAGGGTCTCCTTTTACTGGGCAGTCATCCAAAGGTGACCCAGAGTGCTTTAGGTATCTCAAGGGCCAATTTCAGACAACTTTGCTCTGAGTCCCAACCTCCTTCCAAGTTTTCTTTTTCCATAATTACTCCAGAAAGAATGTAATAACAATAGAGGCTTTGTTTATGTACTTTGGAGAGGTGAAACCTAGCTAGTTCCTTTGGAAACTGGAGTCTTTGCATGAGAAGATGCAATGAATATTTACTTGTACATTATATTTATTTTATAGCATAATATCATTTAGATATATTTTAATGGAGAGAGGAGTTACAACTTTCACAACTTTCATCCAATTTTTTTTTAAAGGTAGTTTTTTTTTTTTAAAGATTTATTTATTTATGCATAGAGAACTGGGGTACGGCCAGAGGTGCAGGGGTGGTGAGGGGCTTCACCAGAGGCAGAGTGGGGAGCAGAACAGGCAGACTGACAAAGTACACTGCAGAGGGGAGCAACTGGTGGGTTAGGAGAGGTCTGCCACACCATGTGGATCCTCCGGGGCTGGGGATCAAACTCTCACTGAGCTGGCTGTGCTAGCTTGCAGTGCTGCGTTCTAACCCGTTGCGACACCAGGGAGGGCCCGACTTTCATCCAATTTTTAAAAAGGGGTCCAGGACCTAAAAAAAAAAAAAAAAAAAAAACAGACTAATTCATTCCTTATCCAGTCATTCAACACATATTTTTCAAGTGCTTGCTCTATTGTGAAGCGATCTAGTATGTCAGATAATATAATAGAAATAAAGTAGATATGATTCCTACCCTTGTAGTGCTCACATCCTAGTGAAAGAGGCAAAAGCAAAAAAAAATAACAGCACATGAAATAACACTTTATGACAGTCTGAAAGAAAAATAATAGGTTAAAGACTGATAGAACTAGACTTTACATTTCTACCTGACTTTATTTTTGAGCTTTCATCTCCGGAGAAAGTTAAACTCCTGTAGAAACAGACCCAGATAAAACTTCCTAGCTGTATTTTGAAGGTATGTAGATAAATCCCTAAATCCTTCCCCCTCCTCCACACTAGTAGGGCTGTTTTTGGAAGCCAGGCTGTTGATTAGATTAACCCCTCTTCCCTCCCTGCCCACAGGCTGCCAGGATAATTCCAGGTCTCTAGAAATGAAAGGCAAGTCTGTTTGGCTGGGGTCAGTAATGTACTTTACCCTGTAGAATCTCCCTGCTGATTACAGCTGCTGATCCAGCTAGACTAAATAAGCCAAAACCCCAGGAAGTGCTGGTGAATTTTTTAAATTTGAGAATTCTTATAATGAGGATATTGTTCAATATTTTATCTGGGATCAGGTTTTTGTTCATTGCTGAGTGGATTTTTCATATGTGCTATTGTTTAAAAATGCTAATGATTTATACCCACACCTCCCAAATCCAGTCTTTAACAAACTCACAGAACAATGTGACATTGTGCAGCTAGAATTGTAGTGATATTTAAATTGGTGTTGTCCCAAGTTCACCTATGGGAGGGGGGTGAGGTGGTGGGCTGTGGCAAGAAGGGCTGCCCTGTTGAAAATCTCACACCTCAATAGCAAAACTGAAATTTGAATCCAGGACACCTGATTTCTAGGTCGCTGTTCTCCAGGTACTAGATTAGATGTAATGGTTTTGCCGAGATAACACTTGCTTATATCCACAATATTATCAGTTCCGTGGGGTCTGGTCCACACCATGCTAGGGAACGTGTTGTAGACTAAAAGGCCAGTTCTGATTTAGAGAGAAAACAGACTCTGTCAATTAAACATGAGTGCATGGTTCGGACACTTTGAAGTGAAGCATAAATAAATAAAATAAAATAAAAATACATGTTGGGGAAAGTCATGGATATCAGCTGGAGGGTGAACTGAGAGGTTGAAATATAATGCACGGTTGAGTTCATTAGTGTCTGAGGTCCTATTGTTTGTCTAAAGAGGTCTGAATTTATTTGAACTCAATCAATGGCTTTCTTTTCTCTTCATTTTTCTTTTTTCTTCCTTCCTTCACTCTGTTTTTCTTTGCTACTTACTTGTTTCAGATCTGGTAAGAAGGTGACATCTCTTTCCCTGGATAGTACTTTTGGGGGTGGATCCCAGATTATGGTATTGTAGCCTTTGAAATGAGTTAGCATTTGGGAGTCTCCTTTTGACAATACTGTCCTCCATAACTCCCCACCGAAGACATGGGGAAGCACAGAAAAAGGACGAGACTGAAATGGAGAAAAAGCCAGGTGTCCTTCCCAGGGAACCAACCACTGGCTATTTGTGGAGAGGAAGGCTCAGGCTTTATACCCATTGCTCAGAAGATTTCATGACACAGGCTAGGCACTGTGTCCTGCTAGCTCTGAGTCCATACAGAGCAGTTTGCTTGGCTTGAGTGGGTGATGGCCACCTTGCACTAAGAGACAGGGAAATCAACCTGAATAGAGAGCTCTTCACAGTTACTGTGACTCAGTGAATCCAGGATTTAAGCCCAGACCGATCAGGCCCCAGATTCAGATCTCCCAGTAAATGCCATCTGTTTGAAGACACTTACTTATTTTAAATTAATTTTTTACATCATTCTTCATTTTGTGCCTTTTTCCATTTTCATTGTAATCCCTGTGGACTTCCTACCACTAATTCACCCATGTGCCATCACCTTAGTCCCATGTACCTTTCCCACCCCATGTTTGATCCCACTCCCCAGTCCAGCCCATAGATAGAAGACACGTGTTTCTACACAGCAACAATGCAACTGAATCTCTTGGTGTGGTCACCACATGGCCTGTCTCCTATTTCCCTCAGTGCAGGCAGCAGGGAGCTGCTCAGGTTGGGCAGGGACTAGGCATTTCCATGGCACTGTTCTGCCTGTCCCCTCTCTCACACCCTTCACTCCCTTAACCACCTCCCCACACTCAACCACCGCTTTTTTGGTTTTCAAGCCGCAGCCATGATTTAAATGCCTTATATGAATTTTCGTGTACAGGGCAGTCTTTGTACCAAGAGTGTACTGAGGGCTCAACCTTTGCCTAGAGTAAACAAGGAAATGCTGTGAGGCAATTGGCTCTGTAGGATTTCTCCCTGTGTGAAGCTAAACCAGCTCCTCTGGTTGTTAACATTGCCTTCTAGTGTGGTGCCAGGGACTTGCTTTCCGACACCTCATTTTGAATACACTGTTGCTTGACACTCACCCCCAAATAAATATCCACTCTTTCTCAATCAGAGGGACAATGTCACACATTGGAGGTTGGTTGACCTGAACAGTGCTGTGAGCAGTTGGAATAGAGCCAACTTGCAACCCATCTTTCACCTCAATGTGCTCAGGAATGGGTCCCTGGAATGGAGCCGGAGAACTCCCTACAGACTACAGTGGGCCCAATCACAGGCAGGCAGAGAAGATGGTGGAAGCTGGAGTTTTGAAACTCTGAAGACAATTTCCTATCCCATGGCCAGGGAGGCTGGTTTTCTGGCTTTCTGCCTATATCCCAAGAATTTCCAAGACTGGCTGTGGGTAACAGAGTTCTGAAACTATAGGTGGAAATGGGGCAAAGGAGCCATGTGCTCAAGGCAAAATGGTAGGGGATATGCTTTATTTCTTTCTCCTCCTCATCCTTTGTAACAAATCTATTGGCAAGTGCAATCAGTCCTGCCTTTAAAGAAGGCTCTGAAGTGACATCTGTCCAGCTTCACGAGCATCACACTATCTCTGCCACCTGTCCCCTCATCAATCAGACTGTCTCCTCCAGCGAGTTTCTGTGCATCTTCCTTTGCTGCTTTGAAACTCATTCCTGCTGCAGAAGACAGAAGGAATCTTTTGCATTTGCATGTTAGATCATACCTCTTTCCTTCTTAATCCCCTGGACTCTATTGCTCCTAGAATTATATCAGACTCTCTTCCAAAGCTTCTGCACCCACTGCTCTGGTTCCTGCTTCCCTCCTCAAAGACTTCTCATTCTGCTCTTCTTCATAGACATTGTTCTCCAGCCACACTGGGGAACATTCCTAGGCATGCATTTCGATGCCTTTGCTCTTACAGTTTTCCATCTGTGTGGAGTGCTTGCAACCTCTTCACTCAAATGCTCCTTCCTCTGTTGAAACCTCACCTCAACTTCCTACTCTTCAGTTGTTATTTTATCACCTTTATTTCACTGCTATCATAATCTAACATAGTTTTCTTTATTAATCTCTTTATTGATTTTTTTAACTCTACCACTAATAGGATGATAAGAAGTATATCTGAGATCTGTGCTGTCCATCCTGGTAGCACTAGGCCCACAGGGGGCTGAATGGAAATGTGTATGTATATAAAATATACAAGATATTGAAAAGTTAGTATGAACTTGTCATATTGACAAATTTATGCTGAGTACATATTGAAATAGTTATATTTTGGATATATTATAGTTTATATAAAAGAATTTATAAAAATGGATAGATCACTTTATTTTTACTCTTCTAATGTGGATGCTAGAAATTTTAAATTACCTGTGTGGCCCACATTACATTTCTGTTGGTCAGGGCTGCTCTGAGTCCCCATAACACTCCCTTGTACAGTGAATATGTGCTCACTACATAGCGTATGTTTGTTTCTACTTTTTCTTTTAAATTCACCACGTGAATGGCTTCTGGAATTGTCAGCTGTTCTTCACTTCCTTATTCCATGTGTTTTGAATTAGGAAGAAAAGGCAAGCTGAATACCAACAACATCAACAGAAGAAATTCCCTGAGTCATCCAGCCCCTAGGCAGCTAGTCTGGGAAGGTGAGCTGGAACTTGGGGTGAAGTGAGTGACCCAAGTGGTGGCAGCATGGGGTGAATGGTGTCAGCAGTCAGAGATCTCCCTGAGACCTTGGAGGGCACATGGGAAGTTTCCCAGCACTATCTTGACACAAGCAATAATTCAAGCAGATGAGGCGGAATCCTGCAGGAACTGGCTGGTGTCACGTGACTGCTCATGTCATGTGAGCCAGCACCCTGGCCAGAAGGTCTCCTCATTTATAGGTCGCCTAAAAGCCTCTTTCTGCTTGGATCGTGGGAGGAATTGCAGAATTTGGAGAGTCGACGTACAGTGGCGAGAGGAGAGTAACTGGTGGGATTGAGAAAGTCCTACAGGTTCTGTGCCAGCTTTCCTTTTAAAGGCCCTGGACACAGATGGGGATTAAAACTTCTAATTAGAAAGGAATACAAACTGTTAGCTGACTCATTAGCAGGGTTTATCTGATTAGGCCTGGGGAGCCTGAGTCATAATTCCATGCAACAAAATTTCCTAACTAAGGAGAATTAAAATGTTTTGAGGCAAGAGGCCTTATTCCCATTGCTTGGATGGGGCAATGGGTGGGGTAGGATGGGAACAGTGAGACAGGGTTAGGAGAGTCCATTCTGGAGGTAAAAATGTCAGGAGAGTTCACAGATTAGGCACAACTGGCCCAAGACACTTATCCCTCTGCAGATCTGAGTCTCTCCTCATTTTCGACTTTCTTTCAGCTTCACGCATACAATGACTCGTTCTACAAATAGACCTGCTAGGCACTAGACCTTTGTTAGCACTGAAGCTAAGTACATTAAACAAGATGTTTACTATTGCAGGTTAAGTACAACATTAAATAAAATGTTTACAATTGCCAACTTGAAACTTACATTTCAGAGGAAGAGCAGGTAATTAAAAAGTAAGTAAAACAAATAAAAACCTAGAAGTTCTGTGAAGCAATTAAAGTGGGTAGCCACCGAGCAGGAAAGCCTCTTTGGAAATGGCATTTCGTCTGGGATCTGGAGGGGAGGATTACTCACTGCTTCTTTCAGAACTTGGAGGTTTCATCCATGCATTTATTCATCAATCATTCATTGATTGTCTTTTAGCCAGACTCTTTGCATGTCACTGCTAAAAAAGATGAATAAGTCAGGACTCTGCCCCAGAGGAATTTATAATCAAGTGCAGGAGACTGACAAGTTGACAAGGAAGCACTTATAGGGGTAACTCAATACAGCAGAGCTGAAGGACCTCTAAGGGGCATTCCTACATCTAAACATTTTGTCTAACCAGTTCTTACTATATGTCCAGTACTTTGGAACTGCCCATTTTCTCCAAAGATCTAATGATTCAGTTGTAGTTCTGGCAGGCATATCTGAAATAATATGGTCTCATAAGTCAGCCAGGTAATAGTAACAATTTTTTCCCATGTTCTCGACTAAACCCAGAGAGAGTGTAACAGGTACAGGTTTCATGGACTCCGCCCCCACTCCATGTTGGAACTCCAAATCCCATCAGTACCAAGAAGAAGCACGCAGGGACGTGAGGGCGGAGCTGAGCAGCCAGGTTGGGATAAAACCGGACATGTGGGCTCTTGGGGGCGCTTGGCCTGGTGGTTCGCAGCTGATCGTTTTGGTGCTCAGTCCGTTTTCAGCGTGCCGGTGGAGTCCAAGTCAGCAGAACTGGTAGGACATCCTAGTTAACCTGTGTTTCTCTCCCTCTTTCCCTGGGTTATTCCTTTACCTTTCTCCTTATAAATAAATCCATTATTTAACCTTTTGAAGTGTGTCCATAATACGATTGAATCGTAAGCGCACGGGTGAAGACCCACAGACCTGCAACCCAATTCACATTGGGGTGCCCTGAAACAAGAGCACTGAAGTTTTCTAAATTAATCAGTTTAGCACCCCTCATGCAATCATTTTTGGGTCCCATCCATTTTATGTAGATATAAGCATATTGCTTTTCTTTAGTAGAGTCCCCAGTGAGGGCCTGGAATTAAGACCCAAACACTATCTCTCTGCCACTCGCAATGAGCAGGACAAACCCCATGTCACATAACAGTGGTATTTAATCTACATCACGTGATAGCCATTCTGAGTCATGGGGGAAAGAGAGGCATTACCGTGGAAAACTGGTTTCTCTCTTAAGAGTCTCCAGTGAGGTTGCTCTAGCCACAGGCTTAAAAGGAGCTGACTGTCCTTTGAGAAAGTATAAAGTTTGCCTTAAGATTTTGAAGGTGGGAAGAAAATGCTTCATCTGAATGATCAAAGAGGTAAGTCCTCCACTTTTTCCAGATATCCCTTTTTTACTGCAATCTGAAATCCCAGTCCACTGCCTGTTATTTTGCTGAACTTGCTTCCACTAAATTCCCCAAAGGTCCTCAGTTGGTCACATCCAAATCTACTGCCCATTGTGCAGTACTAGTACTCGGTCTTCTATTGGCGTTTGGGTCACATATTTTCCTTCCACATTCCCAGGGGTTCATCTTTTAATCTTCTTCATATCCTTTGACTGGCCTTTGAGTTAGATGTTTGTCAGGAGTCTTTGACATTCTTCTTCTCACACTTATAGTCGTGATTAGGTTCTCAAAACTATCAGGCTCAGCTTATCTGACATTAATTACCGTCTGATAGGCCACCATCTGATGAGTGTAACCTCTAACTCAGTTCTCCTCTTAAGCCTATCCTGGGGACTGACATTACCAAGAGCTTACGGACTGTCTACCTTTCAACTCTGTCATGTCATTCACACAACAGAAACATTTTAATGTTTACTCCCTAGATTCCAGGCACTGGGCCCTGTGCGGGGGTGCAGAGACAAACAAGCTATACAGAGATAAAGGCAGATACATAAGTGATACCCTTATGCCCACAGGGACTCATAGTGTAGGAGATAGGTAAACAATCAGAGAAATACACTGGAGGGCACATCAGAGGGATAAATGCAATAATGGAAGCACATAAAAGATGAAGGACATAAAGAAAGCACAATGGAAGGACTGACTGGGGGATGGAATGTGAGGAAAGTCTTCCTTGGGCAAGAGATACTCAGGAGGGTATTGATAAGCAAGTGAGAATGGAATGCTCATGACTGACATGAGGCCTATGGCATTTTGGGCACTGGGAATGGCATGGAAAGGCATAGCATGAGAAAACACAGGTTTGATACTTCTGGCATGTGAAGTACAAGGCAAGGGAGGCTTGGCAGGAGGTAAACCTGGAGTAGTCCCTAAGGGCCAAGCCATAAGGATTCTGTGTAATACTAAGAGCAGTAATAGCTACAAGGAACAAAGTGACAGTATATGATCACTAGTGTGGAGCAGAGAAGCTACTGTATTGTACGGTTTACCGAAATTCATGCCCATCGTGATTTGCCTTTAAAGCTGATGCCCTTTGCCACACTGCTGTTTGTGCTTGGTGCTAACTATCCTTACCTCATGATGCTAATAATAGCGCAGGTTGGTAAAATCTGGAAGAGAGGTTGGGGGATGAGAGATTCCTCTATACCTATTTGTAGGTCACAGACTGGATGAAGCTGCCTTAAATGCAGCTGGTGATGGGCTGGGTATTGTCTGCTTTAGAAAGTTGCTAGGTCTGGCTGGTGTACAGAGCTGAGGCAAATCAAGTCACTTTCCTAATCGCTCTTCCCCTTGGCTTCGTGGACCCTCCTAACCGACTTCCTTCCAACTCCCATTCTGTAAATCATTGTCAACACCATTCAGATCTGATTCTATCATTTTCCTACTTAAAACTCTGCTGTGGATCCTCATTACGATCAGGATAAACCCCAATTCATTACACTCCATTGGTGACTTACAAAGCCCTTCCTGGCATGGTTCCTGAACATCAACTGTGACCCCCTTTCTGCCCCCCGAAACTGGGCCGGGCCACACTTCACTGCTCACTATCCACACCTCTTCCCATGTGCTGAGATCCCCACCTGGAATGACTTCTCTTTCACCTGCTCCCCTAATCCCATAAGCACCCTTCAGAATGAAGGACACTTCCTTTCGGAAGCCTTCTCTGACTTCCTCCGGGATGAATTCCCCTCTTTTGCACTCCCAACGTACTTCATATACACTTTGCTGTCTCTGCATTTTTTGTTCTCACTCTTCTAATTTCCTGAGGTTCAGCTGCTTGGCTTCTTACTACTCAGTCTGAGATAAATTACTTCTTCAGATTTCAAGTTGCTCATCAATAAAAGGGGATGCCATATGAATTCCATTAATGTGCTATGAAAATTAAAGAAATTAAAAATGGCTCACAACATCTACTACATGTAATATGTTATATATACAGTAATTATATGTCAAACATGTTAAAATATATATTACACAGCTTTGCATAGTTTGATTACTAAATAAATGTAGCTGTTATTTTGGCTGTACCATACTCTCAGCCCCTAATGGCAGTGACCTAATCAATATATAGTCTACTGGTATCTGGCAGACATTCAGGAGATACTTGGGTCTATATCCCTCCGTGGGGTACAGGCCAGAGGTGCAGGGGTGGTGAGAGGATTCACCAGAGACAGTGGGGAGAAGAACAGGCAGGTCAACGAAGTACACTGCTGAGGGGAGCAGTGGGCAAGTCAGGAGAGGTCTGCCTCACCATGTGGGTCACTTCTGGGGCAAGGATCAAACTCGTGCTGAGGTGGCTTTAGCTTCTTAGTGCTGTGCTTTAACCCGGGAGGGCCCGACTTTTCTTTTTTTAAATGAGTTAACATTAATTTAGAATACTGTAGAGGTTCCAGTATTACATTTTCTCAACACACCCACGGTCACCAGCTAGCTGCCTTGTCTTCCCATGCCCTCCCCTCTGGTAACCACCACTCTGTTGTCAGAGTGTAAACGTTTGTTTTGTTTTCTTTGTGTTCCACCATGAGATCATACAGTATTTCTTTCTTCTTCTGGCTAATTCTACTAAGGAATCCCCTTAGTGTCTTCCAATGTTGTTGCAGATGAGAAGATTTCATGCAGTTGAGTAACATTTCATTGTGTATATGTGCCACATCATTTTTTAAATTAATTAATTATTTTTCTTACATTGTTGTGATCCTCATAGTTCTCCCACTATCACATCACCTGTGAACCATCACCATATTCTCACGTGCTCTCCTCTCCCCTGTTTGGCCCTTCTTCCCCCCTCCCTTGCTGTATGACTCAGATCTCTGGTTAACTTGCATGTTTAAATTTGTCTTGACATTTGTTCATTTTCTCTATTTCCCATACAAGTGAGACCATTCAATATTTATCTTTTACTTTCTGACATATTTTGGCTAGAAGAATCCCCTTCAGCTCTATCCATGTTGCAGCAAATTACATGAGTTTGTCCTTTTTGATCGTTGAGTAATATTCCATTGTGTAAATCTCTATCCGTTTCTCCGTCTCTGAAACTTGGCTGTTTCCATGTCTCAGCTATAAAGAACAGTGCTGTAGTGAACGTAGGGGTGCATATGTCTTTTCAAGTCAGTGTTTTCCTAGTCTTCTGGTAAATACCCAGAAATTAGATGACTGCATTGTATGGGACTGCTATTTTTAAATTTTTGAGGAATCTTCACATTGTTTTCCATTGTGACTGTACCCATTTACCTTCCCATCATTGGGCAACAATTCCCTTTTCTCTCCTTTGCTACTTCAGAATATCAATTTGGTTTTTTTCTGTTTTTTTTTTTTTTCTTTATGTGATGGAAAAAGAGAAAAGAAATAATTGAATAAAAAGACAAGAAAAAAGGGCAAAATGTGTTTACTTACAAAGATTCCTCAGCCCTGGGCCATAGTCTGGCTCCCAGGGTACTGTTGGGGGTGGGGAGCAATGTATTTCTGGAGATAAAGGAACTTTGGCTCCAACTCTGAACTTTATCACCCTGCCCTCCCTTCTCCCTGCATAGATCCCTTTTCTGCCTCAACTGACTTCTCTGTTCACTCTTTGACTCTCTGAAGATTTCAAAGAATGTGGTGGTAATGGTGGTGGTGGTGGTGGTAGTGGAGGTGGTGGAGGGGTTATATGTAGCTTAGTGGAAAAAAATCCAAATTTGTGAAACAGTCCCAGGAAAGATGAAGAAAGATAAGTTTGTGTATGTTCCCTAAGGGGCTGAAGACTGGAGCTTGTGGTCTGAACAGGATTTTTCCCCTGATCTGTAAGGCAGAGGGGATGATTATTCTTTCCCATTTTTTAAAAAAATAATATAACAGTTTATTTTTACATCATTTTGTGCCTTTTTCCATCTCAGTTGTAATCCCTGTGGGCTTCCTATCACCAAATCACCCATGTGCCATCACTATAGTCCAGTCACTTCCCCCCACCATTTTTGAACCCATTCCCCTCTCCACCCCCGTAAAATATCTCTGGTATATAGTCGTTCATATTATTTTCTCCCCTGGTCCTTTATATTCCTTCTATGAGTGAAACCATCTGGTATTTTTGCTTTTTTTTTTTCTGGTTTATTTCAGTAAGCATGATCTTTTCCAGCTCCATCCATGTTGCTGCAAAAGGCATGTGTTTGTTTATTTATTTTTTTTGGTTACTGATGTTTATTTGTTTGCTTAGTAATACTCCATTGTGTGTATGTACCACATCTTTTTAATCCAGTCACCCACTTTTGGGCATTTGGGTTGATTCCAGGTCTTTCTGATCATAAATAAAGTAGCAGTAAACATGGGGTTGCAGGTGTCTTTTTGGATCAGTGTTTTTGTGTCTTTTGGGTAGATACCTAGGAGTGGGATTGCTGGGTCATAGGGAAGCTCCATGTTTAGCAGTTTGAGGAACCTCCAAACAGTTTTCCAAAGTGATTGTGCTAGTTTGCATTCCCACCAGCAGTGCAGGAGAGTTCTTTTTTCTCCACATCCTCGCCAACATTTGTTGTTGCTAGTTGGTTTAAGATGTGCCATTCTCACTGGTGTGAGGTGATATCTCACTGTGGTTTTAATTTGCATCTCCCTTATTACGAGTAATGTTGAACATTTTTTCATATGCCTGTTGGCCATCTGCATTTCCTCTTTGGAGAAGTGTCTTTTTAGCTCTACTGCCCATTTTTTAATGGGGTTGTTTACTTCATTTTTGTTGAGTTTCATCAGTTCTCTGTATATCTTTGTGATCAATCCTTTATTGCTAGTTTTGTGTGAGAAAATTTTTTCCCAATCAGTGGGATGTCTGTTTGTTTTTTTGTAATGTCTCTTTTGCTGTATAGAAGCTCTTTAACTTGATGTGGTCCATCTGTTTATCCTTGCCTTCACTATTGTTGCATTGCATCTTCAAAGGTGTTACTGAAGTGGATGTCATGCAGTGTTTCACCCATCTGCTTCCAAGTATTTCATCGTTTCTTTTGCTCATGTTTTGTACAATTTTTTGAAGTCCTGAGACTAAGGCTTAGGGTGAATCAGAACTGGACTAAGTGAAACCACTGTGACTATAGTTTCCATTTCACTATAGTGGAAATTATGGCAACAAGAATTGTTTTAAATCCTGATTTGTGTTTCCATTTCTGTGAAAGTACATGTAAAGCAATACAACTATGAAATTACATGGAATGAAATGTGAGAGGACTCACCAGAGACAGAGTGGGGAGTAGAACAGGCAGATCGATGAAGTACACGGCTGAGGGGAGCAGTGGGAGGGTCAGGAGAGGTCTGCCACTCAATGTGAATCACCTGTGGGGGTGGGGATCGAACTGTGGCTAGTTTGCAGTGCTGCGCTCTACCTGTTGAGCCACCAGGGAGGGCCATCTTAGTGTATTATCAGAAACTTACAAGGATCATAGGGGGACTCACAATGAGGATGGATTTCATAAACAGTACAAAGTGTCCCACAGAGGGAGTGATGACAAGTAATTTTATCAGAACTGCAAATCTGGCTACCAGCTGGCAAATATTAGCGAGGTCAAGCTGAAATAAGAGAATGAGGAGTCTTCAAGGCATTTACAACATACCAACTAAATAATAGTATGTATAGAAACACTAAGCCAGCCTGCAGAAGTTACCTTTACCCAAATAATCTCCTCAGTGAGGAGCAAGAGGAAACAGATTCAAAGGACCAGGAAATCATCTGGGGGCGAGGGTGGTGGCAGGGTGCAGGTGGAGGATGGTGAGAGTGGCAGGTGTGTTTACTACCTTCATGAGCAGATGATGTCACTCTATATACATATGCCAATCACCTGCAAACTGTACTCATGACAAAGGAGCTAAGACCCAAAATCTATGCCACTCTTAAGTTACAGAAAGAAATCTGATGCCCATATTATCAGGGATTCTATTGTGTTAACAGACACATTTAAAGATGTTTAACTATTTGGGCCTTCCCTGGTGGCACAACGGGTTAAAGCAGAGCCCTAAGAAGCTAAAGCCAAGTCAGCATGAGTTCATCCCCACCTGCCTGCCTGCCTCGGAGGTGATCCATGGAGGTGATCTACGTTGTGCGGCCGACAGACCTCTCCTGACCCAGCCTGCTGCTCCCCTCAGCCGTGTACTTCTTGATCTGCCTGTTCTGCTCCCCACTCTGTCTCAGGTGAAGCATCTCATTGCCCCCTACACCTCTGGCTTGTACCCCAGTTCTGTATGCATAAATAAGTAAATCTTTTTTTTAAAAAAAGATGTTTAACTATTTAACAGAATTTATAAAATTTGGAAACCAATGAAGTGATTCAGTTTACCTAATGAGAAGCCTATATCTTGTTTTCTATATCTGTATTAAAGATATGTAATTATACAGGAAATACTGTCAACAATATTTGTGTCTCATATTTCACAATATAAAAGTTTAATGCAAGTCTTTCCCCACTTTTGCATTGACCATTGGTCTTATTTCTTCTACTGACTTTCAAGACTCCG
>NW_004567125.1:24730564-24731794 GCF_000260355.1 Condylura cristata | reverse complement strand
AAGCTGGAGTTGTGGAGGATGAGAGGAGTCACCAGAGATAGAGTGGGGAACAGAGCAGGCAGATCTACTGAAATACACTGCTGAGGGGAGCAGTGGGCAGGTCAGGATATGTCTGCCATGCCATGTAAGTCACCTCTCTGGCTGGGAATCAAAATGCTGAGACAGCTAGAAATAGCTTGATAGAGCTGAAACTTTAATCCCTCTACTACCAGGGAGAACCCCATCTTGTGTTATGCTTTTCAAAGAGATTTTCCATGATTGTGTGATATGCTACTTACAACATATTGAATGAATGAATGAGTGAATGAATGAATGAAATGAACCAAAGTACAAACATTATTCTTTTTTATTTTTGCACCTGGTGCAGGATCATAGCTGTAGAAAGCTGGACTAACTCCCTGCCCTGATGGGAGCTTAGTATTCTGGTAGGAGAGACTGACTTAATACAAGTAGAGGCAAACAAGTGCCAAGAGAGAGACATATAGTCAGACAGAGGGGGCTCAAATCAACTTGGAGGGCTGTAAGGAGTTACCTGAAACTCTTACACATATTCTGAGTATAAGGTTGTCAGACAAAGTGGAAAAATGAAGATCATATGGACCAAAGGTTAGCACAACCCAAAGCTACAATAATAGAGAGCAGTTTGTAGCTGGGGTTAAAAAATCCACTGGAGATGGAGAAAGGAACAAAATGATGTTAAAAAAAAAACTATTAAGAAACATAAATCATGCTATATGTAAAAAAAAAAAAAGTTAAAATAGGAATTCCATATGACCCAGTCATCCCAGTTCTGGGCATTAATCTCACACCCCCCAGCCCCAAAATAAAGGGTGAAAGTGCTAATTAAAAAATAAATCCACTGGGTTGGGCAAGAAAATTTGAGGTGAGATTTAGGAGCTATCAGATATAGAGGCCCCTGCTTAGCTGATCAAGGATATTAAACTCAGATCTAGGGCTGAGAACATGAGGTTATTAGCAAGTAGTTTGGAAATGGAGATGCTATCTTATTTTGAGGAGCTATGGTTAAGAGGTAGAGCTGAAATGACAATGTCACCAGGGCTCTGGATTCTTAATCTCTAAGTTCTCTGATGTTTGTTGGTCTCAAATGAAGTTGAAAGGGGGAACTTTGAGTTCTAGGTGAGCTTAAAATCACAGCTGGCCCCTTGCCTCTTGTTACTGATACCAGGCTGTGCCTTTTATGCCGGAGAGTACCAGGGAGCCTGATCCTGC
>NW_004567125.1:24667633-24730439 GCF_000260355.1 Condylura cristata | reverse complement strand
AAAAGTCAATTGTCTATTTCCAGAACACAGTGCCCGGGGTTAATGAATTGGAAAGCAGAGGTGTTTTTCAGGACAATAGGTTTTTGAAAGGAAATAAAAAGAAAGAAGGAAAATAACAATACATGTATAGCTTGAAAGTGTACTGTATGCTCCTTATTTTTATTCTTCAAAACTACGAATTCCTGAACTCTCAGGGGTTGGTCTTCTTGTTCTTTACTGAAATTACTCCTTCCTTTTTGCAAATCCAGCAGCTTCTTTACTGCTGTTCCAGTCACCAACCCTGGGCATTGAGTTCTAGAAACAGACCAACTGATTTGTACGGTTCTCCAAGGCGATGCCAATTTGCAGAATTCCCAGAGGGCCTTATTTGAGGTGAATTTTCTCTTTGCCATTTTACTCTGTTGTGGCCTGTCATTCCTCTCCTCTGGAGGACAATATAGGGAATTCTCCTCTCCATGACTTGGGGACACTCCCCATCCTACGTTCTCCTTATTTTTTCCAGTCTCTAGCTGGTTTCTCTTGCTTTGCACATGGTTATATGCTAATATCCTGAAAGGTCCAAATTGTAGTTTTTTTTTTTTCTTTCACATTTTCTGACCGCTGTCCTGTGCTCCTATGCATCCTTGACTGATGATTCTGAAATGTACATTTCTTGCTACCAGAGTCCAAAGGATGTTTGAGGAGCTATGGATAAGAAATAGAGCATCTTCTGGACCAGCCTACTGGATTTCTTCACCTCAATGACCTAAAGGCATGCTATCTTTCACAAGTCCCAATGAATAATGCCCAAGTAATGCCTTCATCTTCAGCAAACTGCTACCCTTCCAGCATTTCCTATTTCAGTGAATGGCACCAATATCTGTCCAGGTACCCACTCCAGAAACCTAGAATTCACCCTGGAACTCCTTCCTCTGCTTACCTAGAAGTTCAATGTGCATGAAATCCTGATAATTGAAAGATCGAAGATCTTTCTTTCTGCTACACTTCTCTATCACTCATGACTTGCTTTTAACCCAGAATCTCTCTGTCAGTAACAGTTCTCCATGTTATAACCATTCAGCGTGTTGAAAGCACACATCTTAGGATTGCTCCCCTCTTTTAAGACTACGATGTCTTTGAAGACCCCCTATCTCCTTTCCAGGATAAAATGACACTCCTCACAGTGGCGCATGGATTTATCCACAATCTAATCTCAGTTTATTTCCCAAGGGTCTTCCCATATGGACTGGTCCCCTTTCTCCACGGTGACCTTGCTGGTCTTCTCTGCCTCCATGACTTGGTCCTCTCTTCCCACCTAACAAACTCTTTTCCACTTTTCAAAGCTGTCACCTCCCTGAGACTTTTCCCGATGTACTTCTTCAATGCCCCAGTAGAGTGAATTATTTCCTTTGCTCCCACAGCACTTTTTCCTTGCTTTTATTATTGCAATTATTGTATTATTTTATAACTATTTGTCTATGGTTTGGCTCTTCTCTCTAGGACCCTTTTCCATTTACCACCGTAATCCCCAAGTGTCTGGCATTCCATAAGCATAATAATGTATAAATCTTCATGCATTCTTCTCTCTTTTGCTTCTGACTCATTTCTAATAAACCAATCAAAGGTTTATGTAGATAAAGTCCAACTCATTTTTTCCAGCTGAGCCAGTGCAAATGGACACAGGAGACCCTGAGAAATAGTAAAAATGAAAGATCAAGGACTGGGAACACAAAGGACACATTGAGCATTTGCAGTAGTGATGACTGGGCCCGCCGCACCCCCACGCACTTGCTTAGAAAATAACAGCAATGCCTTATCTCTGATTCCTGAGTTACACTCTCCAAAGTGTGGGCCTGTTGATGTTAACAACATCATGGCGAGTGAGTCAAGTGGTGTGCGTGCATGTGGCGACAGAGAGGAAAGTACTCTCTTTTGAGCATGTTGGAGAGCCTGGCTGGAAATAGAAGATCCTTTAATGCAGCACTGACACACTTCTACAAAGGGCCAGATACTAAGGATTTTTACGTTTTTGGATCATATACAAAACAGTAAGCTGATCTACAACATGATTGAGTTCCAGAAAACCTTTACTTATGGATACTGGAGTTATAATTGGAAAATATTTTCTACCTTTTGCAAACTATCCTTATTCCTCTGATTTCGCCCCCCCCCACACCTTCCCTTAAACACTTAAAAATGTAAAAACATTCTAATTTTGTAGCCTATGCAAAGATGGGTGTCAGCAAGCCAGATGTGCACCCAGGCTGCCCCCAGGCTCAGTTCATGGCTACCAGACTGGTTTGCTTCACTGGTGGTCACGTGGCCCTGACCTATGCCCACAGCAGCTTTATTCTCTGAGTGCAAGTTGGACATGCCTTGGGCCTCAGTGCAGTTCACATGCTCACTTATTTCTTACAGTAGTCCTGAGGCCCTTTCATCCTCCCTGTTTGACAGATGGTCAAACTTGTCCCCCAGTTTGTAACAGGCAATGTTGGGGTTTTGGACGTCTCTCCACTAGAGTCATGTGGCCCACGATAGCAGAGTATCGTTGCCATGGAACCCATCGTGTGATGGGTTATATTTTTGAGAACATAGGCATTTTTAGAAAAAGACTCAATTTTCACAAGCAAGATGTAGAAATCTAAAGTTCAATATGGTCATATACTGAAGATGAACTCAGAATTCCCCAAGACTTAATACACTTTTCTGAACCTCTTTGAATTCTTTCCCTAAAGTGTTTGGAGGAATGCAGAGATAATTTCACTTTCCAGAAGGACTCTTCCCTCACTATTGTCCAACACTCACACATATATGCACGCTCTCTTCTCAAATGTGCACATCAAATTACTTACCAGCTTTTATTTGCATTAATATCTAAACAACAGATGCCAACCTGCTGGCCCTTCCAGAAGGCCCTTCCAGGTGAATGCAAAAGTAGGCAATACATCCCTGTAGGAATCACCCACCACACTTGAGCTTGCTCTTTCTCCCCTCTGATTTCACAGTTTCTCCCCCTTGGACACCAAATTATTGTGAACCCCACTGGAGGATGCTTTAAGAGTAGGTCAACAGTAAGGTGGGGTAGGAGAGGGTGTTGAATGTCTTGTTTACATTTCTGAGAAGTTTATTCCAAGCTTCTCTCCCCCCAATCTCCACTTCCTCCCAGGCCTCACAGCTAGTTCATTTTGAGAGAATTGGGGTGTGACTGTCACCCCACCCCCCAGAAGCATGAGCTGCATGCCCTGGAGAAACAAATTCCTATTGTTCCTTGGTGATCAAATTAAGCTGAGGTTGAAGGTGGGAGTTAGAATTGGGTGACTGAGATAGAGAGAAACACAATAGGGAATTTGAAAGGTCTGCCTTGAGTAGCCTAGCTGGGAACCAGCTGAGGGAGCACTGTGTCCCTGAGTCATTGAACTTTGCCTGCTCCCTCTACTTTTGTTCTGTCTTTCTTTTCTTGCCCACAGAGGTGCTTGGAAGCCTGCCAGCTCCTGAGCAGAGTAGTTTTAATTCTTATTAGACGTGTCCTTGACTCCATAGCCTCATTCCCCTTCCCATCCTGACATCATCCCTTTCCCATTTCCAATGTATCTTTTTGGAACAAGGTCTGGGGATGAGCTGGGGTTTTGGGTGCGTTTTGGGGACCCAGGGGGGCCTCTAGGACTATCTATAGACTTGTTTCCTGCAGAGCTATGTGTCTGCGCTACCTCTCCCATGTGTCTTTCAATTCATTGTCTACCCTCAGATGAAGGTCACGGGCTCTGCCAGACTGCAAGACAGCAGCAGAGAGAATGGGCTATGGGGTAGGAACATCTGCAGCTTCATATTCACTTCATCCGGTCTTCTTGATGAGACTAATCAGAACAAGGCAATCTACACTTGAAAAACAAATTTAAAAGTGTATTTTTCCCATTGCTATTACTAGAGTCATTTGCTGATGGTTAGGAACTTGTACAACACAAACATATAGAAAAAAAGAAATCAAAAATCACCAGTGATCTCATGATTTGGATAAATCTTCTGGCATTTTCATATCTTTTCTTTAATCTCTATTCAGGCTTCTCTTTGTCTCTATCTCTACCCATCCCTTATGGTGTCTGCCATCTGATAGTCTGCTCCTCCCCACCCCCATTAACTGTCGTTTTGAACATTTTCTCATTAAAAGTTCTTTTGAAGCAATGATTGACATTTAATGAGTAGCTATTTGCTTTCCAAGACCAAGTTTTTTTTTTTTTATGCAGGAATTCATTGAGTTAAATATTTTTTAATGAAGTAGCACTGCATGATAACATTATACAAGTCTCAGGTGTGCTTTATTGTAAGTCAACATCTGTTTATATTACTAAGTTCACCACTGAAAGTCCAATTTTCTTCCTCACTGTGCAATTAGACCCTTGATTCTGAATCAGCATTGATGACATTAACATCCCCATTTAGCATCACACACAGACACACACACATATACACCCCTCCTTATCAAGAAGGCAGGTGGATCACAGGGGTAAGCTCTCTTGGTGGAATCTGTGGGTTTGGGTACGGTGGCAGGATGGGAGTAGAAAGTGGGCACATCAGGATGGATTACACTGTTCATCATCTCCTTGGAACCCCCCACACCTTGATCACTGAGCTGCTTCTTGGGAATGAGTATGGACCAGTGACCTGGAAATTTAACCAGGGTCAAAACTCTGTGATTACATGTTTTGAAGATTCAGAAAGCAACATGAGGGCCTCCCTGGTGGTGCAAGGGGTTGAGTCTCAGTGCATCAAGATATCAGCAGCCACTACAGTATGTGTTTGATCCCTGGCCAGGGAGGTGACCCGCATGGCACAACAGACCTCTCCTGCCCCACCCGCAGCTCACCTCAGCAGTGTACTTCAGTAGAGCTGCCTGTTCTGCTCCCCACTCTTTGGTGAATCCTCCCACCAACCTCCACACCCAGTTCTGGCCTATACCCCAGCTCTTGTATGCACAAATAATTTTTTTTTTAAGAGAAAGTGACAAGATTCAATAGGAACTCTGTCAAAATAAAACTAGATGAGCTTAGGAGAAGGTTTCATCTGTCTTCCTGGGGTACAAGCATCATCTCCTGCATCCTTGTTGGTGGTCTCCAGGTTACACTTTCTCAGACACATGCGCCAGAATAGATACTCCCTGTCTGTGGACCTGGTAACCAGAACAATCTATGTGCTGAACCCTTTAGGGGCACAGTTCCTGGTCATGTTTCAGGGGTTTGGTGGGCTAGCACAGAACAAGAGACTGGGACAAGTGACAGGTCAACAGCTCCTGTGAATGCACCTCAAAGATGCCTGACATAAACTATAAGGCAGAGCTCCCAAGGCTTGGAGTGGACCGCCAAGCTTCTTAGCTGTTCCTTCCAGGGACTGAGACCCTGTTGAGTCAGACAGAAATGAGGGTAAAGAAAAGAAAGAGGACAGTCCTTCATTGTCCAAGAGGCCAACTATCATGTGTGAGCATCCAGAAAATAAGGGGACCATTAATTAAAAAAATAGAATATTTTTCCCATAAAGCATATATATATTGACACATGGGGGCAGTTAAGGAGGAGAAAAGGAAAGTTATCCTCTCCCTTTAGTGATGAATGCCTCATTTACTGTTAGCAACTAGGGCCTCAACGGGTCCTGACCAGGCAAGAAAGCAATGGAAAGGTGGGTAAAGGACAAGAAAACGTTGCAGGATAAAAAAGAGAAAAAAGGCAGCAAGCATGGGATCGTATCCATTCATGAACGTGTATTGTGTCTATGTGTCTTCGGTTGTATGCTAGAAACTGGTGGCAGAGAATTAAATCTTTCAAACTCTGCTTTCAAGGGATCTACGCCACAGAAGATGTGTTCCCGGAACTTCTGCTTCACTGATAGCTTCCAAAGAAGTTCCAAGTTGAGCCATATGGAGACAGATAAAACAAAAATTCTCTATCTTTATTTAAACAGCATCTGGCCATTCATTCATTCACTCATTTCTCAAACCTACCTTACATCTTACTCCTAAAGTCATGGCTAAAAAGGATCTAGTTAACCAGGTCTTTGCCTTAGTACTTTAAAACTCACAGGAAACTTAACAAGTTTTACCTGTGGCATTCACTGTCTTATTAACAATTGTAACCTTAGGCCAGATTAAGAAGGGAGGTAGAATAACTTAAATCTTGAATCACTTAACACTGGGGACTAGGAGAGAAGTCAGAAGAGGGGGCGAAGAACAAAACGGACTGCGTTCACAGGTGCTGTGGTGGTGGAAGGACTACAGGGATGACACCTGAATTAAATATTATTATTTTTGTTTTTTTTAAGATTTATTTATTATTTATGTATACAGAATTGGGGTACAGGCCAGAGGTGTAGGGGCAGCAAGAGGATTCACCAGGGACAGAGTGGGGAACAGAACTGGCAGATCGATGATGTATATTGCTGAGGGGAGCAGTGGGCAGGTCAGGAGAGTTCTGCTGCGCCATGTGCATCACCTCCGGGGGCCGGGAATTGAACTCACACTGAAGCAGTCGTGGCCAGATTCAGAGTGCTGTACTCCAAGTCGCTGCACTACCAGGGAGGACCGAAATCAAATATTTTACAAAAATGAATGGCATGAGAAAATAAATAATTTAAAAAACTGGGGACCACACAGGCCTTCCGGGTGAAACCTCTGGGTTCAAAGTTGAGGACAAACATAAGAAAGAGGCTGACATCTATTTTTTTAACTTTGCATGGTATCCTGGACTGAGACTTGGGGGAGGCTGCACTGTTCCTGGGTACAGCCCAGGCTTCAGAGATGAAAAAGATGCAGGCCCTGCCCTTGGGTTCTTGCCAGCTCAGCAGAGGAGACAGAAAGGTAAACAACTGATTGGAATTTGAAGCAGAATAAAGTGTGTTCTAAATTGTGCAAGAGCCAGTGGGGTGTGGGAACTCATAGCGAGGCAGGACTCGTTTTATCATAGAGTGGAGTGACTGAAAACTTCCTAAAAAGGGCATTTCAGATGGGTCTGCAAGGATAAGTGAGATTTCACAGGTAGAAAAGATGGGAGGATGTTTTTCAGGCTAAGAGAATTGTACTGATGTACATGGAAAGGTTCCAGAGAAAGCAACTTTTCTGAGGTAGCTCAAAGAGATGGGGAGTCACGAGGGGTGATGTGAACCTCACGGGAAGGGCAAATAAATGACCCCCAGGTAGAAACTCCACTACTGCAGTGCCTGTGGATGTTCAGCAGGAGGCAGGTTGTGTTTTGAGGAAGGGAAAAGCATCTAGATAATGACTGTGGTGTGTTAGTAGAGGTCACTGAGAGCTGGGAGGCAAGGAGGCTGGGAAGCTGTTAAACAGAACTCTGAGCCAGACCTAGAACAGGGCAGGCATTTGGAAAAGCAGAGAGGAAAGGAAGGATTGTGCTAAATGGTGGGAGAAAAAAACAGCCTGGAGCAAGGTGACCTTAGGCTGTGGTCTGGGTGGATTGCAGAGGAGTCTGTGAAAGCTGAGAGACAAGTTGAAGTCAGATGATGCCCTACAAGGCAGGCAGAGGCCTTCAATTTCCATTGTATGCAATGTCTTCTCCATCGGAGCCCTCAGCCTCGCTGATCTGATGCCACCCACCCACACTCCACACTTTGTGGTTTTGATGCCACTTATTGTTTGGTATTTACATGTGGCCTTGTTTCTCTGTTGAATGTATGTTTTACATGTGCCCTAAGCTAGGTCATAAATTTCATAGGCCAGTCACATAAAGGTCTCAAGTTGCTGTAAGTATGGTGGTGTATCTTAGAAGCTGAGAGGTAAAGGAGGCTGGGGGTGTCCGTGGAGAGGCTGGGGTCATGGTCACCCAGCTCCTGCTAGGTCATAGCCCTACAGCCCCCACACAATTGACATTTCCCAATACCAACTTTTATGCTCTTGGAATTGCTTTGATGATTAAGAGTTCAGTTTGAGCAACAGCTCTGTAGGTCATATTTGATGTACTTGCATTTCATTAGCACGGGATCCCCAAATGTAAGTGACACTTTACTGCAAGAGGTCTCAGATTCCAGTGGTTTTAGTGTCTTGCCTGGTTGAGCTCCTTGACTTTGCTGGAAAAAAAAAATGAATAAACAGAAATCTTACTAGAGTTTCATCATTTAACCAGAGAAACCCTGTGCATCCTCACCCCCAATCCTTCATCCTCTAGAGACCCCTATCCTTTGAGAATACCAGTTGCTCTTTTTCAGCCTAATCCTGAAGAGAAAATCAACCAGGAGACTTGGGAATCAGGTGACTGAGTGCAGAAAGCAAAACTGTGAGAGCAAACACGGCAGGCCCGGATGTTTGCTTTGGTTTAAAGAGTTACTGGGGATCCTATATGAACCTTTTGTTGTGGGAGCTTTGCTTTCCTGGTAAATAGCTGGTTTTGAGTATCAATTTCTCCATGTGGCCAAACAGATCCTTAAAATAGACCTGATTTTCTTCTCTGCAGATCAGCCAGGATAATAAGCGTGACACCTGCACCCAGGTCCCGCCTGCATGCCGGGCAGTGGTGATGCTGAAGTGTGTGGGAGCCTTCTTTCTCCAGGGTACAGCTGTTTGGACATGTCACTGCCTCTGGAGGTCATGGCTTTGGTGGCCCTGACCCCCATTCAGGGGTAGATTCCTCATAGAAGTCTTTGCTGCCCCAGACACTGCTGGGCCTCTCACAGGGCCACACATACAGTCTGGAGTAGATTACTTTGGTTTACACTTTTAAACTTGGTTTCCCATGAAACATGGCATGAAACTCTGGTTGGCATGAGGGTAGATGTAGGTCCATGCACTGTGGTTCCTATGAGCACCTTCCCCTGGCCAGCAGATGCCTTCTTGTTCTAGGGTATGGGTTGGGGGTTGAATAGGTCATCATCCAGTTCTCAAGCCCCAGGAGATTCCAGAGTGTCCTCAGTCTAATATTTCTTCTCTTCCCCCTTTATACATATTTTCCACTGAAGTGAGACTAGGTCTTTATAGGATACACTAAGACGCACACATATGCCCTTGTATTAGTTCTCGGTCCTTATGGCCATGCTGGTCTTTTTCTCCTGAGAAGTCCTTCTCTTTCGTTTGTGTCTATTTAAGTCCTTCCCATCTTTCGAGGTCCAGAGTAGGCCTACCTCCTCACAAAGCCTTCCCAGAATGGTTCCTTGTCTTTCTTCACATTGGTTCCTGGCTTTGTGTCTTCATGGTATGTGGATATTATGTGAATATGTTTCATACCCCCACAGCATCTGTGAACTCCAGGAAGGCAGAGGCCACATTGGATTCTGTTCATCTTTTGTCCACAGTACTTAAAATAGCTCATCTCCAAGGTCCCTTTGCCCACTCTATCTTCATTTTTGAAATGCCCATAGTTACTTCCATTAATCTGGTGATTGACAAGTGCTTAAAAATTTGTTGATTTGTCTGTACTCTATATTAAAAATAACAAAACAATAATTATGAGGATAAAAGTTCAGTGTGATCCACTAGCCTTATTTTGGATCCTTGAAAATGATCATCTTGAGGAACCCTCCCTGGTGGTGCAACAGGTGAGAGCGCAATACTGTAAAGCTATCTGCAACCACTGTAGCATGAGTTTGATCCCAGGGAAGTGACCCACATGGCACATCTGACCTCTCCTGTCTTGCCCACTGCTCTCCTCAGCAGCCTCAGTGGTGTATTTCAGGACATCTGCCTTTGCTCCCCACTCTGTCACTGTTGAGTCCTCTCACAGCTCCTGCACCTCTGGCCTGGACTCCAGTTCTATATGAATGAATAAATAAATCTTAAAAAAAAGAAAGAAAATGAGCATCTCAAAATACCAACAGCCTCTGCTTATAATTCTCTTATTTAGTTGCCAACCAAGGGGGTCTGGATCCAGCTTTCTCTTGTTTAATTGAAACAGTTCCCATTAGCAAACGTGAAGTGAGCATCTGCTAAGCGCACCTCACTGGGCTGAACCCCACTACAGGGACCTGAGGCCCCACTCCTGGAGAAGAGCACTTAGAAAGCTTTCTTAGTCACCACTTCCCTCTTTCATCTTAGCCATGATGGGAGGTAATAGGACAGCTGCGCACAGTTGTCACGGGCTGTTCAGGGCAAGGGCAATCAGGGAAGGAGTTCCGGTGGGTTAGCAGCTGAAGTGGAAACCTGCAGCACCAAGAACACAAACTGGTTGATTCTCAAAGTGCACGCCATGGCCTGAGGTGACTCTGATAGACAATTATGCAAGTGGCCCAGTGGTTACCAGAACCAGATGAGACCTCCAAGCCAGCCCAAAAGCAGCCAAAACTTCAGCCGTCATGGAACAAAGTCAGCACAGGTCCCTGAGAGGAGCTAAATATATCCAGGTTGCCTGAGGTGCTTCAGAGCATGAACTTAAGGGGAAAAAGGGCAAATGTGGAAGCACTGATATGCCAGGAAGAGACCAGATTAGACCGTTCCCATGGCTGGGGAAGCACAGCAGCCAACGAGGAAAATCTCACCTGTGCCAACCAGGAGCAGTGCCTAGTCACAGTCAGTCTCTGTGACCGGAGTGTCTCATGCTGGGGCTCTCAAGCCCCCTGAGAATTTAAGCATGACAGATGATCAGGAACCACACCAACCTTCACCACCTTAATGACTTACAGAAATGCAATGTTTTTAAAGGAACTGGGTACATAGTTTACAAAGGCAAGTCAGCTCATAATCAGTGATGGGAGCGTGCAATGTCCAGGGTGCAATAGCTTGGTGACATGATGGCAGAATCCCACCTACTAGAGGTCCCCAGAACAAGCTAAGAAGGGTGTCATTTTGGATCATGTACCTGGTTTGCTAGGAACTGGGGGAAGCCAAGTTGAAGTACCACTCAAAGGTGGTACTCAAGTACTTACTGGTACTTTCTAGCAGATATTATATCAGCAGTCCTTTGAGGCAAGTATCATTCTCCATTTTATAGTTGAAGAAACTGGGTTTGCTTACCTTTCACAGGCCACATTGTCAAAAGTTTTAAAAAATATTTATTTATCTATGCATACAGAACTGGGGTACAGGCTAGAGGTGCAGGGGCAGTGAAAGGATTCACCAGAGAGAGAGTGGAGAACAGAAAAGGCAAACTGACGAAGTACCCTGCTGAGGGGAGCAGCGGGAGGGTCAGGAGAGGTCTGCTGTGCCATGTGAGTCACCTCCTGGGGTGGGGATCGAACTCATGCTGAAGTGGCTTTGCTTCTTTATGCTGTGCTTTAACTTGCTGTGCCTCCAGGGAGGGCCCTGATAAAAATTTTTAAGTCAGAATTGAAACTTAATCTTCTCTATGTCCAAAGCCTAGGCTCTTTCTCATCTGTTTCCCAGTGATGTCTACTCCCTTTGGATATAAAACCCTAGCCAGGAACAGACTCCAGGGAAGGCCTAGCATCATGAGGATGTGGGGAAGGGCATCAGGAACTCCTTGCACATAAAACCTCCTTGGTCTTGGTGCAATCAAAAGCTAACAATCAGCAAACACTTCTCAACCAACTCAATGCTTCTCCACTTGAAATTTCTTTTTCCAAAGTGACATTTCTCTGAGAAATATGCTTAACAAGGTAAAAAGGTAGATGCCATTGCCTTTTTATTCTCTTTTGCTTTTAGCTTCTGCTAACCTTGTTGGTCACAGCCCCATCTCCTTGGTCTTTGACCTCAGCCCAGAGAGAAAAAAGTGCAGGTTTGCCTAACCTTTATACCACATGGCTCTGAACAGTGCATAGTCTGGTCTGAATCAAGTTCCCCAGCAGAGGGGTGGACGGGCTTCTACTGACCCTTCCAGGAAACACTTGTCCTTCCTCCCAAGGTTGTTAATGGCAATGGAGTTGGGATGGTGCAAGGAGACATCAGCCTACTTCTCTATAGGAAATCCAGAAATGGTCCCACCAGCTTCTTCAGGATGAACTTCAAGCGCCTTTACTCACTTCGGCTTGCCCCACATCCTTTCATCACTGCAAGGGTTGGCCACACATTCCTGAAACACAGGCTAACGCTTGACCGCAGAACAAGCAACAAGGGTCTTATACCTCACTTCAAGGCACACAAATCAGGTTCTCGAGCACTCTTCCTGTCCTAATGCTGACGTTCCTTAGGATTTCATTTTGGGGAACTTCTCTTCTGTGGGTACACATTTTCCTTGGCCAAAGTCATTCTTCAGTGTGATAGCCACCACCAGCTAGATATCCCTGCCTCTGAAATCTTTCCTCAGACCCCAGTACCTCTTTGTCCACTAGATATGAATATTTGGAAGGCCCTGGGGCCATGGCGAAAGCTCAGTGACTCACTGCTGAGGGCCTGGCTGTCTCTGCTGGAAAGGTTGGCAGCTCAAGCAGAGGTCACCTCTGCCTGTTTGGATTTTGCAGCTTCTGTTGCTTTGTGAGACAGATTGAAGTGGTGGGGGGCTTGTGTTTTAGAATTACAATTGTGCTCAGGTCCTAACATCTATTCCTTATTTTTTATTTTATAAATATATTTTTTACATTATTCTTCATTTTGTACATTTTTTTTTTTCATCTCAGTTGTAATCCCTGTGGGCTTCCCACCACCACCTCCCCCACGTGCCATCACCATAGTCCCGTGTGCTCTTCCCACCTCAGTTTCGATCCTTTTCTTCTCTCCTTCCCCACAGAATGTCTCTGGCTTACTTCTTTCTGTTTAGTCATCTAGATGCTACAAACTTGGAGGTAGATACATCAGGATTCTATATCTGGTTCTCGTGCAAGTATACTAGATGGCATTGAACATGCTGCTTTGCCTTTCTGGGTCTCATGAAATAATTGAATTGTATATTTCTAGCATTCCCTTCTCACCTCTTTCAGTGTGAAGTATTCTAGTACTTTTAGGTAGTGTGCGTCTTTTTTTTCCCTCCAAATTATATTTTTGTTTCCTGGGAAGATACTACAAATTTCAGCAACTTGGCAAATTTCATCTTGCATTTTCTTACTTGAGTCAAAACTTTTTGAAGAAGGCTGAGAAATACTAGTGGGTTTCAACATTGTCCAAAATTCAGGCTTCTATCATAGATACACACACAACAGGCTTAAAGATAGAGGTAAAAATAACTTCGTCCCCCACAGACACATATTTTTGTCCAACTCGTCCATCTTCTTTTTTTCTGAAACACGGACTGCTGGAAACAGTGGTTGCTTGAACACACTGTCGAGTGTTTGTCTAGACTGGTGACTGTAGGTAGGAGCTATAATTCCAGGTTGTAAATAACTTGATGAAATGCAATAGTGTGAGTTGCCATCTTTCCAAGGATTTGCCTTGGTAGGTGCATAGGGACATCTATTTATTTCTGATGGTAAAATAAATTAAATTTTAATCAAAGTGACATAACTTCTAAGTTGACGTAACTCAAAGGCCCTAAAAACTGCAATACAACAGCCTCCTGATACCTTCCCACACCCAATTCCCCAAAGACAATTACATTCAAGTCTTTCAGCTCTTTCTTGTGACACGATCTTCCACATTTTAAATCATATAAAAAATAGTGCCGTCACTTAATTAATAATTTGATACATTTTATTTCACTTTCTCCAGGCCTCCAATTCCTCCAAAGGAGAATTAAAAAAAAAAAAAATCAGTGTTTCAATTATTACAACTAGTGAAAGATTATTCAAGCTAGAACAAATACTGGACTATGATTTTTTCAATTGTTTGTTCGTATAGGGAATTCATAGTTGCCTATTTCCTCTTCTCCTTTATTTTCTCTTCTTCCTCTTCCTCCTTTTCTTCTTCCTCCTCCCTTTCTTGCTGCTTCTTTCTCCCTCTCCTTCTTCCTATATTCTTCCCTCTCCTCCTCCTTCAGTTAATTTCCTCTGTCTCTTCTTTCTCCTTTTTTCCCTGTTCTTCCTCCCCATTCTGTGGTGTACCATCAAGAGGTACCAGGTACCCCCAAACTTGCATGATCCAGAGGGAATTGGCCATCCATGCGCATACTATTCTTAGTGTAAAAGACCTTTAGTAGAATTTGTGTGCATAGAGAGAGAAGACAAGAAAGGCTATTCTGAATAAAAGAGCTAAAATTAAGCATCCCTTTATGGGTAAATTCCAGCCAAATAGGTTTGTCCTAAAAAGGGCTGCTGATAACCGAAAGCTTGACAAAAGTCTAAGATACCTCCTTTTGGGGACAAAAGGGGCCAGGCAAGTCTGGGATGAAAGGAGTAAAATCCGAGTACAAATCAATATAGCAGCTGACGTTGTCAGTCTCCCTACTGTCTCTCCCAAGTGTCTCTATATGTCCCTCTTCCATGTGCCTCCACCAAGACCCCCACCCCGAGTCCCTGGTGCAAGTCCAGAGCTGAGAATCAAGAGAGCACATCTCCAGGTGACTTTCTAGAGTGCACCTGCCTCATAGCTCCACCTGGCCACAGTCCCCTGTAGCTAGTCCAAGGTGCCTGCTTGTAAACAGGGGCAGTGGGCATAGTACCACCCCCTTTTATGGTGACACCACTGTTATACCCCTTGTCCTCCTGCCTCCCTCCCGCCTCCCCCTTCCTATCCTCCTCTTGCTTATTATCCTTGTGTCTATACCTAAAATGTCCATCACCAGTCAACACCTTTTCTATGTAAACTCCATGCAGTGAGACCAGGCATCTGTGGAGGATGGAGATAATTTGGGACTCTCTGACATGCCTCTGAGCCTAGTGCCTTCTTTGCCTTCTTGGCCTATAGGTCTCCCCCCAGCAACCTCTGCTCCAGCTGTTCCTAGGTCTTGCTCTCCAGCTCCCTGCAAACCTGCCCACGTGGAAACACTTACCTTGGTCTGGGAATATCCTTCATCTTTCTCTCATGTTGCAACTCCTGTTTCCTAGGTCCCATGTTTTCCTCTTTCTTGACCTAAACCCTCATTTTATTGGGGCATATTTTCTAAGAATTCCTGAGAAAAGGTAAACAGGCAGTAGCATTTTGAAATCTTTCTTGTTTGAAAATGTCGGTATTCCATGTTCATATTTACCTAGGACCTTTAGATGGAAAGTGTTGAAAATATTTTTTCTTCAAAAAATATATATATATTTAATCTACCAGCTTCCCATGCACCTGTTGAGATGTCTGCTACTATCTGCTATTCTTATTCTCCATTTCTTTCTAACCAATTTTTCCTCCAGTGGCTTTTATTATGACTAGTCATTAAAATTCTAGGATTATGCACTTTAGGTGAGTCAATTTATTAATTTATTATGTGGTGTACTTAATGGACCCATGCAGTCTAGAACTTTTCTGCTTTTTACTTTCTGGTATTATTTCTTGTATAATTTCTTCATCATAATTTCCCTGCCTTTTTTCTTTTTTCATGCTACAATTATAATTGGTCAGTAAAATAATTCCCTTGATTGACGGTGATTTTTAAGAATCTTATTCATCACCTTACACATTTTTTCTTACCTTGTAGAAGATTCTTTCAACCTTACTTTTTGGCTCTTCCACTGAGTTTATTTAGTCTTTACAAAATACTTTTATAGTAAAGCAACTTTTATGCTCATGGTTCCTTTTTGTTTTTGTTTTGCATCTTATTCTTATTTCATGGACACAATTGCTCTCCTGTCTCTGGGAAGATAGCAATAGCAAAATTATATATTCATGGTTGTTTTCTGCTTTCTGCATTCCCTCTATGTTTTCCAGGTTGATTTGATACTGTGTGTAAATATCTCTATCTTTCTTGTTGGAACATTATGTATCTGATGTTTTGTTGTCTGTTCTTATATAAGAGTAGGATTATCAACTAGTCAACTACCTCTAAGGACCCCATCAGGTGGCAAATAGGCTTTTTCTGCATACAGCTGGTCTTATCTGGAAGATAGGAAATGCTGTGCAGAGGTGAGTTCCTTGAAACAGGGTTCATGAACTAGTAGGCAAAAGTTCAGTGTTTTTCCCCCTTTTACTTAGGATGACCTGTTTTTGTTGTTGTTTGTTGTTTGTTTTGTTTTCATTCTTGAACATTAGAAATCATCAGAGGATTAGGTAAGTGATTACTCTCTGAGGTCAACTCAGATGACCTCAAGACTTAGAACTGTGTACTGGACACAAAGTGAAAACTTCAGCTCATTGAACTTGAAGAGCCCTTCTGTGGTAGTAACTGGCAAGAACAAACACTTGAAAAAGATTAAGAGAAAGATTCCTTGATTATTACAACTACCCACAGAACTGGGACTTATGTGGTTTTGAATGGGACTATTGTAAAAACATAAAAATATAATATTACATGGTTGTAGTGTTTGACTTTCAAAGGAGCGGTTTCTCCCACAACACTGTGTGCTTACGTGTGCTTGGGAGCTAGCTGCAACAGGACAGTCAGGTGGGAATAAAGAAATTACAGCTAACACTGTCAGCAGAAAGTGGAAATGTCTTCCCCTTGTTCTGAGAGCAAGGAGTTTTCATATTTTAAATGAAAGGTGCCGAATCTGAACTCCCTCAGCCCTAGTCACAACCAGGCCATCAAATCCATCCCTGAACCTAGAAGTGTTTCCTCCCTTTCATCTGTCCACCCATAATTCATCCAACCACCTCTTCTTATCCTACTGACTTGCCAGGACCAAGTCGAAAAAACTTTACTCAATCCAGTTCTGTTGATCTCTCTCTTCCTGAGTATCTGCAGCACAGATACTGGCATTCTTCATCCCATAATGCAAAAACTTGGACTCAGATTGTGGTTGTCCTCAGCTGTGTTCACAAGCACACGCACCTCCCAAGGACTCAGCAGGTAAACAATGAAGGTGCTACACGAGTCCTATCAAAAGAGTCCCGGGGAAAAGTCTTCAGGATAGATGTGCAATTGTCACCTGGCAGGAATGTAGTTCAAACATAGATCTTCCAGTTTTCAAGGAAAGCCAGATATCCACATTTTCGTATCGACTTTTAAGAAAATACTGGTTCAATTTTATAAAACACTGTGTAGGACAATCACAGTGGGTGTCTCTTCAGATAGACTGGCAGCTTCTGATGTGTGCTGTCAGTCCATAAAGCAATGAGCTTCAGGAATTGACTGTTTCTGAATGCCCAAGACAGTTCATACATGAAGCAGCATGTATAGTAGCCTGAGAAATACTCAGCTTTTCAGAACAGTACCTCCAAGTCAAGCAAGAGCCTCAGTGGATACTCTTACAGCGTGTAGATGGTACAAAGAGAAACCTCCCCCTAAAACTCATTTGTGTATTAAAAACAGCTTTTTGCTCCCAAATGTGTTGGGCCTTGATGCATTTGCCTGGCAAGTGTGCATAAGATATTAATATCTGTAGCACCGTTGCATAAACCCTCTTTGGTCATTTCTTTATAGCTATTACTAGAAGTGTAAACCATCTACTTTTTCCTCATCATTTCATTAGCTTCTCACTCCTACTCCCCAGAAAACCCTCAGTAATGATGCTACCAATGCTACCTCTTGGATATTGGGTGAACCAACCCAGCTATGCTCTTATTTGAATTGAATCAATCCGCAGCATGCAATGCTGTTGATTTTTTTCTCCTCAAAACTTCCTCTTTGATTTTGGGGGCTTTACTTCCTCCTGAATTGTCTTCAGTCTTCCTCATCAGATTCTGTTGCCTGCCCCATTTCTAACATGCAAGTTTTGCAGGCGCCTTTCCAGTCCTCTCTCCTGTCCCTCTACACATTCACCCTGGGTGACCTACCCTCCCTCGTGACACCCCTGCCTCCACCCCATGAGCGCAGTGACGCCCAGTTCCACCATCTCCACTGCAGACTCATCTAATCAGCTGCCTTCTGTCAGTGTCTGTCTCCATTGATACTTGAAACTCACATGTCCCAGGCTGAGCTCACCATTCCCACCCTCCCTGGGCTCTATTCCTGCATCCTTGACCATTTTAAAAAAAGATTTATTTATTTATGCATACAAGAACTGGAGTAAAGGCCAGAGGTGTGAGGGGGAAAGGATTCACCAGAGAAAGTGGGGAACAGAACAGGTGGACTGACTGAAATACACTGCTGAGGGGAGCAGCGGGCAGGCCAGGAGTGGTCTGCCACACCATGTGGGTCACCTCCCACTATGAAACTATGGCTGCCCATAGTTTCATAGACTGCTTTAACCCATTGCGCCACCAGGGAGGACCCTGCATCCTGGACTTTGGTAGAGCCATGCCTAGCACCTCATGGCCCACACATGTATTCCACACTGCCTCCCAGTATTGAATTACCCAGAACACCTAAAATGAAAAGTCAGGGTGCCAAAAACTTAATTTGCAAGAGTTCAGGGATTAAAAAGAGGATCCAAGAAGTTTTCCTAAAAAAAAAAAATCAGAAACTTTTAGTATTGCTTAGTTATTTAATGTTTTTAAAGATTTATTTATTTATGCATACAGAACTTGGGTACAGGCCAGAAGTGCAGGGGCGGTGAGAGGAGTCACCAGAGACAGAGTGGGGAGCAGAACTGGCAGATCAACAAAGTGCACTGCTGAGGGGAACAGTGGGCGGTTCAGGAGAGGTCTGCCATGCCATGTGGGTCACCTCTGGGGCGGGGATCAAACTCACACTGAGGTGACTGTACCCTAACATGTTGTGCGACCAGGGAGGACACTCCTTAGTTATTTTATAACTGGATAATCAACCTATTTTCAGTGATGTATATGGGAGGGTGGACTTAACCTTTTCAGGGTATAGAGTCACTAAATAAGTTTTTAACTGCAGCTCTTATGATCCTCTGTCACCCTGTTCCACATCCAATTGTTTCCTAAGTCCTACTGATTTTACCTTATTGACAACAATTGAACTAGCTCTAATGCTCTTTTCTATGCTATCTGCTGCCTGAATTCCTATAGTGGCTTCTTGACTGAGTTTCTCTTCCCACCTGTCCTTTGCAGAGCTGTGTATCTGCTTCCTGTAGTCACATGCCTTCCTAAGATCTTTCCAAGCTACTTAGTAATTTCAAGGTCAGCTCCACATGAGCCTGGCTGGCAAGTGGCCTGTGCTGTGCTTCTCCTAACTCACCACACTACTGGTCTCCACATACTACTCCCCATTTGGCTTCCACTCTAGACTTGCTGTGCTCACTCCCCACTGAGCACTCACAACCCCGCAGCGGGGGACAGGGCCTTCATGAGAAGTGAAATAAAGGCAAAGCTTCTAAGTGTGTGGTCAGCAGAAATAAATTAACCCAACCCCCACGAACCCCAAGGTTAAGCTCTTCCCAAGGAAGAATCATTAAGGGCACAGATATAGACTTCAGCTGGCAAATCATTTCCTTCCGCCTGGAGGGTGTCCTTTGTGCTGGCTTTGCCCACCAAATGAGGTAGCTTCCTTGCCAGGGTGGCATGCCGAAGAGGACCATTGTCTCCTTTCCCTCCGTGCCTGGCTCAGTTTGAGTATCTTCGTGTCGTCAGCCAGCCATGAGCCAAGTGCTCAGCTGACAGAACCCGTGTCAGCTGTAAACAGAGCCAGGGAGAACGCGGTGTGAGCCTCTGGTCTGGACATGGCCTTGGCATTACTCACTGGTGCCCCATCCTCTCCTGTCTCCAACATTGCCCATTTCATCAGGGGGGCGAGAGTGGGAAGGAGGGGGAAGCGGGCCAGCACTGAGGAGTGGAGGCTGTTTGTTTTCTCCTTTGTGTTAACAATACAACATCTGTTCCCCAGTCTGGCAGCTGGACTGAAGTGAAATGATGTGAGTATTCATTGCTCTCTGCATCAGGGGGTGGGGAATGGGAGAAAGAGAATGGGGGTGGGGGTGGGGAGAGGCTCCCTGAACAATAACAGCACGACAGTGATGAGAACACCTCCAACACCAGTAGGCAGATGGGGCCGTAGAACCCACAGAACCCAGTAACTAGCCATTCTGGCAGATCTACATACTGTAACTAATCCACTGAACAGCAATCTGTGTGCCTTTTTAATAGAATCACCCAATTAAGAGGATACTGTTTACCTAGCAAATATCTATTTTGGCTCATGGACTTTGATAGAAAACTCCTTTGTTTACCTAAGAGTGAGGGCCGAGAGAGGTGGAGTGAGAGCAGAAAATACTATGTGAGTGGAAAAGAGAACATTAAGGGGGAAAAGGACCCACATTCCCTTGCTGTTCCCCCTGATTCCTGTTCTTGTTCCTTTTCTGATGGCTGATATCCATATGCTCCAGAATACTTGGTGAGCCTTGCCTCTTTCAAACTGGCTATACTCACCGTCAGTGTTTTCCTGGAGTTGAATGAATACCTTTACCATCTCAAAACAGAACATTTCCAATATTTACTCCAGCATAAGTCTATCCTGTGAGTTCCAGCTCATGTCCACTTGCCTGCTTATCCTCACCAATTGTATATTTAAAAGGACACCCAGCTAAGCGTCCTTAAGACAAGAGTTTGATGGCCTCCATCCTCAAAACTTGCTCTTCCGTAGTCATCCTCATCTCAGTGAATAACATCATTTTTTAACTCTTCTCTTACCCTTACTTCCCACAATGAAACTGTTCACAAATCCCCTTGACCCTGCCTTCAACGTGTACCCTAGAAGTTGGCTCCCTCTTCCCACCTGCTCTATCTCCTTCTGCAAGCCATCACCATGCAGACCTACATCATGACCAGGTTCCTGATGGCTCTGCTTGCAACTCTCTGCCCGCTGCCCCTCCCTCCATGGAGTCTGTTACACAGTACTTTGAGTCTATAACACAATAGCAGCAGCACAGGAACCCAAATCTAATCTAGATTTGGCCACTCTTTTGCTCAAGACCCCTAACATCTCCCTTCTCACTCAGAAGAGAAGCTGGGTGCTTACAAAGACTTATGAGGTTCTCTGCAAATAGCCTCTTTCTGTGTCTAGAACATGCCAGGCACAATCTCAGGACTCTTCCCCAACTACTCCTCTTTCTGATTTTTGTATAACATACTCACTCTTCTTTAGTCTTTTCCCATCATTTTCTAATCAACTTTCTAACTTTATTTTTCTCCATAAAACTTATCTCACCTAGCAAGTTGTAACTTCTACTTATTTGCTTCATTTTTGCCTGTTCCCAAGGATAATGCAGGCCATGCAAGGGCAGGAATTTGTCTGTTTGGTTCTCCACTGGACGCCAGCACCTGGAACAATGCCTGCCACATAAAAGGCACTCAATAAATATTTAATGAATGAATGAATTGGTGAATAAACAAATAAGTGGGTACATGACCTCTGCTATTGTTTATGGCAGAATGGATAGTCAGTTACAGGCTGGATCCACACCCTCTGAATCAATGAGAAAGTGTTTGTTGAGTGTTGAGTGTTTACCCTGGGTGTGACAGTTCTCCTCCCCAGATAAAATGGTGGGCCAGGAAGGTAAGATAGACTCTTTACTCTACGGGAAACATTATGTCTCTAGGGGAAAGGGTTTCAGACCATCTGTAATGAAAGGTTTGCACAAAGGCTGAGGTTCCAATTTACAGAGCTTTCTCCCATTCCTTTTCATAGACTGGCTGATCCTGAAAACTTCTGGAAAAGGTAGTAGATTACATAGGCAGGTGACCTGGAACAAGAAGAAAAAGGGAAGAAGGAAGCTGTCAGGTCAAGGTCCTCTCTCTCCAGGGGAGATCACAGCCCTTTCCTCTAGTCTTCTTCAGGCTACCTGTGCTATTGGCTTTGTTTCTAATGCATCAGCTTTCCAACCCCTCAAGATCAGGGCTAAGAAAAAGAAAATATGACACAGTGATCTTTCCTCATGTTAACCAGTGTGCCTGTGGTACTCACAGCATGTTGAAAATGTCCATCTTTGTTCTTTGTGCATCTTTTGGGGGACCATCAGATACAAGGAAACTGTGCTAATGTGTAAATTATATTAAAGACAGTTCTAAATAACACATGCACCAGTAAATGTTAATGTAATTAAAATAATACCAAAAAGTAGCAGGCAGGGCTTTTTTGCAGATTAGGAAACATATTTGGAGATGCAGTTCAAGAATACATGAGGATTGTCTTGGGTTATGGATCTGACTCCGTGTATTCTGGTACCCAGTCCAGTGATCTAGCATTTACACTGTAATTCAGGTCTGCCTCCTTGAGAATTTTATAAACCCACATAATTCATCATACTTGCTCATATCATACTTTATGTCTATCTGGTCCAGAAGCACCAAGAAAAATGGTGCATGAAATGCATTTGTGTTTTTATTGATATCTGACTGCAAAGGTTGGAGATAGGACTCAGAAATCTGTGAAATTATATTAGGGCTCTATCATTTATGAATTTAACCAGTTCTACAGTAGCGAGTGCCACCAGTGATGGAATTTAACCTCTCTAGTCTCAGGTTCTACATTGCTTGTCTGGGAGACAGTAGTAGTTTCCATATATATTGGTTATTACAGGATTCATGGGTATATTTATAAAGCACTGAATTGGTTTGCTAAGGATACCACAACCTGGTTGTTACCAGAGACAGGTCACATGAAAAACAGAAATTTGTTTCTCATGGCTTAGGAAGATAGATTCCAAGAACAAGGTGTCTCTAAAGGTGGTTTTCCTGATATCCCTTTTCTTGCTTTATAGATAACTGCCTTCTCCCTTTGTTCTCATGAGGTCTTTTCTTTGTGCACACACGCTCAATATCTGCTCATACACCCTAATCTCTTCTTGGATGGACACCTGTCACTCTGGGCTAGGGCTCACATTAACGGTTTCCTTTTAACGCAATCACTCCCTTTAAGGCCCTATCTCCAAATGCAGTCACATCCTGAGGTTATAGGGGTTAGACATGAGGATGGGTCATGTCCCTGATCGGTAGCAAGCACCTAAAACAGTGCTTAGCACATAGTTTTCTAAATGAATAAATAAAAATCTAACATCTTGTTTGGCTTCTTAAGGGTGTTCTGTTAAATTCGTAGCCATGTGTACACAATTGCACTTTTCTTATTTTAAATACATCTCCTGCAAGCTTCCAGAATGGTCGCTCATCCTGGTATTTTTATACTGTTGGACTATGAGAGAGTCTAAGTTGACTCTCTTAGTCTTTGTGAACTTACAGAGTTTGGTGATACCCTCTGTCAGCTTTTAGCTGTCCACTGAGTGTTTTGATGGCACAGCAGTTAGTCAGGAGACCTTGGTTCAAAGCTTGGTTCTGAGGCCAACTAAGTCTAGACAAATCACCACTTTGTGGAGCTCTTTATCTTCCAGGTGAGGGTGAGGAGAATGGACTCAGAGCTACCACTGCAGGTTCAGAGATCAATGAGTACATTATATAGTAATGACGAGCAAGTTCTGTGAACTCGAAAGAGATGGGTTAGAAGTCCAGGTCTATTGCTTTGCAGTTAGAAGTCCCTGTGCATCTTGCTTAACTTCTGCAAGGCTCAGTTTCCTCATCTGTAAAATGGAAACCCTTGTTTAGAATGCAACTGCCTTGCATTCTAAGGTGGCTGTGAGAATGCATCAAATAATGCAGCAGAAGTCACCACAGCACAGTCCTTTATGATAGAAAGTTTGCGTATCCTAAGTGTGCAAAGCCCCTGTGGTTTTCTTCTTTTCCCCATCCTCTTCCAGACAGTTCATATCCAGAGCCACCTGTGTGCTCCATTCCAGGGGGAAGGGATAGCGCGATTCTGGCTTGGTTTGAAGGAAAAACAATTTCTTCTGTTTTGTTTCTGGTTCACAAGAATGTTCACTGCTTTGCTTGCCTCCTTTGTCCAAAGCAGTGCACTCATCTCACATTTCTCTGTGGAGCCTGAGTAGGAAAATTTATCAACTGCCCGAATAGGCACATCATAGTGAGATCACTCAATAAGACCTCCTTCATAATCAAGATATGAAAATCATTGTGTGCATGCAAGATACTTTTCATTGAATTTTCTTATCATGCTTTCTAGAGCCTTTTATTCAGTGAAGTGCCAGATATTTTTTTTCTTTCGCTTAAGCATCACTGCAATGTGTAATATAATCAATATTGAGAAGTAGTCACATTAACCTTTAAGCATTAAATCTTTCTTCCTTTTCACTTAGAGATCAAATGGAAAAATGAGAATGGTGCTATACTCCCATCCATGTTGGCTGAGACAATATGTAACACCAAATCTCTTGGTTCCATCTGAAAGGTTGACAGCTATCTGGTTTCTGAGTACAAGTCTTAGATCCTGTATCTTAGTTCTTGAAATGACTGCAGGCACAGAGAGTTGCAGGTAGTGGTATAAAAAAAAAGGGGGGGGGGAGGAACTCCTTTAATACTATGGATTCAGTTTTAGATCAAATGAAGTAACATTTGAGATTCAGTTGAGAGAACATTCTGACATTCCAGCTTTATTCTGCTTCAGTTGTTTTAAAAATCAGAAATTCTCATGCAGCTAAAATGACTTTTCTGAGTGTTCTTTAAAAATACTTCTGGCACGTTGTGAAGGGTAAGTAGAAGTTTATTGCAGATAAAGGGCTATCAAAGACTCATTTAGATTTGATTACCAAATGACAGTATGTCAAGTGCTGAAGACAGCAGTTATGTCTCATGAAGTCTGGCTAAATATCTTTGCCTCCTTCAATTTTTTTTTTTTTAATGTTTCAGGGGTACCCAATTCTGACTGTTTTATCTATTTTACCTGCTTGTCAAACTGAAAGTGTGGCAGCAGAATTGAATCAAATTGATTTTACCACTTCAGATGTGGTTTGATCTGATCAAAATCAAGTGGTACCTCTACAGTGTCTTGTACGATTTTATACTTCCATTAATCTCACCCATTAGACTGAGAAACAGTATTGATTAACTTTATCTCGAGTCTACAAAAACTTCTAAAATATCAGGTGTTATTTCCTTCTGAGCAAAAGGAGTTTTTGAAATGTTTTATTTTGAAATAATAACAGATTTTAGGAAGTTGCAAAGATAGCACAGAAAAGTCCCAAACAGCCAGGTCCCTCCAAGGGTCACTTCTTCCTTATCATGTACAGTGCAGCATCAAAGCCAGGCAACTGACACAGACACGGTGTATGTCCTTTGCCGTGCTGTCTGGTTTTAGACTTAAGAAATCTGACTTTTTGGGCCTTCCCTGGTGGTGCAGCAGGTTAAAGCACAGCACTGCAAGCTAGCCAGAGCCAGTTCAGTGCGAGTTTGATTCCCAGCCCTGGAGGTGACCCACATGGCATGGCAGATCTCTCCTGTCTCGAGCACTGCTCTCCTCAGCAGTGTACCTTGTCAGTCTGCCAGTTCTGCTCCCCACTCTGTCTCTGGTGACTCCTCTCACCGCCCCTGCACGTCTGGCCTGTACCCAAGTTCTGTATGCATAAATACATAAATCTTAAACAAAAAAATATGACTTTAGGGAGATTGTTCTATAGTATTCTATTTGTGTGTTATCTTTAGTTTTAATGTGGTATTGGCCTCAAAATGTATTTGGTAGTCTTCTTTGTCAATTTTTGCAAGATTTTAGCAGACTAGGCATTGAGTCATCTTTGAATATTTGGTAGCACTTACTTGTAAAACCATCTAGGCCTGAGTTATTTTGGGGGGTGGGGGGAATTGTGGCAGGGAGAGGATTTTGGTTATTGTTTCAATTTCCTTGTTTGTAATTAGTTTGTTCAAGTTTTCTACTCTTTCTTTGTTCAGTTTTGGGTGATTTTGTAGTTCTAAGAATGTCTATTTTATCTAGATTGTTGAAGTTGTTTACATATAAATGTTCATCATAGTGGTCTCTAATTATCTCTGGATTTCTGCTATGTCTGTTGTAATTTCTCCTCTTTCATTTATGGTCCTATTTATTTGAGTTTTCTACCTCTTTTTCTTTGTGAATCTGGCTAGAGTTTTGTCTATTTTGTTTATTTTTCAAAGAGCCAGCTTTTGATTTCATTGCTGAAGACTGTCTTTTTAATTTCTGTTTCATTCCTATCTGCTTACATTTATAATATTTCCTTTCTTGTACTGACTTAGGTTTTGTTGTTATTGTTGTTCTTTTTCTAGTTCCTTAAGTTGGGAACTTCTATTGTTTTTTGAGATTCTTTCTCATTTCTTGATATGGGCCTATTTATCTATATTTTTCTATGAACACAGATGCTAAAATCTTAGCAAACCAAATTCAACAATGCATCAAAGGGATTATACACCATGACCAAGTGGGATTTATTCCAGGAACATAAGTACAATTCAACACATGACTATCAATTAGCATAGTTCACCACGTCAACAAATAGAAAAATAAAAACCATACGATCATACCAATAGTGCTGAAAAAGCAGTTGACAATGAAGGGAAAAGGAAGGCAGGATGCAAGGTAGGAAAAATTGCACTCAAATAAAGAGAGAATCTACATGTGCACAGGATAATATCAATGCACTTGCATAAAATTTTATGTATTTATGCACAATATAGGAACAGATCCTTCAAGGAAGTTAAGAATTTCTGTAAAAGAGAGAAGAAGCACAGTAGACTGTCATATGTGGGCTATGATTGATTTGGTGGCATATATCCCGCAGTGGTGATACCTGATGGCAAAAATTGTAATGTTACAACAATTAGAATGAGTAAATTATTATTAATAAAAGGAAAGCATTCTCCTTAAAACTCAAGGCAATTTCTAGATATAAAATTGAATATCTATGACTACAGCCCTGGGGGCAGATCAAGGAATGTAACTGCGCTGCATAGAGCAGCTCATTTAATCCTGGCAACAAGACGCTCAGACGGATTCTAGAATGACTATATCTTAGAGGAGTGGATTCCTATTAGAGAGAGGTTAGTGACTTCACAGGGTCATACAGCGAGGATGTGGGAGAGCCGGGATGTGCACACGACACTGTCCCTTTGTGCCTTGGATGTCACAGAGCCCAATTTGTGCTTCAGGGATGGAGCCAGATCCCACCACCCGGTGGGCAGAGGAGCTCCGTAATTCACTTGGAGTTCCTCTGCATGGGACATGTGTCTCTTTTCTATTTATATATTCATGTTTATATACATCTATGACTTATTCAATCAGTTATTTATATCAATGTGGTCTCAGGTATTTATTTCACTCCTTGGGCTAGCATAACACTATTTTAGAGCTTGGCTTGTTCCAGCTTTGGCCATTGGCAGCACTGGCAGTTTGCTGCTGTGTCCCTGTCACACTTTCAAATCAATGTAGAGTATTTTTCTGACTTGGTTTTTGTTTTTGAGCACTTGATTAATTTCTGGCATGGCAAATGTTTCAAACTTTTGGTCTATACATTCTGCTTGAGAGCTAGAATCAGCAATGTCTCCAAAAAGCATGCCATGTTTGTAATAACATTTGAGTAGAGGATACATTTATTTATAGATTTGCTTTTCTCCCCCCTTGTTTCTCCCAATGAACCCACATGTTCCACACAGCCAGCATCTCGACCTTCCTCCCTTACTCAGTGCTGTAGCCATAGCATAGTGCATACAGAACTGGGGTACAGGCCAGAGGCTCAGGGGTGGTGAGAGGCTTCACCAGAGACAGAGTGGGGGGCAGAACTGGCAGATCCATGAAGTACACTGCTGAGGAGAGCAGCAGGCGGGTCAGGAGAGGTCTGCCACGCCATGTGGTCACCTCTGGGGCAGGCGGGAATCGAACTCATGAGGAAGCGGCTTTAGATTCTCAGTGCTGTGCTTTAACCCGCTGTGCCACCAGGGAGGGCCCATCAGTGGTCTTTTTTAACATTCAGCTTTCATTTGTCCTCTAGAACTTGGGAGTATATTCCTTACCATTTCTGTATTTGGCTGTTGATAAGTTTTTCTTACAATTGGCATCTCTACGATCTAGTTGCCTCCACGATGGAACAGAATTAAGTTGAGAATAGCAATTCATTTTTTGTTTCCTCAACTTTGTGTGCAGGACATGAATTTAGTTCTGTTTGGAGAAAATAATGAGACTTGCAATAGATTTCCAGATAAGTGAGGACAATTTCTCAACATTTTCCTGTTTTCTATGATGTGGTAGAGTAACATCATTCTTAGTTAGCCTTGTTGGCATCGCTAGCTTTCCTTTACTTTTGACTCCCCCTGAGTGGTTCCCTCTGGGCATTCATAGTTGAGTCCATGAATAGCCAAGACTTCCTATGACCACCAGATCCAGCAAATCTTCCAAAGCACAGCCTTCAAAGCCCTGTTGTAGTCACCAGGTGGTGTCCACCTAGTCTAGCAAATCCATACGACTGCATCTGCATGCTTATATGGAATTTTCCGTTTGTTTTGTTATTAGTTAATTAAGTAATGTAAAGATTATTTATTTATTTAAGCATACAAGAACGGCGGTACAGGTCAGAAGCATGGGGAGAGGTGAAAGGATACACCAGAGACAGAATTGGGGGCAGAACAGGCAGATGCATTGAAATACACTGCTGAGGGGAGCAGCAGGCAAGATAGGGGAGGTCTGCTGCACATGTGGGTCAGCTCCCTGGCTGGAATTGAACTCGTGCTGCTAGTGGCTGGGGCTAGCTTCACAGTGCTGTGCTTTAACTTCTTGCACCACCAGTGAGGCCCTTCATTTTGTTATTTAAGCTCTGATACTTTTACCAAACTCTATTACATAAGTCCTCTTAGTCACTTTCCTGTGTGCTTTTTCTTTCCTACTCCTAATAACTATGTAAAATCTGGATTTATACTTTTCACTAGAGGTCCTTTATAATTCTTCAAATATCAGTAATAAAATGCCCTGATTATCATGAAAGAGTATCTTTTTTTTTTAAGATTGACTTATTATGTATACAAAACTGGGGTACAGGCCAAATGCACAGGGGTAGGGAGAGGATTCACCATAGCCAGAGTGGGGAGCAGGACAGAGAGAGCTACAAAGTACACTGCTGAGGGGAGTTGCAGGCAAAGCAACAGAGGTCTGCTGTGCCATGTGGGTCACCTTGGTGGTGGCAATGGGATTCACATTAAAGGCTGCTGCTGCTTCTCAGTGCTGCGCTTTAACCCATTGTGCCACCATGGAGGGCCCAAAAGAATATCCTTTCTGTTCTCTTTTTCTTTCTTTTTAGTTCTTGTTAGACTTAAACTTTGGCCAGATTTTTTTCCTTCCTGTTAGTTAGAGTTCAAAATGTTAGATCCTGTGGGGTCATTTTTGTTGCTGCTCTTAGTGAATTTTCATAGGCATCTCTTACCTTTCTACTTTCTGAGATGACTTGGATATAAGATAAAAGTATTCAGGGCTATGTTTAAAAAGTAGAACAAGCAAGACATACATGCCAAGGTAAAGATTGCCATTTCAGATAGTATGATTGAGGAAAGCCTTAATGAAAAGGGAGTTTTCAGTAAAGTGCTGAAGTAAGTGAGGGAGTGAGCCATGTGGTCTGAGGAAGAGCATTACTGACAGAACAGGTGCAGAGGTCCTGAGGCAGGGGCAAATCTTACTTAATCTAGAAATAGCAAAGCAAAGAGTATGACTGCAGTCAAATGAGAGAGAAAGAAATTAGCAAGAGATAAGTTTAGGGTGATAACAGGTAGAAGAGCATGTCATATAGCTTATGATAAGGACCTTTTGCTTTTATGCTGAGTAAGTGATAGGAATCCATTGGAAGTTGTATATGTAAGGTATATTTGTGTGTGTGAGTGTGTGTGTGAGTATGTGTGTGTCATGAGGGATATTCCCATGTCTAGGAGACTTGTGACTGGAATAAAACTGAAAAAGTAGTTAAGAGTTAAATTTTGCCAGACTGAGAACAATAAATTCTTCCTCTTGAGAAGAGAGCCATGTCATTAGGCAGAAGAGGAAATGCAGGAGTGTGCATTCACGACAATGGTTTGTTCTGCACATAATGTAGCAATGGATTGAACTACTAAATAGTCCATTGGTTTATTGACAGTTTCTAAATCTTGCAGTGGAGAAACAGATACATGCAAAGAAAGGTCAGGAGTCACCAAAAGAGTCAAACCAAGTCTTTTGACTGCTACTTCTGCACCATCTGAGGTGTAGAGATTCAGCTCTGATGAAAAGTACTAGCAGATCTCTTAACCTGGAGCTGCCGTCATAATTGTCCTGAAGAGAGATCTCAAAATGCGTGTGTCTCAGCCAATTCCTAAGCCAGTGGTTTGAGGGAGGTGATTCTGAGTTGTATCCCTGGTCAGGTACCAATGGTCTATTTTAATGTCTAGAAGCACATATTAGTGGATTACATATACTATTTTACATTAGCTATTTGTGAACAATGATAACTAATCAATATAGAAAGATGAGGGACACTTGACTACCTTTAAATACCATTTCTTTGTATTGGGAAAGAACATCACCATTAAGAATTTTTCATCAATCAAAAAATGTGGGGCTAAACTTTTCCTTTGTCCTTTCTATGATCAATGAGCAAGTTGGTGCTGGGCTTTGCTAGGTTCATTTTTCTCAATGTTTCACTCTAGTTATCAGCATCATTGTCACAGTTCAGAGTTGTTATCATTTGGGAATGCACCTGCTGGCTGAACACATTTTATGTTCTTAGTTTAAAAAAAAGGGGGGGGGGTGTTTAGCTTATACATTTCACTCTTAGAGGGAAAAAAATTAAGTCAAGTTGGTTTTGATTTGTACATGCTGCTCGACTGACTCATGACTGTTGGTGGACAACCTCCCTAGGTGATTCCACCCGATTGATCTGTGGAGTCAGGACTTAGAGAACCAGAGGAGTAAACATGGCTATGAAGATACTTTATCACAGTAGTTCGCAGCTGGGTTGCAGGGCCCACAGTGCTGTGCACGCTCTGGCTTTCTGACCTGAATTGGACTGTCACAGCAGAGCATATGAAATGGAGGTTGTTCTCCACTATTCTCTTGTGTTTTTACAAGGAATACAAGGGAACATTTATGTTTGGCACAGCACCTAAATCATAATAAGTCTTCAGTAAATGCCAGCTCTTCCCATCTCCTAGATTCTAAAATTCACATCTTGAAATCGAGTTTTATCATGAGAGTTGCCAGTCTTTTTTCTTTCTTAGAGATATGCAAGTTGCCTATAATCAGCATTATCTTGGATTTGATAAAGTAGTTAGTAGTGCCTGCCAGAGTACACTAGTCTCTAGCAAAATTCATACCTAATAATTTACAAGTTAATCCTTAATGTTTTATTTGAATAACTTGAATTGATTCAGTTTAAAATGAAAAAAAAAGGGTGTTTAGATGTTTAGTTTACATTTATACATTTAACTCTTTTTTTGTGTGTGTGTGCATTTTTCCATCTCATTTGCAATCCCCTTGGGCTTCCCATCACCAAATCACCCCTTTTCATTCTTAGAAGGAAAAAATTTAAATCAGGTTAGTTTTGATTTGTACATGCTGCTAGGCTGACTCATGACAAGTTATGTGAATAACTTGAATTGCTTATATTAGCAATTGTGTCAATGCATCTCTTCAGTAATAATAAACACTTTCTTTAAAAGACATTCCCAAATACCACCTCTTTATGAATTCATTGGGTTTTCTTTCAAATAATGTAAATTAAACTGATAGTGTTTTTCACAAGAACAAAATAATTTCTTTTTTTATTTTAATTTTAATTTTGCATAGAGGAACTGGGGTATAAGCCAGAGGTGTTGGGAGTGAAAGGATTCACCATAACTAGAGTGGGGAGCAGAACATGCAGATCTACTGAAATAAACTGCTGAGGGGAACAGCAAGTGAGACAGGAGAGGTCTGCTGTGCCATGTGGGTCACCTCCCTGGCCAGGGATCAAACTCTGGCCTCAGTGGTGACAGCACTGAGCCTTAACCCCTAGGCCACCAGGGAGGCCCAGAACAAAATAATTTCCTAGGAAGGCAATAGCAGTCAACTCCTAGGTGGATCTATTGAGAGTAGCATAATGGTGTTCGGATGTACAACAGGGATTGTGGTCAGAGAAGAAGGAGAGTTTGAAGAAAGTACAGATGGAGTTACCCACATGGCTCCCTCAGCCCCTGCAAAGAGTTGACCTGACACTAAGAGCCCTTGAAGAGTTTTCTTTGTCTGCTATAAATCCTCTGCTAAGTATAATAGCCATTACATTGCACAGAGGCTCTTTTACATATATATATATAAATATATACATATTAGTATATGTATATATACACACATATATAAATATATATGCACACATATACATATACATTCACACACACACATATATATGTGTATATATATATATATATATATATATATATATATAAAGGCCAGTTTTCTAGTTTTAGTGCAAACTTCTGTTCAATTATTCAACAATGGTGGCTTCTACCAATTTCCAGATTGTCCTAGGAGATCTATGCTTATGGACCTGCTGGAGTGGGAGAAATACCCAAGATGCAAATTGTCAAATGAGGAAATGAGGAAGATGCTCATGTAGTGATTAGGTATTGAAACAAAACACACAGGGCAAAGCAACCTTGGGTTTGGTGAAAAGAAGGTCACCTTCAACTTCAGACACGTGTCTCTGAGAATAGGACTTTGAACCGGGACCTTAATGACAAGAACAAGTTATCAGTATGAAGACCTGGGCCCTCCCTAGTGGCATGATGGGTTAAAGTGCAGCACTGCAAGCTAGCAGCAGCGACTTCGGTGTGAGTTCGATCCCCTGACCCGTAGGTGACCCATATGGTATAACATACCTCTCCTGACTTGCCTGATGCTCCAACATAAAGTTTTCGCGAGGCATAACCTTGGTGTGTTCAATGAACAAAAATGGAACCATGTGCTAAAGGGTGGGGAGGAGACAGGATGCTTCTGGCTGCAGAGGTACCAGAGCCCTTAAGAACGTGTGCTCTGGCCCTCCCTGAAGGCACAGCGGGTTAAAAGCACAGCACTAAGAAGTTAAAGCCACTTCAGTATAGTTCGATCCCCACCTGACCTGGAGGTGACCCACATGGCACGGCAGATCTCTTGACCCGCCCGCTGCTTCCCTCAGCAATGTGCTTTGTTGATCTGCCTGTTCTGCGCCCCACTCCGTCCCTGGTGAATCCTCTCACCATCCTGCACCTCTGGCCTGTACCCCAGTTCCGTATGCACAAATAAATAAATCTTAAAAAGAAGAAGAGGAACCTGTGCTGCAGAATTTTCAGGTGGATGGAAAGCTGCTAGAGCTTAGAAATGCACCTGGCCTGCCCTGAAACAACCCTGCAAACTGTAGTATCTTAACTCATTTCCCTTTCTAACTTTTACTTACATTTGTTTTATGCTGAATGTATTCCCTGTCACGGGTTTTTGTTTCCTTGTTCCCTCCCCACACACACACACCGGGGTATTTCTTTCCTCTGATTTCAAACAATGGGCTCTTTCTTAGTAAGGACCACTTCGGTGTGGAGGGAGATCTCATGTGTGGATTAATCCAGCCATGAGCTTCATAAGTTCTGTATCCTAGAATTACCCCCTGCATTTTTTAAAAACTATGCTGTAAAAATTCAGTCCTCTCTTTGAGCCACCAGCTCTGCATCCAGCCCATTTTGGGCCAGGGACCCACCTACTGTCTCCAACTCCACCCTCCACAACAGAATGGCCCATCTGTCATATAACATGTTTAGACACTTGGTGGCTTTCAGGTATGTATACCTTTGATGGTGTGGGCAATCTTCACTGGTCTGAAAATGGACAGGAAGATTTGAAACTCCTGATTTGGATGGTTTTGGGGGGTGTTCTGGGTCAAGTGAGTAGAGAGCCATTTTCAGAGATCACCTAAGGTTGCTTATGGGAAGAGGGAGAGGGTGGCTATTCTGGGGACCATGCTGAGCAATGAAGTCATCAAAGGAAATCACAAAAAAATGTGGAAAATTTGGCACTAGTAGATGGCAAAAAAGGACACTTGCTTACCATATGAGCTAAAGAAAAAGGCAGAGCTTCCTCTTATTCAACAGCAGCTAGAATATGCCAGCCTAGCAGCACGCATTTCCCGCCACACTGCATTTGTCTGTGAATGAGTGGGAGAGTGCCACTAATATGAATTTGGGGGTTATAGATATTTTAGTGAGCTCAGTGGGACATGGTGGAGGAGTATGGGTACTTTGGTGGTGGTTATGCTAAAGTGAATCACCTCAAAGGGAGATCCTATACTTCCAAAATATTAGCAAAGATGTAAACCATCGTACTTCAAATAATTGTTTTTCTAGTCACCATTCCAAAATAAGACCCAAAATCTTTTAGTGTGTAAGTAAATTTGCACAGAAACTACAAGTAGTAAGGACTGACGGTGTTTTTATTTATTTTATTTTATTACCTCCTCCTTCATTTTTGTACAATGTGTGGTTTCCCCGTGGGCTTCCCACCACCAACTCACCCATGTGCCATCACCATAGCCCTGTGTGCTCTCGCCACCCGGTTGTGATCCTGTTCCTCTGTTCCCTCTCTGCACCAGTAGAATGTCTCTGGTTTATAGCTGTTTGTTGATTTTAGTTTTTACTTTGTTGCAGTTACTTTCCCCCCCCATCCCTTGCACTCCTGCTATGAGTGAAATCATGATTGACTGTGCTTTTTAAAAGGATGTTATTTTCAAGTAGAAAAGTGTAATCTCAGTGTATGTCAGCAAATTTGGGGAGGTATTTCTTCATTTACTGGACTTATGAGATATTCAAGGAGGGTGATCTTTGAGGCAGATTTTGCCCAGTATGAAAACCAAATGATAGTCTAAGCGACATGAAAAATATGAGTGATTTAGTTGCTGCAGTAACTATCGTATTGCTACATGGGCTGTATTTTCACTAATTAGAGCAAAGAGTGGACATTGTTGGGAAAGTTTAGCAGGTAAATTTGAAAACCTTTTTAAAAAAAGATTTATTTATTTATGCAGACAGAACTGGTGCAGGGGCAATGAGAGGATTCACCAGAGACAGAGTGGGGAGCAGAACACCGTGACTGATGAAGTACACTGCTAAGGGGAGCAGTGGGTGGGTCAGAAGAGGTCTGCTGTGCCATGTGGGTCACCTCCGGGGTGGGGACCAAACTCATGCTTCTTAGTGCTGTGCTTTAACCTGCTGTGCCACTAAGGAGGGTCCCTGAAAATTTGTTTTTAATGGTCTGTCCTAAGGAAGTTAAAAAACAAAATGGTATGATCAAGGTGATTGGTTGGATCAGAGATTCCTTTAAGCACTGTGGTCAGGAGGAGAGTAAAACAGTTAGCCTTTTATACAGAGAGGGCTCTTACCCTTCCAAGAGTCCAGACCACGCAAATAAATGGCCCGAGGGTGGCTACCAAGATGGCTGGGGTGGAGAACAGGAGCAAGAGCTGCCCTTTATGGACTGTTTTCCTTCTGGCTCTTCCCTTGGCCTGTGTGTATCGCTTCTACCATTTTCCCATTTTCCCACGTATCAGTCTCAGTTCTTCTGTCATGCTTGGCATCCTGCCCCCAGACCCACTGACATCAAGTCCTCGCCATTCTTTCTCTTGCGTCTGGATCCTGCTTTCTCTGTCCACAGACACCGTCTTGATCATGCATGCCCTTATTGATGCTCTGCAATACTCAAGGTGTCCAATGTGCTTCTCCTGTAACCTCAGCTCTCTTCAAGCTGAAAGAACCCCTAATTAGAAAACCTTCCATGACTCCCTACTCCCTCTATTTACTGGTTTAAACTCAAAACACCTTTGACTTCACCTCCCCTACTCACAGTATATTAACAGTAACCAGTCCTCTGTGGCACCAGCCACATGGCTATGCAGCCCTCTCAGTCAGTTTGCAAAGTATCTATGCCTATGGTTAATTTCCAAGTCATTATCACTTCTCCCTATACTTTCCCCCCTCAAAAAAGTGGTGCAGTGGGTTAAAGCACAGCACTAAGAAGCTAAAGCCACTTCAGCATGAGTTCGATCCCCAGCCCCAGAGGTGAGCCACATGGCACAAAAGACCTCTCCTGACCTGCCTGCTGCTTCCATCAGCAGTGTACTTCATCAGTCAGCCTGTTCTGCTCCCCACTCTGTCTCTGGTGAATCCTCTCACCGCCCCAGCACCTCTAGCCTGTGCCCCAGTTCTGTATGCACAAATAAATAAATCTTTAAAAAAATTAGAGGGAATATTTATTCATTATTTTGCATTTTCATGCTCCCCCTCACATCTGGCCTCTCCTACTTTGGCAGCAGAAGTGCTGACCAATCATGACAAAGGCTTTCTGGGGGACACGTGACCTGGGTGGCAGCAGTGACAGCAGCAGCAGCAGAAAGCACAGGAAATCGCATAAGACAGTCTGTTCTTGAACACTTGCCAGGCTTCATCTTCTGCAGACTCATGAAGCAAAGAGAAATGTTTCAGTTACAAGGGAGGCAAGTGGAAGAGAGTTCCAATTCACACCTGTTTGAGATTCACCCATAACTGGGAAAATGACCACAGGGCACAACTGTTAGGCTGTTGCCACAGCCCGTGGTCATGGTGCTACAGGTCAGGCTACTTTTGACTTTCATGGCTCCAAGCACCCAGGACACCCTTGGTGAAAGTGACCAAGTGAAGTGTACTCTACCTGTGTTAGTGCACCCCAAGAGCCTCTGCGGAGTCCTGAGAGGAAGGGAAGTTCCATTTGTTCTCGGGAGGCAATGAGGTAGCAGATTCTGTGGGGGGCGGGAAGCTGATTTTGATGGAAAGATCAGGATGGAGTCCTGTGATGCTCTTTGTGTATCTGTATAATTTAGCATAGAGATCACAGCCAAATGTGAGCTCTGGGATAAAGATACTGGCTCCAAGTCAACAGAATTCTGCCAGTTTCATCACTTATTATGAAGAAAAGAGATCTTAAACAACTATATGGGTAGAGAAGATTTTCTGGAATTGGGGCAAGTCTCCTGAAATACAAGACGTAACACCCTGGCAAGGATTCAGAAGATAGTGAGTTGCTACTCGGATGTTTCCTGGAAGCATAAGAAATGTGGTGGTCTATATGGAGGGAAATTGCAATGCCAGAATTGTAGAGGTAGAAAGTAGAAGAAGTGATGAAAAGACTCTGGGTCTGACACCCTGTGATTTCACTTATGTGTGACACATAAAGAAACAAAACAAATGAACAAAAAAATAAGAACAAACTTTTAGAGAGAGAAAGGGACTCTGATTTCCCATGTCACATCTTTGGCAAATGTTGCTTCCTGATCCAGTAAACTCCATTCTTAGAAGTGACTGGGCTTCCCTGCCAGGGTTTGATGAAAGCATTGTGCTAAAGTCAACACAGCAAGACTGGCTCCAGGCCGAGTGCCCTGATGCATCTGAGTCCACCCGGGCACAGGCCCAAGTTCGGAAGCCTTTGTGTTGTTTTCCATCTATCTCATCCTCTGACGGTACACCTTGGGCACTGGGAACTGTGGGATGGCTTGACTCTGTTACCTTTACCCAAAGCACCAGGCCAGTCACAGCCTGGTGAATGAAAGCAGTTAATGAACTCTGTCCCCAACTACTGTAAGCAAGATATGGAAGAAAAATGAGAAACAGGCTAAAATATGGTCGGACACCAGCGATAAGGCCTGGACCAAGTGCTACTCATCTGAACTTAGGGTTCCAGAAACTCCTCTGCCCCTTCTCTTGGCTGAAAGGGAACTCCTCCAAGGCTGGGAGTACAAAACTAGAAATTGTCTGAGGCTGGATGGGTCATAGTTTGGCAGGAGCTTACAAGTCTGGAAACAGGAGCTGGAGTCCTGATGCAGCAGATAGTTTAACATTACCATCTGACCAGCCCACTGCACATGCTGGTAAGTGCTGATGCTGGAGACGGGGGAGAGCAGGTTCCGAGGCTGCTGATAATTTGGATGCCCAAGTGTTGCATAATTGAGTTATAAAATGAAGTTGATGATACATCTGCTCAAAACACTCCCTTGGATTTTCAAGAGAAAGCTCAGATATCATTATTTTCAAATAGATTTCTACACTTTCCAGCACTCAGCTGGCTTGGTGATTTGAATTAAAGTGTCCCTTTTTCTTTTTTTTAATCTATAATCAAGCTCTCATGTAGACATTTCTTTAGTAGATGTGTAACAGTGAGATAAAATTAAAAGTGTATTCAAAAAATATTTTCCAAAGCCTGGGAGTGACCAAGAGATTTAATATAAGAAAGTATGTTCACCTTATACTGGGCAGAGGGTACAGGATTTTGATCACTGCTTCTTCTAGGAAAATACTAAATGGTCAGTTCTCCCTGGTACCACCACCACCGAAAACAGAGTAACAAACAAGAAAATTTTCAGATTGATATTTTCCAATCAGTACCTATTAAACTTAGGACTGTTAAAAGTAGCTCTTTATTGCTCTTGTTATGTTTAAAGCATTATTATGAGGTTCTATTGTCATCAGAATCAAATAAGAAAATTCCAGTCTCTGCCTATGACTAATGCATTCCTAAATAATGTCCAAAGTGACAGTATTTCCCATAGTGTTGGCATTGTATGATACCTTCAGGTGAAAGCATGCTTATGAATTCATGAGATAAATTGGCCCAATTTTACATCCTTGCTTTACTGTGTGAGAGCGTGAGATACTACACTGGATGGGTTGTGATTAAACATCACCGGTGCATTGTATGAAGATAATCAAGTGGTAAGGGTAACAGGCAATGAAAAGCCAGATGTGGCAGTCAGAGGGTCTCTTTGGTTGGTATTCAAAGAAATGCTTCTGTTCTACAAAGAAGGAATAGAGAAAGCCAAAGGCCAAGTCTCAAGAGTGGCAAAACTTCAGACAATTGAATGCCCAACCCCAAGTCAGTTCTGTTGTACCAAGTTCAGAGCACTGGTTAGAAAACATTTGGAGCTTGGCACATTGTATGGGAAGATTTTGGTAAATGTTGCCTCCATAGGACCCATCTCTACCTCCCTCCTGGTCTCTAGGTCTGAGTGACAGATGCTAGGCAGGAAAGGTGTTGAAGCTGATGGGGGAAGAGCGTATACAAGTCACTGGAGCTAGAAGAACTGTGCAGGGTATACTGGCAGGATCCAGGGAACCACACACATAATAAAATTTCAAGGGTGTTTGATCAAGAGAATCAAAATAAATATATGCATGGGATGGGTTTATGGAGTTGGGGGAAGCTCCTGAAATATAAGACTTAACATCCTGGCAAGCGTCCTAGGCAAGAATGTGAACTTGTTACTAGGTTAGTTCCTGGAAGCATAAAAGATAAAGTTGATAGTCCATAGTGAAGGTTGAAATGTCAGAATTGTAGAGGAGGCAAGATTAAAAGGCTATAGGTGAGGGCCCTCCCTGGTGGCACAGCGGGTTAAAGCAAAGTACTAAGAAGCTAAAGCCACTTCAGCCTGAGTTTGATCCTCACCCTGGAGGTGAACCACATGGCACAAAAGACCTCTCCTGACCTGCCTGCTGCTTCCATCAGCAGTGTACTTCATCAGTCAGCCTGTTCTGCTCCTCACTCTGTCACTGGTGAATCCTCTCACTGCCCCTGCACCTGTGGTCTGTACCCCATTTCTGTACACATAAACAAATTTTTTTTAAATAAGCAATATTTAAAAAACAGAAATGGCTATGGGTAAAACACTATGCTTTTACTCATTTATGGTACATAAAGAAACATAAAATTAACCAGACAAAATTTAAAAGCCCTTTTAGACTATAAAAGCAAACCAATGGTCTCAGAAGGGAAGAGGTACAGGAGCTGGGTAAATCAAGTGAAAGGGATCAGCTGTTGGAAGGATAGAATTAGACTTTTAGAGTGAATGCAATGTAGTATATATACCATTCGCAGTTCCCAGATGAGGCATTTTCACTAGAACAGGCGAATATCATTTGAGGTACATGGTACATAGTCATTTGATTTGGTGTGTACATTCTTTTTTATCACAACTTAAACAGGAGGGGAGAAGCAGTTCACATTTTGCCCCAAGGCTTTGTTAACTCACCTGTTTTTTGTTCTAGTAAAATCCACGGAGAGCTGGACTCTGAACATTTACACAGCTCATCACTTTGACCCATTATATTGCTGATATTATATTAATCTCACCAGATAAACAGGATATGGCGAACACTTTGGACACCTTAGATTCAACGTCCTTCAGAAGTGAAAAGTAATCATTATATCAATTCAGGGTTCTTCCACTTTTATACACTTTTGGTGGTGTAGTATTTTGTACTGGGGAATACCCTTCAAAATAAAATATAAATTATTTCAACCCACAACTCTTAATACAAAGAAGGAAATATGACACCTACTGAAACTTTTGGGTTTCTGGAGGCAGCACATCCTCTTCTGGATATGGATGACATAAAATGCTAGTATATTGAGTGAGGCTAAGGGCCAGCAAATGCCCTTTGTCAGGTCCACACTGCAATTATTCCTACTACTTGAATCAGATTATTCAGCAGACAGATAATGTCAGAGGCATCAGTGCCAAGGCAAGACACCTGTGGACTTTGTAGAAAGCCCTAAAAGGAGAATCATATGGGTCAAAGCTGTGCAATTTGCAGCATAAGCATGATCAACCTTTGTAAAACAACCCTAGCAGTGTACTAGGTTATGAGGAAAGAGAGTGCCTGGCCATGTCATACCAAGAAACTTGAGTCTGGATCTCCTTGTCTTGAACTGAATCCTATTATATCCACCAAGTCATAAGATCTGGTAGGTCTGGCAACTGTTCATGAAATAGAAGTGGTACATCCGGGATTGAACACAACCAGGTACTGAAGGGAGTATTCAGAGTTCCATGACATGTATCATGTTGATCAGTGCCCTGACCACTCAGTTCATACCTACAATGGTGTAAATGATTCTTAATAGCCTACCGAAGGAGGGTCTAAAAAAAAAACCAGAAGCAGTTTTCTGCATGTGGCTTTCCAGTTTCCCCAGCATCATTGGTGAAGCCCTGGTTTCTTTGTCAGAGATTCACTGACATATAATTGTGGGCTTGTTTCTGGGTTTTCAATTCTATTTCATTGGTATCTGTGCCTATTTTAACTCCAGTGTCATAGTGTTTTGATGACTATAACCTTATAGTGTACTTTCAAGACTAGGAGTGCAATATTGCCATTCTTTCTCTCCTAATCAAAATTGCTTTGCGATTCCAAATACATTTCAATATTTGTTCTATTTCTCTGAAGAATCATTGACTTTTTGATAGGGATTCATTGAACCTATATATTGCTTTTGGTAAAATTTGACTATTACTTTTTCTACTTGACAGTCATGGACTATCCAACGCCTTGTGTCTTCTTCTCTTTTCTTTTAACAATGTCTTGATAGTTTTCACTGAAGAGGTCTTTCACTTTCATTAGGTTTATTTATAGAAGCTAATATATTTTGATGCTACTGTAAGTGGGATTATTTTCTTGATTTCTTTCTTTTCTAGTTTATTGTTTGCACATTGGCATGCAACAGAATTTTGTATGTTGATTTTGTAGCCTGCCATCTTTCTATATTGATTTGTTGTTTCTAATATTTTCAGTGAAATCTTGAAGATTTTCTGTATATACTATCATGAAACCAGCAAAGAGTTATAGTTTTATTTTTTCTTTTCCAAATTTGGATTTATTTTGTATTTTTCTCTTACCTAGTTACTTTACCTAGGACTTCCAATACTATGTTGAACAACGTGATAAAACTGTATATCCTTATAGTATACCTGATTTTGGAGAAAAAAACTTTCTATTTCTCACAGCTGGATATGATGCCATCTATGGATTTATTATTATTGTGTCCTTTATTATGTTGAGATATGTTACTTCAATCCCCCTATTACTGTGAATTTATTATAAATGGATGCTGAATTTTGTCAAATGGTTTTTCTGTGATATGATCACATTGTTTTCATCTTTCCTTTTGTTGTATGTTAGTATAATATAATTACATCGATTCATTTGCATATGTTGAAATATCCTTGTATTTGTGAAATAAATCCCACTTGAACATGATGTATGAGTCCATTCTCTCACACCATATGCAACTATTAATGCAAAAGGGATTAGAGACTTGGACATTCAATCAGAATCTACAAAGTACTTAGAAGAAAATATAGGCAAAACACTCTATGACACTTACTTCAAGGATGACTTTATGGACATACAATTCAGCCAAAATAACTCAAACAAAAAATGGACAGAAGAGCTAAATAAATACTTCTCCAAGGACATACAAATGACCACAGGCACATGAAAAAATGTTCAAAATCATTTACTATCAGGGAAAGGCAAACCAAAATCACAGGGAAATGCCACCTCATCTCATATGAAAAAGGAAAACAAATAGGAAAAACTGGAAACAAAGAATATTGGTGAAGGTGTGAAGAAAAAGGAACCCTCATACACTGTTGAAGGGAATGTAGACGGGCCTAGCCTATAAAAGACAGTACTGAAGTTCTTCAACATATTAAAAATAGATCTACCATAAGTTCAGGTAATTACACTCCTAAGTATCTACTGAAATAATTAAAATCATGAATTTGAAAGAATATGTGCACTCTTATGCTCATTGCAGCACTATTTACAATAGTCAAGTTATGGAAACAACCTAAATACCCATTGACAGAGCAGTGGATTAGGAAGATGTGGTTTATATATACCATGTAATACTACTCAGTAATAAAGATGATGAATAATTGCCAATTGTGACAACATGGATGGAGATGTAAGGGTTACTCTAAATGAAATAAGTCAGAAGGAAAAAGACTACCAGATTTACTCATACACATGGAATACTCATACACATGAGATTTACTCATACACATGGAATACAGAGAAAGCAAACTAACAACCATCATCAACAAGAAAGAACAAAAAAAGTCTGACAAAACTAAATGAAAATATGTCCCAGAAACTTGACTGCAGAATTGAGATTATTAGAGGGGGAGGGAATATGAGGCATGAGTTAGGATGGCAGGGGTGGGATGGTAACATACATCTGACAAGATGTGAACCTATTTCCCTAAAGCATACACAATGTTATAAATCAGTGTTACCTCAGTAAAGGGGGAAAATCCCACAAGCTTACTTTATGAACTAATTGGCTTGTTATTCATGTACCTGCTGAATGTTGTTGGTAGTCGCACAATGGTTTCACTTAAGCATAGCCTGGAAAAAGGGGCAGGAAAAAATCAAATGAGCAGAATTTTGGGCCATGCCACTATTGTGGAAAGAAGCAATTTGATGTTAGAATATAGATGGGTCTCCTTACCGGAGGACAATGCTCAAGAGAATATGGAGGAGGTCCCACCCAGTCTTGCTAGTGATGAGTGTGGGATTTTATTTTCTTCCTTCCCCTCTTTGAAGTCTAGGACTGACCTAGTTCCTACAGTCAGCCCTCACTAAACTCAGGGAGCCCTCAGAGGTTTAAGATTCACTCCATTTGGGGAGTTGACAGTCTGCTTTCTCCATTTGGGGAGGGAGTGCAAAGTACACACAAAGAAACTCAATCTCAGACTTCTGAGAAATCTGAACAAGAGACGTGATTTTTGTATCACAATTAGCTAAGGATAAGACAGGCCTCACGTAAGCAAGCTTAGGCATATGTGGAATCTACACTTAAATGTAAATTTATAGCAGCATTCAGAGGTAAAAGGAGGAGGAAGTGAATCCTTCAGTTGCCACTTAATTGGTGGTAGAGCATTAATATTTTAGACTGCAATTTGTCCTGTCCACAGCCAGACAGGGGAGAATGAAAAGTTTTGCTAACATGTCCAAGCCACTTAACTGACAAGTGCCATTTCTTGGTCATGGGAAGAAAGACTGGCCTGAGGAAATATGGGTTATTCTTTGATTCTGCAGATACTTCAAAACTACCACGCCTCCAGGAAAACATAAAACAAGACCCAGGGACCCAGAAGATAAATGCCCTTGTTTTCATAAATACTTACAAAATTTAACTGGCACATAAACATGCAAGAATAATGATGAAATCATAGTCAAGTATTCAGTGACTAATAATAAACTGTTATTTGTGATTTTCAACTTTGCCTTATAGAAGAAACACTTAAGGAGTGCTAAGAAAATAAATACTTGGGCTTTATCTGAGACTCAGATTCATCTGTTCTGGTAGACATCTGCCTTTTTGAAAGTCCCTGAGGATTTTAGGGGCAAACTGGGTGGAGGAACAGTGACTTAGACTGTGATCTAATAGCAGGCTATTTCTATTCTATTTTTCTTTTTAAGATTTATTTGTTTATGTATATAGAACTGGGGTACAGGCCAGAGGTACAGGAGCAGTGATAGGACACTGACACAGATTGGGGAACAGAACAGGCAAATTGATGGAGTACATTGTGGAGGGGAGCAGCAGGTGGGTCAGGAGAGGTCTGCTTTGTCATGTGGGTCACCTTGGGGACCGGGGATCGAACTCGCACTGAAATAGCTATGGCTCACTTGCAATGCTGCATTCTAATCCTTTGCGGCACCAGGGAGGGCCACCAGGCTATTTCTATTCCTACAGAAGAATATACAGTGAGTGGGGGCTGAGATTGACTAAAAGAATGACAAAAATAGCTCCATAGAAACCAGGTAAATCAAAGCTAGTTTTCAGTTTTAAAAATCAGTAAAGATCCTTTAAGCCTTTCAAACACATTATATACATACATTATAAGCACATATTATATGAAGTCTGTGCTTCAAGTATTCATTCCAAATTGTTTCTGAAGAATTAAATTAGAGGGGCCCTCCCCTGGTGGCAGAGCAGGTTGAGACGCAACATTGAGAAACTAGCTGCAGCTGCCTCATTGCAACTTCAATCCCTGGGCATGGAAGTGACCCACATGGTGCAGCAGACCTCTCCTGTCTCACCCAGTACTCCCCTCAGCAGTGTACTTCATCAATCTGCCTGTTCTTCGCCTCACTCTATCTCTGGTGAATCCTCTCACCACCCCTGCACCTCTGGCCTGTACTCCAGTTCTTTATGCATAAATTAATAAAAATCTTGGGAAAAAAAGGATTAAACAGAAAATGCAAAGTTATTGTAACACAATGTCTTTTTTTTTGTGATGAATTCTGTAGGTGGGCAAGCACACTTACAGATTGGGTGTGCCAATTAGAATAATAAGTCTACTGCTCTATTACTCTTGCAGTGGGTTTTCAAGACACCTGTACTGAGAAAAAGGACTATAGAGTTCACTATAGAAGTGTGTATTGGTCCAGGAGCTATATAATAGGCCACTTGGTGTTTGTCTCATTTCTGACATCAAATTAGTGAGTTATTTAACTAAGATTCTTCCTTACCTGTGAATAGTAGTGTTTATTCACCAGGAATGTTGTTTGAGGCTAAATTAGAAAGAAACATTTTTATAGTAAACTGAACAATAGAATTTCTACTCACATGATGTTTCTGACATACAACTGAATTGCTGAGTAGGTGACCCCAACAAAATGATCCTTAGAGTCAAGTTACAATGAATAATCATTCTATCCCAAGTTATCCAATGGTTATTTTCTGACCCTTACCGACTCTTTCTCTAATGGTGAAAAAAGTTATATTTAGAATTAATCAGTGGGATCTGTCAGTTTGGTAACCTCCAAATCATCATCATGAGCTAATGGAACATACAATTAGTGATCATTCTATTCCAGCCTTATTCTCTTCACAAGGTCTACTCAGGGCATTGACCTTGGCCATGTCAATGTCATAGAACATCTTTATAGTCTGTGGCCTCTGGTGCTTGTTGGCCTTGACATCCACCATGAACAGGGTGCAGTCTTCTCTCTTCCTTACAGCTGTCTCAGTGGAGAGGAGAACTGGATAATGGCACAGTTGCCAAGTTTGTTTCTACTGGGCATGTCTTTCCAAGGATATTCAGGTTGCTTTTGGTTCTGCAATTTCTTGAGTCTCCAGAAAGTGGGTGAAATGTGAATCTTCTTTTTTTTTAGTGGCTATTGGATTTTGCTTAGTGCTGCTTTTTGGGCCCCAAAGCTTTCACTTCAGTTTCAATTTTGGGAGGGTCAGGAACTTCCTTCTTTGTGAAAGTCCTGTCATATAATAACAAGACCTACTCAAGACCCAAGATAAAGTGGTAATTTCTGTATTCATGATCTCAACAGTAGAACTGTCCTCAAAGAGTTGTTGTTAGCATGGAAAGAGAATGAACTATTTTATAAACGATGAGGCACTAGACTTGTGTGGGTGATGATGGTGATAGTAGTTATGGAGATGATGGTGATAATTATAGTAATAAAGACAATTTGTTAACCATGAAAAAATAGGTTATTAGCTACTGGTAGCCATTAAAGTAATTATGTCTTAAAGGAACCTGGGCAGACTCCAGAAAAGGATATGCCACAGAAAAGAGACTTACAGCTGACATGTTATCAAGTCTACTAATTATAGGTTTCTACTCCATTCACCTCAAATTTGGAAAATGTCAAATAACTTCCAGGTAGTCTTCCTTGGATTTTTTTTTTTTTTAATCTCTGCATGATTCTTTCTAATTAATTCAGGCAATATTTTTGTTATGCATGTTTATTGTTGTTGTTGTTTTAATTGAGGTATTGTAACAGGTCTAGGTTTCATGGACTCCGCCCCCACTCCAGATACTGGAACTACTAATCCCATCAATAACAAGGAGAAGCACGCTGGGACGTGAGGGCGGAGCTGAGCAGCCAGGTTGGTATAAAACTGGACATGTGGGCTCTGGGGGTCTCTGGGCCTGATGGTTCATGGCTGATTGTTTTGGCTCTCAATTGGTTTTCAGGGTGCCAGTGGAGTCCAGGTCAGCAGAACTGGTAGGACATTCTAGTTAACTTGTATGTCTACTGTACCATATGGGTTACCACTGGGTGGAGATCAAACTGGTACTGAAGCATTGGTGCTAGCTTGCAGTGCTGTGTGCTAACCTGTTGTACTATCTGGGAGGGCCTAATGAGAACATTTTTAAAAGTTTATTTTCTTTCCATTACCATCCTTTGTGCCTCTATGACCCTATCTCCATTTCTTCTTCTGGTTAATAATTTCTCTGCATCTATTGATGTTATCATATAATGTTTATTTTACTTTTGTTGATATAATGTATTGCATTGCTTTATTTGTGTATATAAACCATGCTTGTATCCCTGGGGTAAATCCCACTCAATCATGATGTATAATCCCTGTGATATATTGTTGAATTTGACTTCATAGTATTTTGTTGAAGATGTTTACATCAGTGTTTATCAGTTGCTGGGTAAAGCTTTTGAATTGGAAATAATACCAGCTGTATAGTTTGCTTTTCTCTCTCTTGACTTAAAGGTCAAGACCTCAAAAGTCTCTTTATATTGATGTCATGGAACATATAGCCAAGTCTTTCTCTTCTATGTATTTTATCAATTCAGGTCTTATATTTAACTCCATTCAGAATTTATTTCTGCATGGGGGTAGAGAGTGATCCAATTTTATGTACTATATATATATATATATATATACACATATATATATGTATGTATGTATGTGTATATATAACATCTATTTGTGTTATTTCTTCCTGTTGTACATTAATCATAATATAATGTTCATCATTAAGTCTTATTAAATTTTTATAGGATTGTCTTACAACTTTTATCTCTGGTTGTTGTTTCTCTTTGGTGGTAAGATGAGTTTGCCATAAACAGTAAAAGATTGAACTTTGTTCTGAAATACACTCCGCACTCCCTACCTTTTGATTTGTGAATTTAACACTTTTACATTTATAGTAATTATTGTGACATAAATCTTGCTGCCATTGAAAAAAAATGTTTTTAGCTTATTATTATCTTTTTATTTTTTCACATCTTCCTTTTACATTTTCTTTAGGTTTCATTTCCATAGTCTTATATGTTACTTTTATTGATTTTCAGTTGAAGGTTTTTCTGAGGTCTCTAATGATGGTTTTTATTTGTGGCCTTTATTTGGATGATTTGATTTCAAATTCATTCTGATAGACCACAATTTTACTCTCCTCTTCTTCCATATTGCTCAATTTGATTGTCTGTTACCTTGTTTTATTGTTGCTTTATATAGCTTCTTTAATATGTCTATTGAGTCTAGCTTGTGTTAATATATTTCTTTAATTTTTGATTTTCAGTGACGCTCCTTACCTTTCCTTCTGCCCTTCAGTAAGAGTCTGGTATGATAAGTGTTCTTTTTCCTTTGAATATATTAAATATCTCCTGCCAGTCTCCTCTTGCCTGTAACATTTCCACTGAAAGCCCAATTTAATAATCAGTCCCTGCAAGATACTCCTCTTTCTGTGTTTTAGTATGATTTTCCTTGTCATTAGCATTATTTTCCTCTTTGTTATGCTATATGTGTGTTGTTCACTACTGTGCATTCAAGTTCATCGATTATCTCTATTACTTGTATTTGTCTACTAAGGCCTTTATAATATGTTTTGATTCAGTTAAAATATTCTTAGATCTATTTATAGCAGTCCCATATTTTCTTTATTGTCTTCTGTTTTTGATTCAGTTTTGCTTCAGTTTTTGCTCTTAACTCAATAAGCATGGTTATAATGGTTTCTTAAACTCCTCCTCAGGGTTATGGGACAGTTTTAGCATTTTGATATTTCCCTTGAGGTTTTTATGTTCCAACATTTATGATGTGTTCATCTTGCTTTTCATTTTTAGTTTTTATGGGTTGTCACTGGAAGTTTCCTTTTTTTTTTTTTTTTGATTTGGTAAATTGACTTTGTACCCTGCCTATAAGTAGCTGGGTATAATCCTAGGTTGTTGCTTTTTTAACCATAAGTTTCTGTGACTTCACAAGCCAATGGCATCTGTTCAGTTGCCTGGGGAGTTGGTGCGAATAGTGGGCAGTAAGTAGGAACCAGGGCAGTAGAGCACAGAAATATCACCTTCAGGGAGCACCGACGGTTCAAACTTCCTACAGTGCTTAACACCTAAATTTTGAAGTGAGGATCCACAATGACCTCCAGCTTCTAAGCTGCAGTTGAATAATACAGTTCTCCCCACCCCGAGGTAGCCACAATTAATATTTTACTTTGAGTCCTGTAGATGTAATATGCAGTGTATTCATACACAAGAAGGTGGTTTTTACAAAACTGGAGTTGTAATGGACACACTACTTCTCACAGGCTGCCTGTACCTTGGGACATAGTCACACTGTGCATGCTTACCCCTTACTCATTTGCTGTGGCTCTCTTTTCATGTCTATTCATACAGGCTTATTTTGCTATTTTCAATAGCTGTGTAGGTAAACTGAGGTCTGTGAGGCACACCTGGCCCACTGTCTGTTTTGGTATGTTCTGCAAGCTAAGGATTCCAATACAGGGTCTAATCCTGGGGTGATTACACCTATTATTAAGGTCCAGATGCTATAAACTTGGGTTAATGAAAATACTTGGTTTTCTTGACTTTGGCCCTGGTGGGGTAAAGCAGGTGTTTCACACATCACAGCCACTACTGCAGATAGAAGCCTCATCTGTAATGACACACAGGTAATTCAGTCTGACTCTTCCCACCAGTTTGTATTCCAGCCATTCTCCTCTTTACAATCATCACTCTGCACCCTCTCTCCGGGTGCAATTCTCCATCACAGTGTCCTTTGTTCTATACATCAATTCTGTGCACCCTCTTCTCCAGTAGAGTCCCTGAATTTTAAAACTACCACTATGGGCATATGCTCTTGAGTAGACAGCACAGAGAATGCTCCTATAATTAGTTTTTCTGACCCTTTTCTGCCATACCTTCACTTGACACATACTAGTCATCCATGCATCGATCACAGGTCTCTGCCTTTAGTTGTAATTTGTTTATAAATATGCAGAGGAGAGCACAGAATATTTACTGGGCTACCACCTTGCCAAACTCCTTGCTTTATTCTTTTTTTTAATTTTTATGTATTGTATGGATGGATTTTTTTTAAGTTAAATGTATGTGGGCATTTATTTTTTACATTAAATTTTCAATTACAAGAAAAGTAATATGTACCTTTGTTAGTCAGAAACTCCTCCTGAATGTTCTAAGATGGATTAAAATTAGCAAATTTTATTAATGCTTACTTATTTTACTTATGTAATACCACTAATATAGTATTTATATTTAATAAAGTGAGTAATTGCAAATGTGTGCTATGAGGTATAGAGGGTTGGGTTTATTGAGCTTCTGGAACATTCCATAATAAAAGACTATCTGTACCCCACCTTCCTAGAGCCAGTGCATAAAGTTGTTGGGCAAAGGGGGTGAACAGATATCAAGAAGAAATAGAAAATAATAACATGGTACTTTGGATTTTCTCAAGAAAAATTTAGTTGAAACAGCAGCAGAGAGAAACAAAACTCACTACATGAACATTTTGTCATAATTGTCTTAGTGGATGTAATATTGACTAGGGAAGTAGCTGTCAACAAACGTTTGATTAGGGTTGAGTAGCTAGATGGGATACTCTGAATCCTCCTTTTCTGCGTTGATGAAGCTACAGCCTATGACCACACTGACCACTATGACCACCCCTGCCACTTGGGGCAGGGCTCCTTGTAACAAATGCCAGAGACCCACATAGTAGGACCTTCCCAAAGGAGTGTCCCCTGACAGAGTCCCCCACCCAGAGTGCTGTTAAACTCAAGACATCCTCGATTTTCCGCAGAGCAATAGACACCAAAAAGGCCCTGGCTTCTCATGCATAGCAGGAGGGCTCGGTGTCCCAAAAACATTGAGGAATGAATGAAAGGAGTCCATTATGTGTCCTGCAACTTAGGAGACTAAGATCCTACCTAGAGTATGCCATCAATTACCTGTGAAACAAGGATAACAGCTTAAATTCTCCGGGTCTCATTTTCATCATATTTGACATGAAGGATTTTTGACTGCATGACCTTAAAATCCTTCCTAGGATGGACATTTAAAAATCTATTGTGGTCCCTCCCTGATGGCACAATGGATTAGGGCACAGCACTGTAAGCTAGCCATAGCTGCTTCAGTATGAGTTTCATCCCCAGCCCAGAGGTGACCCGCATGGTGCGGCAGACCTCTTCTAACCCGCCTGCTGCTCCCCTCAGCAGTGTACTTCATCAGTCTGCCTGTTCTGCTTCCCACTCTGTCTCTGGTGAAGCCTCTCATCACCCCCACACCTCTGGCTGCACCCCAGTTCTGTATGCATAAATAAATCAACCTTTAAATAAAAAAACTCTATTGTAACATTTGACCCCTGATCAGGTCCAGAGGTGCTGGCTCACCAACTTTTTCCTCTACCCCCTCTGTGAAACCTCTCTCCCCAGTTTCACCTCCCACTCCCCCAGGGAATCCCCGGAGATCTCTTGCATGTGTTCACATGCTCCCACATGGGGTCAGCCATGTGCTTCCTTTTTGGCCATGCCTCCCTCTAGCTGCTCACAGTCTGAGAAGTGATTTGAGGAACCCTGAGCACCACAGCTACCAGCACCCTTCATGAAGTGCTGATGCCTGTGTCAGGACTGTTGCTCCAGTTCCCCCCAAAATTTATAGAGAGAAAGCTATTACAACCTCAGAAGATTCCACTTTGCCTGAAAGACCACAGTGTCAGTTCAAAAGCAGATAGATGTTCCTCCTTCTTACTTTTAGTTATCCTTTGTTACTTTGGTAAAACACTTGGTTTTAAATGTCTCTTTAAGCTTGAAAACAGACTGTTGTAGCCCTTGGGGCCCAAGGTGGGATCCACTGATAACTGAGATACTCAACCCCACTCCTGCCACATAAACCTCTTCCAAATGATTCCTGCCCACCTTTCTGTCATGAAGTTCTGAATTCCTGAAATATGGCACTATACAAGCTGAGGTGGGGGACCCTGATATGCTATTTAAAGAAAAAAAATGAGGAGAAATTCCAGGAATCTAAAAGCTATTCATCTTGAAGACTATTCATGGAAGCAGGGAAATTAAACATGGCATCCTTGAATATATTCGCTCCACACCTAGGTCTGGGCTATTGTTTCCTTCATAATGACAATTTATCTCTTGGGGTTTGAGAATGGACCCTCACTGCTGCTCAGCACAATTGCAGTAGCTGTATTGGGTATCAGGAGGAAACTAGAACAAAGCTATATCGTCAGGAAGCCTGAAGGCTGACCCAAATACAGCAGAACTCCACAAAATTCTTTTGTAAAATATTTCCTCTGTCGTTGCCTGTGGTTGTTCAATGTAATCCTTATTCAGAATGGATTGGGAGAGAAAAGTCACTTTTCATTTGGCAGAGAAGAGTGCATATTGCTACTCCATTAAGAAGGGAAACAAAGAGAAATATAAGGCTAGAGGTGTAAACTACAATTTGGAGAAGTCCACCCTGCTTCCACTTCTGGGGTTCAAATAGCCTTTTAGCTAATAAGTCATTGTCAGCAGGAAAGAAAGCCCTGGTTTGATTTCAACATCCGTCATCCTTTTACATAATTCCTATCTGTTCACCTGTTCAACTGATTCATGCAGATGTTGGTGAGGCTAGGAAATCCTAGAGACCAGGGAGGGGGCAGTTCAAAATGACAAACCTATAATCTTTAGCTGGAAAATTATCAAAGTTGAATCCATTCTGGGGTCTGTCATCTGTAAGATCTTTTATTCATCCTGCTTTCCTGGATAACCACAAGGATACCCCAGAGTTGATACAAATGCCCTACTAGAGAGAACAGAGGGTTTTGTGAATGTGCAGTTGAGTCTGAGCAAGATTCGATTTCTTAAGAATCACAATCTACCAGGATGTTCTGATTGGATTTTTTGTGATGTTAGTAAATAAATCTCTTTGTTGAAGAGTATAGGAAAGGCAGTGAAGAGATCCTATAAAAGGGTATGCCTGGGGATGGAACTTAATACAAGTTGGAACAAGGACAATATTGCTACTAATGAGCTAAACTGCTCATGTGAATGAGGATGACTCTGGGCATTCACTCATTCGTTCATTTTTCCAGCCATTCATTCAACACTGACTCATGAGATTCTATTAAGCACCATAATATTAAAGATAGAGCAGAGAACAAAATAGACAAGGTTGCTGCTCTCTTGGAGCCTGGTAAGGGAGACAGACTAATATGACATAAATAAATTATGTAACTGCAATTGTGGTATCAACAAGGAGCAGTGCAGGGTGCTATGAAAGCAAATAGCAGAGGTGGTGATGGGTCAGAAAAATTTCCATGAGGAAAGCTGAGCCCTGAAGGATTAGCCAGCTGAGAGGGAGAGGAGTTTGGGGAAATGATCTAAACAGGAAATAATAGTGTGAGTGAAAGGAAAGGCAGGTGAAAAAGTGAATCTCAAAGAAAAAAAGAAAGAAACCATCCATTAAAACAAATGAACAAAAGTCAGTCAAGGGAAGGCAACACAGATTAAAGCTAAATCTCAATGAAGCTAAAATCTGCTCCCCAAATCCTGCCACTGGGGCGGGAAAGTGCATGCAGTGACCCCTCCATCAGCCAGCTGCTTCCATCCCACCCACATGGAGAGCAGAGGGTGTTCTGTGGAAACACGCGGTCAGGTTCTCACTATCATGCCCCCACGATTTTCTTCTGAACCAGAGAGATGCTGTGAATTCTTTGTCAGCTTAGTGTGGTTATCAAGTGACAGAACGGCCAAGTTGGAAGTGAGCACCTGTGATGGGGCAGGCAGTTGGGCACTTTGTGTGTGTTAAACCATTTAATGCTGAAATAATCTTGCAAAATGGAGAGGAACGATAGCCCACAGAAGGTAAATGCCTTGCGGAAAAAATGGAAGATAGAGAAGAGCCGCTAAAGTTGGTCTGTTTCATGTCCGATACGTCCCCACCCTGCTTTGAAGTTAGAAAAACCTGCGGAGCTCACCGTGCCAGCCTGTTACCTTGCAGAGGGGACGCGGAGCTCACTCACATAAGCCTTTGGGTTAGTGGCAAATGTAGACCTAAACCCCTGGTTTCCATTGCTGACCCCTATATTTTCCCTGTATTTGTTTGTTTGTTTTTGCTGTTTCGTAAATGTAGTAAAGACACAATTTTTGTGAATTCTCAGGATACCAAAATATATATAATTTCATTTTTTTTCTTGAGTTGCACACTTTTTTCTACTGAAAAGTTCAGTATTGAAATGCATATTTGGAAATTTCTATTGGAAAAATAAAAACTCCTACAATCGGTGATATTTATAATGTAGCAAACACACGCTATATTTTTATTTGGATGCTTATCTTTTGATCTCTTTTGAAGCAGGGCATGCCTGTATTAATGCCTGTATTAAATAACTGATCCATGCCTTTGATATGATATTCTCTTGCATTCATCTAAGAAAATGGAAAGCTTTAAATTGGGCATATGTCATTTATCAACTTCTGTGTTAAAATCTCATCTCCAGAGTAATACCTTGTCTATACATTGAATTGGTGAATTCACGTCATGGATCAGGAAGCAAAGGTAACCACTGCCCCATCAGATGTCACAGAGCTGTTTCTAATCAGTGTTAACTTTACATAATCACTTCACTCTTCTGGCCTTGGAATCTGTATTTGGGAATTTAAGGGGTTTGTAATGGTCTGGGAAGAGGGGTATCTCTATTTGAACTTCAATGAAACTATGGATCAAGTAGGTATATTCACAAGCAGTCTTCCCTCTCATCCACAAAGCCCAATTATTATTCTTAGAGCCTAGGCTCTTAACTTCAATTTCCACTCTGCGGCTACTGGGATTAGAAATACTCAAGAGAACTTCTCTTATGCTCAAATCCTAGGCCCGAGCGCCCCCTAGGCCCACAGAGGTAAATTGTCATGGCTGTGGGAAAAAATCAGAACTGAGCTATTGTCTCAGGTCAGCACCAAATCCCTGAACTTCCCTGTTTATTCTCTGAGGCGAGATTTGTTGGCTTTTCTTTGATGGCAGGGAGGGCACTTGGAAGGACAAAAGGAAGTAAGTGCCTTGCAAGCTCTGTCTTACTCAGACACTGGAAGGGCTCTGCAGGGTTCTCAGCTAATAAGGATATACAAAACAGAGACCAAGAACTGCTGGACCTAGCAGATACTGCTCTGAGGAAGTCAGTCAGTGGCCACATTGTGTTTAAGGGCCAAAGAGTAATCAAGGGTGAAAAAATGTGCTGTTCAACTAAACAGATTTGCAGAGAACCATCCAGAGGTTATTAGACATCAATTATTTGTGTTTACATTTTCCTATCCTGTAAATATCATGCATCTGTTTCACCAGATTTTCTTTTTGTAGTTATATATTTCTTTTACTGTTTAGTATACACATCTCTTGCATTCATAGTCTGTATAACCATCATTCAAGACCTTTTATGATATAACTGTACTATACTAAGGCACTTTTGGAGAAATAGATGCATACAGAAGCCAATGTGGTATGCATTCACTGGGTGTGTTTGTGCACACACATGTGTGGTGTCTGTGTTGTATGAGAGTGTGGTGTGTACACATGTGGGTGCTGTGTGTGTGCATGTCTATGTTGTGGTATTTATTTTATGGTGTGCATATTATATGTGTGTGTGTATTTGTGGCATATGTGTTGTGTCTCTGTGCATGTGGGTGATGTCTGTCTGTTCACTTCTGTGCGGGGACCTGCTCCCTACCCCCTTCACTGCCCACCTATCCCACTACCTCCATAGGCCTTAGGCCTTCAGCCACAATGTAGACCTCCCAGCTTCTCAAAGAGACTGAATTCAGTGTCTAGAGAGCCTGGGGGAAGCACTGTCTAGGTATTTAAAAGCCTACAGCTTCACAGAGAGCCCTGGGGGTGTGGTGAGCCAGCAGGTCTGTATGCAGAGTCTGTGGTTATCAGCAGGAACAGACCACTCAGGAAGTCACTATCACAGGCACCAGGGTGCTTGAATTTATGGGGTGTGTTTTTCTCTAAGATCATATTTTCAACCTCAATTAAAAAAAAAAAAAGGAAAAAGAAAACATCCTAGGGTGAGCCAATCAGTCTCATTGGGCCCATGCAAATCTGCATCCTCTACTCTTCTCCCAGAAGCAGGAAGAAGAGACACACCCAGGTTCACCAAAGGCCTTTCCCCCACATGGAGGGCCCTGTCCCTGCTGAAAGTTCACCTGCAGCTCCACCTCCCCCCACAGGGGGTCACACCTCCTTCAGGACCCTCTTCATAGGCCTCCTGCCTACCTGAATGGGGTTGGGGTCACACCTCCTTCAGGACCTTCTTCATTGACCTCCTGCCTACCTGAATGGGGTTGTACTCAGACGGTGGGTTAGGCCGTGGTATCCGAGGTTTAACCCAAGATGACTTCATGCTTCTGATGTTCTCAGAGCCTTGTGGTGCTGGGCCAGGCACATTGCAGTGCTGGGTAGGGCAGCATGTAGGGAGAGAATGAGCTGGCTCTGGTCGTCAGCCCTTCCTCTGATCTGGAAGACAGAACTTCGTTTAGGCCCTGTGGTCTCATTTATGAGACAGATCCTCATCTCCCTGGTTTGCTGAAGTTAAACTGGAAGGAAGTAGGTGGCTGTGGGGCCGTGGGGCCCTGTTCCAGTTAGCTGTGGTGTGGGCAGGCCTGCCAACCTTCCTTCTGGCCTCCTTTTGTTACAGGGTAGCCCAGAGTAGACCGGGCTGCCTGTCTGTGGGGCCTCACCCGTGCGCTCAAAATTCAGTTATACTGCAGGTACACACAAAAGGGTCAATACCGAGTTTATTTACAAAAGGGGAAAGGAATAGGAAACAACCCAGGGAAAGAGAGTGATATACAAAGTAACTAGAATATCTTAGCCACTTGGCTGACTGAACACACCAAGTCTCACGTGGTCAGGAGAGCTGTTTCCCAAGCAACAGCAAGAGAGATGCTCCCTAGTTATCCCCCCAAATGTCCCAGAATTCCTGCTAGCTCCGCCCTTGGGTCCTCGCAGTTCTTTCCCTGATACTGCTGGGAGTTGTAGTTTCCAATCCCTGGAGTAGGGGGTAGAGTCCAGAAAGCTGGAGTAGGGGGTGGGGCCCACAAGATGCTGCAGAGTTCCTTTAGGACATCCTTCCCCTTAACACTTTCAGGTGGAGAGTTTGGAAGGTGGAGCCCAGTGTCTTCTGTCTTTACCCCAGCCACTTGAGCGGAAGTAACGGAGATTGTCTCTTGCTTAATTTCAGAGCAGTTCCAGAGGTGGTAATACACCTGCAGGGTTATTTTCATATTGTTTGGGGAACATTTTCTGGAACCTCCGAACCTAAGTTTAGATCCTGTTCCTTCAGCCCTCGGCCTTCTACTGACTTACGCCTTGATGAAAGCCCTTCCTACTTAATATGAATAAAGCAATTTCTATTTCCTGCACTGTTTCCTGATACAGCTAAATTTATAGAATTTAGATAATAGCAGTCACCACATATTGATCATACCACAAGTCCAAGATTTTGACAGATGTGTCCTAATTCTATCCTTGAGGAATCACAGGGTGTGATTTAAGGGACCTAATCAGGGTGTGACTAGGTTATTCTACACCAAAGTCTATAACCCCTACTGTTCCCTCTCTGCAGGAGCTCACAGCAACACAGTGAGGATGGCATTCAGGTGCCACAGATGGCTACCTCACAGTGTGAGAGATGCTGTGAAGAGCTGTGGTCCCAGGGCCTCCAGGAGACACAAAGTCTAATTGCATAGGGCTCAGAAATCCCAGATGGCATCTGCTTTCCACCATGATATCCTATAGAGGGTCTGTTTCAAAAAATAAGTGGCTTATTTCTCAAATTATTGTGATTTAGAAACCTCTAATTTAGATCAGTAGGTAGGGCATCTGTTCTTATACTCAGGAAAGTCAGGGAGAGACTGGGGTTGTCAGATACTTTGGTGCGACATTCCTGCTGGCCACTGGAGGCCACCAACCCAGGGTTTAGCCAGCTTAGAGCAGATACATGTATTGTCAGCCCAACTTTATCCCTATTTCTCACAAGACTCCTCTGTAGCTTCCTTTGAGGTCAGGGACTTGTCTTATACAACTTATTCAGCTCAGTACTGAGACAGTGCAAATGCTCAGAGACTGACTGACTGAATCTATAAATCAATGAATTAATCAGTAGAGCAGCTGAGTTGGGTTATTTGGAGATCTGGGCTCTTTGCATCGCTGCCAGCTCTTTGGCTCATGTTTCTGGTTGCCCTGATTCACTCTTACACTTGGCCTTCCATGGGTTCAGCACCTGGAAAACTGGGGTTCGCCTTTACTCAGTGCTACTTTTGACGTTCATGAAATGATCTATCTTTTCATGGATTGAAATCATTTTCCTGTTCTTCATTTAAAACCTGTGTACAAATACAAAGCTTAAGACTTCCAATATTGTTTCACACCAACAGCTAAAATGTCTGTTGTTTAGAAACAAACAAATGAGATCTTTCTTGGACAAAGCACTGGTGAGAGTTTCCATCTCTAAACAGTAAGTTCCTCAGAGTAACCAGCTTTAGCTGGCCTTTCTTTATTGAGGGCCTGGGGGCTCGAGGCTGTAGGAAATAAAAGCCCCTTGCATTGTATATTTGACAATGAATGATTTTTTTTTAATGAAAAAACAAAAAAAAACATTCCTAACTGTTAAAGTTCTGCAGAACAGGTATTACCCTATTGAAAGAGTAGCTTGACTCCAGAGTCCAAAGTAGTAAGGAGCAGTAAATTCATGATTCTGGGTTATTATTATTTTTCAACTTTCCTTGGCACTAACCTGCCCCAGAGCTGTTGAAACCAAGGGCATGGGGACCTCTTTTTGCACTTCTGTTGCCTTCTTCAAGCCAGAGCTCAGAGCAGGCCCTGCCACCCCTGGCGGGTCACTAGAGCAGGAAGCACAGCCCAGCCTGCAGCCTCAGTCTGGATAGAGCAGCTGCAGGAGCCTGTTGAAATACTCGGACATCCTGGCCATCCATTCTCTCATTTCCAGGATTCATTACCACCCTCTCACTTCCAGGTTATGAGTCTTAGGAAATTTTATAAATCAGACAGCTTGGGACCTACCCTGGAGCACATTTTCTACTGCCTAGTCCCGGCATAGCTGACTCCTTTCCCTCCACATTTGGCTCAAGCCTCTGTGGCTACAGTGTCATCAGAGCTTTGGACAGGGGAGCAGGGGATTACAGGGGATTCTGGGCAGCCGCACCTCTGAGGTGATGTTAGAGAGACAAAGTCCACACATACACCTCAAATGGTCGCAGGTCACAAAGGACCTGAAACATCATGGTGGTTTACAGGGGGCATAAAAGGGAGCTTATAAATTATTCAGCTTCCAGAAGATGAGATGGTTAGAAGGCAGGTACAGTGGAAATGTTACTGTGCTCTTAAACAATGATTCGCAAAATGGCATCCATATGGAGTACTTGATAAATTTTTGGGGGTTATCTTGAAAGTTACTGTAGTTGTCTGCATATCAGTGGTTCATTCCTGTTCATTGCTGAGTAGTATTCCAGGGTGCCAAGTTTAACTTTTCACCTGTTGAAGGACATCTAAGTTGTTTTCAGTGTTTGTCTATTATGAATCAAATTGCTATTCTGTAGATCTATTATGTGAACCTAAATTCTCATTTCTCTGGGATAAAACCCAGAGGTGCAATTGCTGAACATATTATAGTTGCATGTTCATTTTTTTTTAAAGATTTATTTATTTATTTGTACAGAACTGGGGTACAGGCCAGAGATGCGGAGGGTGAGAGAATTCACCAGAGACAGAGCAGGGAGCAGAACAGGCAGACCGACGAAGTACACCACTGAGGGGAGCAGCGGGCGGGCCAGGAGAGGTCTGCCACGCCATGTGGTCGCCTCTAGGGCAGGCGGGAATCGAACTCATGAGGAAGTGGCTTTAGATTCTCAGTGCTGTGCTTTAACCCGCTGCGCCACCAGGGAGGGCTGCATGTTCATTTTAATAAGAAATTGCCAGACTGTTTTTTAGAGCAATTGGGCCATTGTACATTATATATTTTAAGAGGGATCCAATTTTTCTACATCCTCACCAGCAAGATTACTTTTAATTGACTTCCCCATCAAGTCCCCATACACACCCAGATAGGTCAGAATCCACCAGGGAACACAACTTGAGACTATGGGTTTTTGGGTCTTTTTGTTCCCACACCCTTCACTCTTTTTGCAAGTCTGGCCAACCCTATAATTTCTCTGGACACATCAAAACAGGCTTAATGCTTTAGCAGCTCTCACTACAGATCCCTCTGCATAGAGTGAGATAGTAAGGTGTGTTTGAGAGGGAAGGAAATTACAGCTCAGCTCCATAACCAGCTGAAAAGTGATTCCAGACACTACTTTGTAGCAGTCTACTTGACATGCAGGAGGCCCTCCATAGTCTGGGGAGTAACAACCCTGTCCTTTCTCTTGATGTCTATTGTGTCAGGCATTCTTCTGTGTGCTGCAGAAAAAGATCGCCAACAATCAACAGGGGTCCTTCTCTTGAGAATCATACACTGTAGGAAGGGGAAATGATCAAAACCAAACAAGTGATTTTAGATGGTGGTTCTTGCTACAACGACATTGCACCGGTAGAGTGACAGAATATGAGAGCATAGGGAGACAGGCCCCCCCACCACCTGCACCCTACAGCTGCGCTTTCCCAGTGTCAGGATTCCTACTGCTTCTTTGCTCCAAGTTAATTTTCCATTTCTTCCACCATTTTTTTTATGTGATATCTTTTCTGATCCCAAGATACCATGGTCAAACTTCATGATCAACATTTTCTGTAGTTGCTCCAGATCGTTTTATAACTTGGTTCTCTGAAAGAAAACACATTATTCTAAATATGGAATGTATAGCAAAGATACAGAAAATATTTTCTTTCTTAGGTTGAACACCATAGTCCTATGAAGATGCCAAAGTTTGCAGGCCTTGGCAAGACTCTATTCTTGCCCATCCCCACTGCTTTGTGAGTTAATTTTCCTGGGTCCTTTTCAAGTCCATACTGTAAAGTCAAATCACTCACATCCTGTACTAATTCGGGTGATTTTTGGAGGCAAGGTATTTACATAGATACACATCAAACCTGCTAGCCTCAGCGGGCCGGCTATTTCAGCTACCTTGAGTTTGTTATTTAACATACACTTCCATCATCTCTCCCACTCACCTGTGAGTGGGGCTACGTGCTTGCTCAGGCCAAATTGCATGTTCAGATGTTGATGAGGCCAGAACACAGGCCGGCCTGGGCCTCTAGAGCCCACCCGAAGCCTCTTTGAGGGGTAGTGGTTTCGTGTGTTCGGAAGCCCTCATGGTTTCTCTGCCTTACCCATGAAAGTCTGATGAGAACGCTGCTAAAATGTCTTGCCCAGATGCAGCTATCTTTCCTATGTGGTAAACCCACCAAAAAAGCAAACGAGAATTTGATAAGACTTGTTTTGATGAGCTGGGTTGACAGCCAGCTCTTCAGTGCTGTATGTAATCTCACACCATCAACCTCAAGAAGTTAGCTCCGCCTCTGTCTTGTTCTTCCTGCTCTGAACAAACTAACACAAATATCTTTGTTATCCTTAGGCCTTTTTTCAAGTCTCAATTTCCGCCCCCCCAACTGGCCTTTTAGGACATTCTGTTCCATTTTATTGTGCACATCTGAGTGTTCGGAGTAGCCAGATCACTAGTTTCCAGTGACGATCTTCAGTGGCAGGTTGGGTAACATGCCTTGACCTGTCTGCTTTGGGGAGTCATAGGTCACCGATCATTCTCTTTTCTGTTTATGATACCCACTTTCCTAGAGATGAATGTGTCTGAATGATTCTTCCTATTATTCTTTTTCTTAACTATTTCATCTTTAAAAAGGCATAATTATCTTTCCCCAGTCATCCAAGTCTTGGCTAACAACAAGAACACTTGTCAGATAGATCTGGGTCAGTCTCCTCAGTCCTTCATTGCTTGCTAAGTAACCATGCCCTGGCTAGTCTCTTAATCGTCAATTTTCTCATCTGTGAAATGGGGATAGTTTGTTAGTATTGTTAGAGGATGAAAGGAAGTAATGCTTGATACATAGTAAGAGCTCAATGTCAGATTTTATAATTATTAAAGCATTTATTACTTTGACTAAATCTGTTAAGGTCTCAATAAATGTATGGAAATAATATTTTTATTATCTTTACACATGAGAATCAAATCCAGAGCATCATTTCCTCAAGTTACTCTGATTTTTATCAGGAAGGAAATAATTAACCAGATTCTTTGCTTTTGGAGTATTAGTCTCCCCGGGGTCCAGATTAATTCCTTCTCTACTGCTATCCGGTATCTTATTACATTAGTTTTTTAATGTATATTTGTAAAATTATCCCTGCATACTTTAATTCTACCACAGTTGATTCATACCATTTTTCTATTCTTTAATATTCATCCACAAGTGTCTATTCTCTGCTTTACAAATTTTCCCGCCCTTCAATTCCTTGTGCATCGTGAAAGCCCTATCAGCTGATGTACATCCTAGCAATGGGAGAGAACATATTCTAGCCTTGAATTACTTTCTAAAATGTTTCAGTCTCCATTTTAAAAGGATGGCTTTCTTTTTATGTGAATCATCACTTTTGCTTAGCTCATATCTGAGATCATCTGCTACCAAACTTTTCCCATCTAGTTTTCTCCTGAGATCTGCTGAGACTCTTCACTGTTATTGTTCTTTTTATTGAACACCTGAGCCCCTCCATCATCTAGAGTTATCAGCTTTGTCTAAATCTTTTTCTCCATCTTTATCAAATGTTAATGTAAAGTCCTCTTGATCAGTTTGTGAACTTCTGCCAAACTCTCTCTTCCTGCCCTGTCACTTGCCAAGAGCCTGTTGCTCTATTATTATAAGCCATGGTCCAGGAAAATAAAACCTGTTTTTCAACTTGTTTATGAAGCTAACAGTTCCTCTCCAATAGCTTCTATTCTGTTCCAAGGTCATTATTTCTATTGCGATGAAATAGTCATCAGTGCCTTCCAAATGTCCATTTCCTGCTCCCTATTTCACCGTCATCTGAGATGCACTCCCAGATGTCATTGTGCTGTATTTTCCCTTCCATGAAGAACAGTGGAAGTGGGTGGTTGTCAGCAGGCTCAGCCACTCTTGCAGAATCTCTTCTGCCTCAGGGACATGTGTCAAGAAGCAGCAAGTCTCCTGCATGTGTGGCTGGATTCTTCTTGTTCAACCCCATTTCAGTCTTATAGCCTCCTTGCTGGACTTAAGTGTACCAAGTGTGGTTCTCTCCTGAGGCCTTTGCACCAGGTAGTTACGGGGCTCACTGTCTCACCTCCTTCATCTATGTGCCTCAGTCCTGTGTTTCAGTAAGGCCAACCCTGACCAGCCTTTTTTTTTTTTTTTAAGATTTATTTATTTATGCATACA
>NW_004567125.1:24666491-24667379 GCF_000260355.1 Condylura cristata | reverse complement strand
CCATTTTAAAAATGCAACTGGCACCCCTCTGCTCCCCTACATCACATTCCTATGTACTTAACACAGCTCCATTTCTTTTCCGAAGGCACATATCACCCTCTAGCATGTTAGATAATTATTCATTTTTTAGAGTTTTTGTTTTTTGTTTGCTACTCCCTTGACCTCACTGACATGTGAGGCCCATGGGGCAGAAACCTACATATTCTAAAAACCTTGACAGTGCTTCTCAGATGCATATGTTCAGGAATTGTTTGATGAATGTGGTCAGGGTCTCAGAGCAACTTATGGTTGGAATGCATACCCTGTCTTATTTCTTCTTTTCTGTGCTTTCATTTTTCTTCCTAAATTAGATTCCTGTCACCTCCCCCCACCATACAAGAAAAAATTTTTGCTCAAAGGAAAAAAAAAGCATAAATAGTAAAATAAAATTAAACAAAATCCTACCATTTAGAAATAGATAATCATTGTTAACATGAGTATCGATATGTGTTTGAAAACTAGATATATTTGAATGTGTATTTATATGTATTTCAAACATAGTTGAAATTTTGGAATGTTGATTTATGTTATAATTTTTTATTTATAGAAATTTAGATGTATATTGGAATTTTAATTTCTTTTATAGAAAAAGCACATTTTTTTCCCCCTGATTTCTTGGTGACTGGCCTGCTCTCAAAACAATGTCACCCCATTTCTTTGGCCTCATTAGGAGGAGCCTAATCTCTGCATACTTTAATTCTACCACAGTTGATTCATACCATTTTTCTATTCTTTAATATTCATCCACAAGTGACTATTCTCTGCTTTACAAATTTTCCCGCCCTTCAATTCCTTGTGCATCGTGAAAGCCCTATCAGCTGATGTACATCCTAGCAATGGGAGAGAACA
>NW_004567125.1:24661248-24666391 GCF_000260355.1 Condylura cristata | reverse complement strand
TGAGTATATAAAATGGTATAAAAGCATTTTTGGTTTTACACATGAAGAAATGTTTTCAGAATCAGTCTTTTACTATTACATCTCATCATTTAAATATGCCATTTGCCTTTCTCCCCCTTATTCCTTAGAGACAATGAAATTTTGTTCTCAGTAGCAGTTTACAAGCTTAAGGAGAAAACTCCCATGCCTCCTTTATGTTACTGAGTCCTGTTTAATGACATGCAACAGCGTTTCCCATGACCCAAGGCAAGGCAGCCCCTCAGCAGTGTACTTCAGTAGATCCGTCTGTTCTGCTCCCTACTCTGTCTCTGGTGAGTCTTCTCACTACCCCCCCACCCCCACTTCTGGCCTGTACCCCAGTTCTTGTATGCATAAATAAATAAATTTTTTAAAAGTATATTTTTTTAGTCATTTTCTTCCCTTTAATGAAATCTATTATTGCTTTTACAAAGAAAAAACCGTCATCTTGGTCTTTAAATTCACTTGAAGGATGGAAATCTCTTGCTTGGATGTCAGAACAGAAAGTTAACCCTTGGCTGTCTACTTCAGACTTCTGATTTCTTTTATACTTCCCAAGAAATAGATATCAATCTTGAGTAAATAAGTATAATTTTAGGTGTCAGTAAAATTCAATTCAAAATTCTAAGATAACTTATCTATTTGGAATTAAATAGAATGTTGTCAAACTTCATATGAAAAATCAATTTCAAGAGTAGCCAGGACACTTTTGCAAAGTGCTGTAGGATAGGGCAGTTATGAAACTATATACTTACTATACAAAGGAATATATAGCTAAGTCAATGTGCTTTTTATGAAGACAGACAAATTGATCAAAGAATAAAACATATAAATTCAAGAATAGAACCAGAAATATGTAGAATCTTGATATAAAAGAGAATAGACTTATTTCATAATAAATAATTTCATTTATTATTCATGATAAATCATTTAAATAAACTTAGAATGATCTGGCTGTCCAAATGGAAAATTTTGTCTCATACTTTATATAAAAACATCAATTCTTGACATACTAAATACTTAAATAGAATACACACAAAAATGAAATGTGAAAGTTACAAAATTTGGGGAAGAAAGAAAATTTACGAGCTCAGAGGAGAGATATCATAAACAAAGCCCAACTCCACTAAATGGGAAAGGAAGGTTGGGTCTGGGCGATCATTTATATAAAAGAAAATGCAAGTGCCAACTATACACATGACAACATGTTCAACATCATTAGGAAATAAGAACGAAAAATATTGTGGCCCTCCCTGGTGGTGCAATGGGTTTGGATGCAGCACTGCAAGCTGGCCACAGCAGCTTCAGTGTGAGTTAGATCATCAGCCCCGAGGTCACCCACGTGGAGCAGCAGACCTCTCCTGACACGCCCGCTGTTCCCCTCAGCAGTGTACTTGTACTTGGGCATCTCCCTGTTCTCCCTACTCTGTCTCTGGTGAAGCCTCTCACCGCCCCTGCACCTCTGGCCTTCATGCCAGTTCTGTATGCATAAATAAATAAATCTTTTTAAAAAAATGAAGAATACCACTTTACACCCACCAGGCTGGATAAATTAAGGTATGTGTCAGTGCCAAGTACTGATGGGAACATGGAACAATGGGAAAGTTTAGAAACTGTTGATGGGTATGTAAATTGATACATCAACTGTGGGAAGAATTGCCCACACCCATGATTCAGCAATTTCATACCTAATTATATTATCTAAACATATCTATACACTTCATCACCAGCAGCCACTTTACAAGAATATTCATAGCAGAAGGGGTTGTCCTAGCTAAGATCTTGTGGCAGAAAAGGTAAAAATCACTGGTGTCTTCATATTTTGGATGACTATACACCATGACAAATAAGAACTTGAACTCCACAAAATCACATGAATTAATTTTAGAAACTTGATGTTTAAGGAAAAGCAAAACCCTGATGTTAACACAAAGTATGCTCCTCCATTTTTGTGCATACAGAACTGGGGTACAGGCCAGAGGCTTATGGGTGGCGAGAGGCTTTACCAGAGACAGAGTGGGGAGCAGAACAGGCAGATCGACGAAGTACACTGCTGAGGGGAGCAGCGGGCGGGTCAGGAGAGGTCTGCCACGCCATGTGGTCACCTCCAGGGCAGGCGGGAATCGAACTCATACGGAAGTGGCTTTAGCTTCTTAGTGCTGTGCTTTAACCTGCTGCGCCACCAGGGAGGGCCCAATATTTACACCTTTTTAATAAAAATTAAAAATAAACAAAATTAAACAATGATGGTGTGTGTGTCTCTGTATAAGAGTAGAAGGCAGAATAATAAATATAAAATTTCATATAACAGTTACTTGAGTTGGGAGGGCATTAGAGAAATATCATGAGAGGATTTCCTCCATATTCCCAAAATGACAAGATTTTTTGTTTGTTTGTTTTGGTGGTGGTTTTTAGTTGAGGTGACATGGTTTATAACACTATATACAATTTAGGAGAATAGGTCCCCATCTCTACAGGTGTAGGTCACTCCACCACACCCACCACCAAGGTACTCATAGTGCTTCACCCTAGACCATTGGGCCCTCTTCCAGCTGACCCAATCAGTGTCCCAGTGGCCTTTACTTTTAGGGAATATAAAGCTAGTTTTATGTTTATATGGCAAGACAGAAAGGACCTAAGATAGTCAAACCAATTATGGAGAAGAAAAATCATTTGATTCCAAGACCTAGTCTAAAGCAAATTGTCAAGACAGTGTGATATCTGCATAAAGATGGACATGGAGTTCCACAGAGCAGGACAGAGAGCTTAGACATAATCCTACATATACACAGTCAGTTCATTTTCAACAAAGATACCCAAGAGGAGGTTGAATGGAGGTTAAAGAAACTCTCTTCAACAATTGGTGTAACTTGAAAGGAACTACAACCCTGTATAAAAGCTTAAGCTGTAAACTTTTCAATTTTACTTTTAATATAATTTGTTTATTTTACATCACTCTTCATCAATAATGAACATCATTACATCAATAATGTATTTTACATCATTGATCATTTTTGTTCATTTTCTATCTCCTCTAGGTGTTGTCCGCATAGAATTCCCACCACCGAGTCACTTCTGCACTGTCACCATAGTCTCTTATGCTCTCCCCTCTCCTGTTTTGACCCCTCTACCTCTCCTCCCCTGAAGAATGTCTCTGATTTATAGTAGTCTGTTTTTTTTTTTATTAATTTATTGTTATAATTTCCCCTGATCCCTTTATTTGGTTCCCTTGTATTACTCCTGTAAGTGAAACTATCTGATATTTTTCTTTTTCCTTCTGACTTACTTCACTGAGCATAATCCCTTCTAGCTCCATCCATGTTGCTGAGAAAACATAAACTTCTAAAAAGAGAACAAAAACATTTATCAAATACTTTCCCCTTTTTATCAAGATCTCATTTCTTTTAGTCGGTAAACAACAATGAATTGTAGTGATTCATGTCCAGATGCTAACATACCTTGAGTTATGTAACATTTTTTCTTAAATAGGTCATGAAAAACATGAAACATAATGTGAAACATTGGTAAAAATAACTTCACCAAAATTGAAGAACTTAGTTCTCCAAAAACACTGCTAAGAATAAGCCACAGACTGGGAGAAAATATTTACAAAACATTTATCTGATATAGGAGTCTATCCAGAATCTACAAAGAACTTGTAAAACTCAAAGATGAAACAATTTTTTTTAAGTTTTATTTATTTATGCATATACAGAACTGGGGTACAGGCCAGATGTGCAGGGGTGGTGAGAGGATTCACCAGAGACAGAGCGGGGAACAGAACAGGCAGATTTATGAAGTACAAGGGGAGGGGAGCAGCTGAGGGGAGCAGCAGGCAAGACAGAAGAGGTCTGCTGCACCATGTGGGTCACCTCCCTACCTGGGGATCGAATTCAATGCTAAAGTGGCTGTGGCTAGCTATGTGGTGGCGTGCTTTAAGTTGTTGTGCCACCAGGGATGACCCAAATGTGAAACAGTTTTTAAAAGGAGCATAAGATGTGAACAGTCTCCCTATCAAAGGAGATGAAGATGGGGAAATAAGCACATAAAAGTAAATGTTCTTGAGGTAAGAGAATGGGTAACATTAAGATCGACAATTGCAACTATTGACAAGAATCATATAACTTGAAATTTCCTATGTTGCAGTGGCTGCAGATAGCTTCACATGCTATGCTTTAAACCCTTGTGCCACCAGGGAGTTCCTTGTTCTCTACTAATTTAAATAAGGAGGTCGTGGGCATTCTTAACATTGATTTCTATCCAATGTTAAACTCTTATTTCAAGAAGAAAATTAGCAATATTACTTGAACATTTGTTGAAAGAGAGCAGACAGAATAAGATAGTAAATAGAAAAGCATAATTTTATGAGTGAGAAACAGAAAGTAAATAAAACTAGCAGTTTTTAAATGGTGGTTCTTTTTAAAAACATCAGTGAAATAGATAAACCACTAGCAATCCAACCAATAAATGAAAAAGCACAACATAAAAAATTAAATAGGAAAATTTTAAAAGTTGTACTACCTTGAAAAAGTCTATATAAATACATTTAGAGATATAAATAGCAAAGAGAATATTCTAGGGAAATATTCTTCCAAACTGAACCTAACAAAGTTCGAAAACTTGAACAAATTTCATAGAAGAAGTAATTTTATCAAGAAACTGACCTTTGTCTAGATAGACAAAGGCCTCATTATTTCACAGGATTTTCATTAAGACTTTATTTCTGGCTTCAACTCTAATGTATGAACGTCTGCTCCAAAACTCACAACACAAAAGTGCTGAACAAATAGCAAATCTACAAATATTCTTAGTTTCAACAGAAAATTTAGGGGAAGGGCAAACCTCTCCCTAATCCAGCGAGACATTGGAATACATAGCTCATAGCCAAGGCCAGTTCACTTGACGCAGAAACCACTGGAATCAATGGTAGGGATATTTAAATGGCAATTTTGACTAATTGCTTCAGGCTGAGTGTAGATTAGTTTTGAGTTAAAACCTCCCAGTCCTTGGATTAGAAAGATGTGGTACATATATACAATGGAATATTACTCAGCAACCAAAAAAGAGAAACACATGTCTTTTGCAGCAACTTGGATGGAGCTGGAAAAGATCATGCTTAGTGAGA
>NW_004567125.1:24611924-24660377 GCF_000260355.1 Condylura cristata | reverse complement strand
TCAAAGTTTAATCATAGGTTTACAGAATAATTCTCCTTAATACCTCACCAGTATACTACGAGGGGCTTGGTGTGACAGTGGCTTTAGAACGCTGTTGAGGAAGGCGTTCTTAGGAAAACCCAAGTCAAAAGTCAACAGGCAGGAAAAAAAAAAATCCAAAGACCAGAAATTTCAGTGCTTCTTGAATTCTAGGACAAAGAATTAATTAAGGGGGTGAGGGGGCGGGTAGTGCTTTGATTTTATTCATGCCTAGACCTGAACTAATGCAAAAATCTTAAAGTATATGTCAATAATCTTCTAGCACATTAGGAAAATAATATATCTTTATCAGGTACTATCTTTTTTAGGACCACAAAAATGATAAAATAAATGCAAGGATGGTTCTTTATCATGAAATCTGTTACTATAACCCGTCATACTATTTATTATAGAGTGAGTAATTTATTAGCTTCTTTATAGATTACTAGAAAAACTTTTGACAAAATTCAACACCTATTCCTTATGGAAACATCCTATAACAACTAATAATAGATCCTCAACATGATAAAACTCACAAGTTTTCTTTCATAGAATATTTGTCCAACTCTCTACAGAAAATAGAGAAGGAAGCCCCAGATCTACTATTTATCATTCTAATGAAGCATTAGTCAGTGGAATCCAGAAGGAGAAAGCTATTAGAGACATAAGAATTTCAGGAAAAGTAAAATAATGTAATTTTCAGATCATTTGATGTATCAAGAAACCTAAATAGAATCAATGTCAACATAGCAAGATATAAAATGAACACTAAGAATCACATACGCGCGCGCACACACACACACACACACACACACACTGGGCCCTCCTTGGTGGCGCAGCGGGTTAAAGCACAGCACTAAGAACCTAAAGCCACTTCAGCATGAGTTCCATCCAGCCCCTGGAGGTGATCTGCATGGTGCTGCAGACCTCTCCTGACCCGCCCACTGCTCCCCTCAACAGTGTACTTCATGGATCTGCCTGTCCTGCTCCTCACTCTGTCTCTGGTGAATCACCCTCCAACCCTCTGGCCTGTACTCCAGTTATGCATGCATAAATAAATAAATCTTTTAAAAAGAATCACACACACACACACACACATAAACAACTTTTAAAAAATAGTGAACAAAGTCCCTCTTTATATAGCAACACAAAAACTAAATGCATACGAACATTGCTAACACTGCACCTGAAATCTATAAGATAGGTTGTAAACTAAACTTATCTCAAAAACAATTAAAAATAAAATATTCCTTTAACTTAAGAAAGGAAAAATGCCTATATGGAAACCTGAATCTACTGAAACAGTTCTGTGGGCTGTTAAGAGTACTGAGAGGCATGACAAGATACAGTGTCTCAACTTCTCAGTTAAGCTTTGCATAAATGCAATAACTCAGTAAGTTCTTGATAATAGTTGAGGTTGATTTTCTGGAAGGTGTTCTATCCTGCTAATTAACATAACACCCATGTATTATAAACCAGATAAATAGGTGGGAAGGTAGATATTTATCATGGCACTAGAGGAGCCTATCAATTCTCTTCAAATTCCCTAGGGATGAATATTTTAAATTTCCTCATTGGCCAGCAAAATGAATTAGACACAACTGTATGATTCACTCACCCTAAGGAGTTCTTGAATATCAATTAATTAAATCTTCCCTATCCAAGTACAATTATTTTGTTTTATTGTAGTTAATATTTAGCATTTTCCTGGTTAGTATAATAAAATTATGCTGTCTGCATCTACACTTGGGTTATCCACTGCAAACTATAGCCTGATACATCCAGTTATTCTTCTTGATTTGGGCAGTGGAACTAGAATGCAAGATTTGCAGTTCTATCCAGTAATTTACAATGAATACTTCCATGGCATTGTTCACAACTAGCCAATAGGAAGACTCATTCTTCATTTTGTGTACATGTTGTAAGTGTTTTGGAAAACTAGCTCCCTAGTCTAAGCAGGCAAGAGAAGAGTGCCATCTGCATAGGCTTTAAACTCAGAACTGGCTCTCTTTTGGTTTTGTGAAGCAGTCAGGCTGGCATTTGCTGCCTGCCAGTAAACCATACTTTCAACCCAAAGAGTGAAAGAACCAGCTGAAGAAAATGTAATAAGCACCCAACATTTGCACTTGCGTAGAGCTTTCTTCAGAAATCAGGGAAAGTGAGTAAATCCTAGTATTTGATAACATCAACATTTCTTAGGCCAAAATTACTTTGAAATTCAAAGATCAGTGCCTATGTGAAAACCAGAAACTGCCCTCCTCCCCACTTCACCCAGCTCATTCCACTCCATCTCTCCACCCGTGTCAAGAATAACTACATTTTTTTTTCATATTGATGAGTCACTCTTCCCTTCCATATCAGCTGAATTCAAATTTGTGATTGTTGTAAGATTTAACTTCTTACGAAGTTAAACCTGCGGGACTACTTCTCAGGTTCAAGTCCTCACTTTGGTTATCTAACAAACTCTTTGTCTAATTATCACTGAGAATTTTTATTTCAGTCAACAATATTAACTGTATTCATGACAGATTTTCAGAGTATTTTGATTGAGTGTCTAATTGTATTAATAGGGGGAGGATGCTTCTTCAAAGAACCACCTTGTCCTTGGGGAATCTTTTACAACATAAATCATATCAGGTCATTCAACCCTCAAAAATCTTTCTGGTTCCTCATCATTCTTAGTGAAATCTAAAGTCCCCTACACGGTCCCTAGGACTTGCTCTGCCTTCCTGTCCACCTCCCTCCTTTGTTTACTATCTTCTTTCTAAATTAAACCATGTCTGTGGTATCATGATATCACATCATTGGGATGGCTCCATTAGTCATTGTACTTAAAATAGTTTTTTGTTTTGTAGTTTCTTGATCATCAATTTTAATGAAAGTTACAACAAATATTTCTTCTATTAAGCCATGCATGCTACCTGCAGGGAATGCCCTTCCTCTATGGACAGCAGGAGAGGGAAAGAAGGAAGCCCAGGTATGAAATCCAGGGTGGCATCTTATTGTACCAGCCAAGAGGTAGGGGTAACTCAGAAAACCAGGAAGGGAGGTCAGGGCCTAACTAACAGGGATCTTCATCATCTAGATACTGTCCAAACCTGGCAGAATAGCAGGAGCTCAACTACTCAGGACAGTTGTAAGCAGATATCCATGAGGTCTTCAGTTTCCTCATGAGATGCAGGGGATACACATATATTGTGTGTGCGTGTTGTATGTGTATATGCATATATCTCCTCTTCATGTCATATGTGTTATATATATATATTTTATAAATATATATTTATAAAATATATATGTTTTATAAATATATATTTTTTTCTATTTTAACACAATTTGAAACAATAGGACTCCAAAAGAGACAAGAGAAAGAAGGAAGGGAAGGAGGCAACATGGAAGGAAGGAAGATGGGAAGAAATGTAGATAAATTTATTAATTTATGTATAAAGGAACTGGGTTCTAAGCCAGAGGTGTGGGGACAGGGGGAGGTGAGAGGATTTACCAAAGATAGAATGTAGAACAGAATAGGCAGATCCAGTGAAATACTCTACTGAGGGGAGCAGCAGGTGAGACAGGAGAGGTCTGCTGCACCATGTGGGTCAGCTCTGTGGCAGGGGATCCAACTCATGCTGAAGTGGTTATGGACAGCATCATAGTGCTGAGTCTTAACACCTAGTGCCACCAGAGAGGCCTCTGGATTAACTTTTTAATGTGAAAGCTAGAAGTTTTAATTAGGATGTTTGTCTGTGACAGAAAACAATAAATAATGGTGACAAGTAAATTTGAAGATTATTTCTCTGCCTTGTGAAAGCATAGAGAGTAGCAACCTATGACGTATGACTAGAATCAGGTATCAGGGCCCAGGCTCCTTCTGTCTTTGTGTTCTGCCCAGCATGGCTTCCATTGCCAAGGTTGCCTCATGATCCAAGACAGTAGCTGACATCTGTTTACACTCCATTGGTGAGACTTAAGTTGTATGAACATACTTACGTGTAAGAAAATCTATCAAATGTAGTAGTTATTTGAGATAGCTGTGAGCCTCCAATTGTGAGGAATGAATGAAGGACACATACTAGGGGAAATATAATAGCCTCTGCTAGAGCAGACCTCCCAAAAATGGTTAGTAAGTGAGATACTAAAAAAATTAAAGAGCAGAGTAATCAAGATCACTAAGTCTGTTTTAGCGTTTGACCAAAATGCAAGTCAAAGAGAGAACTCCCCATACTTATGAAATACTCATAGCGCTTCAAGGAAAGCCAGAGGCTTTGGCTTGGGCTGGAAGGGAATGGTATAGTTGACACAGGAAGAGGAAACATATTCCTTCTGTAGACTTAGGAGGCAGGAAAAGAAAGAAGACTATGCCAGGAAACATGAAGCTCTGGCCATGCAGCAGAGAGGAACCAGAATCAAAACAATCTCTAAACAAGACTGGGAGAAAATTAAAATTAAAATTAAGGCTCTCCAACTAAGCCTTATGCCAACAATTTGCTTGCTTGTTTGCATTTTACAGTCTGAGTTTCCTGACATAACAGTTAGATGTGTGCTATTGCTGGTGAGGAGGAGACAACTGACAAGAGTTAGAAGAGCAAGGCCTGTAGTTTCATGGTCTTAGTCCAAAGAGAGCATCACTGCCTTCCTTCTTATCTTTCTCCAAGCTGTGAAACAAGTGGGGGAGCTGGTGGACATGCCCAGGGAAGGCTGGAAATGACAAGTAAAGTTTGCAGCAGGGAAGGAGGGACCTGAAGCTGCCACCAATGCTCGTGTTCCTCTGTGACAACATGGTGAGCCTCGCATCCTATTCATGCTTTCATGTTAGGAGAGAGGATATTTAAAGACCAGTCCAGAAACAGAGGTGAAAGCCACTGAAGAGGTTTCTCTTCATTCACCCAACAATCTCTCCTGACCAGGGTCGCATCCCCACTCTCCTCTGTGTCTTTTATCACTTCAGAGAATGAAGAGCAGAGAAAGAAAAAGAGGAAAACAAGGAAGGTAAACATCTGAGTTAGATGTATAAGTGGCTCTAACAGTGTAGCTCTGTACTTCTGAGTGGGGCCATGCTAGGAACTGCAGGTTCTACCATCCACAGCATGTGGCTGCCAGTGTGACACTGGACACTGGTGTCTGGCACGCAGAGGGCAAAGAGCATCGGAGGGAACAGGTGGAAGGTTTTTCTCAGCAAGCTTAGAGGCGGCACATGTCACTTCCACACATATTCTAGTCCACACATATTCTAGTTGTCAAAACTCAGGTATATGGCTACATTTAACTCAAGGAACACTAGCAGGTGTAGACTCTGTGCCCAGGAAGGAGAGAGGATGAGTTTGTGTCAGTGGCCTCCACTACAGAGAATGTGAGAGGAAAAGACAGGTAAGAAGTCCTAGGATAGCCTGTGTTTATGCAGCAGTGAGACTAAAGGCCATCTGGCTTAAGGAAGGATCTCAGACCACAGGCCAGATGAGAAAATGGAGAAATAGACTGACTAATTTTCCTACAGTGACAACATATTGGTTCTGATTTTTCTTAATCAATGCTGAGACTCCAATATTAAAATCAGATTGAACTATAAATGGTTTGCTAGATGTTTCTCAGGAATCTTAGGATTGCTAAGAATTCTAGTGATTAGAAAAATGCTTGAAGTCCTCTCCATGGTTCCTGCTGCTGGAATATCTCCTATGCTGGGGAACTCACTCTCTTGCAAGGCAGCACAAGCCATTAATTCATTAATTACTTATTGAATACATTTCCTCTGCCAGGCACTAGGAATATCATATGACAGAAACCTTGGCCCACTTGAGATTTTTATAGTTCAGAAAAAATTTCTCTGTTGTTTCTGTTGTTGTGACTGTTTGGTAAGGAAGTGCACATAACTTGCTTCCATTCATGACACAAGTTGTTCCTCTCTATTTCACAGTCATTTGGGTGAATTGCCAGCATGATACCACAGTCCTTTCTCAGGCCCCAATAAACCTCGCCCTGTTATTCCTAGAGACATACATTCCAATTCCCTTGGGGGAATTTACAAACAGCCTACACAGCATTTTCCAAACCCTCTCCCCAGAGGACTTTTGGGGTCAGTCATTTGTCAAGTTGCAAAATTGCTTCTCCCTTGCCTTTCCATTTTAGGTTTATAAATTCTACCCCTGAATCCATTTCAAAACCTATAATTGGATCTTCTAGAGCCTGAGCTTGCTGTGCATTCTCGTGTTTCTGTCTATATTCATCCAGACACAAACCCACACTAGAATTCACTTTTCATTACAAAGTTTATCTGTTAATTAGTTCAAAACCACTGTATCTGAAAAATGACCACCCAGCCTGAAAGCCACCTCCTACTTTATGTTGCCAGTTGCAAATATAATTTGCATATAGAAACTAGGGTGCTTTGAAAGGTCTAGAAGGTTAATTAAAAAAACCTCAGGATCATCTTCCAGCCACTATGCTCCTGCCACTCCCAAGCAGATTTGGTATAGAGCAGATAAGTCTCTCCACATCTCCTCACCTGAAATTCTAGGTCAGTCCACAAATAATCTTCCTAATCTTTTCTCCTGTCCCTGCTGGAAGGAATCTTTCCAAGATTAATATGTCAATTCCACAGTGTTAGGAAATGGGTATGTAAGGCTATAAAAATATGCACTTCTAGTAGGATAACTCAGAGATAAGCAGTTAGGATGAGAAAGAATTCTTGGGTGGACCAGATAATTAAAGCCCTGCTCTCATGATCTCTACTTTTCTCCTGGCTCCAGATATGTTCCTGATTTCCATAGCCAGGTGCTGCTTTGATTGGAGTATTGTCCACAGGAGATTGACTTGGTACCCAGGCTTGCTGGGAGGCCACTTAGACCCTGAATCCCTAAACCTTTTATCTCTTTGCTTTATTATCTTACCTATTGTTGGGTCTATGTGGTTCTAACCTCTCTGAACTTTGGCTAAAAATGCCAGGCTTCCAACTCAAGCCCTGCCTTACCCAGAACTTTTCTGGGGTTTCTGAGTTTTGGTATAGAGCAGATAAGTCTTCGTAGGAGCTACCCATCAGCATCATAGTCATAACGGGAAAGGATAATTAGAAATGGAAAGAAAAATGTGTCTCTGAAGCATAAGCAAGAGTCCATTATGGGTTATTCTAAGCTGATCAGATGGCTGAGAAGGAATGGCCAGTGATGAGGGGAGGCCTGGTAATAGCATAAAGACAGATAGCCCCTGTGAAACAAGGTCCAGGTGGGCTACAAGTGCAGGTACAGGGCTGGGGGCACTCCGGCAAGAGCTCTGGGGCCAGCTAGATATGGATTTAGGTAATATAATACCTGGCTACTTCTCCTTGCTGGGCTTGATTACAGCCCGTCAGTAAAACAAGGGTCATGAGTGCCTTTCACGGTGACTGTGAACATTAGAAATAATATGCACAGTGTTTTAAGCACACTGGAAAGACTGAAAGGAAGTTGGGTGTGTTATCACTATTATTAAGAGAACAGCATGAGAAGGGGTTTCTTCCTACCATGAGCACTCAAGTCATCATCACCATTTTTCATGCTGTTTTGCTTGTCCCAGAACTGGGGTGTGACCATTGGTGAGTTAGCACTGATGATACTCATCATTCTGATGATACACTAATTTTAACATTTAGGATGAAGCAGGTCTCTGAAATTGAAAAGCAGCTCCCAGAGAGAGCCTGAATGAAGAAGTCACACTGTTTTCTACATGGGGATGTTAGAAATCTGTCTTTACTCCACCTCAAAAGAGAGACGCCATTATCACCCAAAGATGACTTCTATAAGAAAGGGCTAATGAACCAACCCTTGGTAAATGGAAAGAATGAATCAGACAGGGAAAACACTGTCAAAAGGTGGGGGTGATGTGAAGGATGAGGGACAGGCCCTCCAGTCACACAGGTGACTACAGTATGTCCTGGTTAATAGTGCCTTTGTACCATGATTATTATATATAGAGTTCCTTTATATTTCAGAGCTGTCCCGAGTGCATGAGAAATGCTTCTGTCACCTGTCTATTGAATATAAACTACCTTTCCTGCTTGACTGTGATGAGAAGAGGAGCCTGTCCATGCTATATGGACTGCAGAGCCCCAAATTACCCCAGGCAGATACATATTGGGGAAGAAATTTCCAGAATTCTGCTCTCTGAGTCAGGCACTCTTCATTGGCTTTTTTTTTTTTTTATGGAATTAATCTTTTTTTTTTTTTTTTAAGATTTATTTATTTATTCATGCAGACCTGGGATACAAGCCAGAGGAGCAGGGGCATTGAGAGGCTTCACCAGAGACAGAGTGGGGCGCAGAACAGGCCGACTGATGAAGTACACTGCTGAGGGGAGCAGCAGGCGGGTCAGGAGAGGTCTGCTGAGCCAGCCATGTGGGTCACCTCCAGGGTGGGGGATCCAACTCGCACTGAAAGGGCTGTGGCTAGCTTGCAATGTTGCCTCCTAACCCATTGGCCACCAGGGAGGGCCCTTCATCTGATTTTTACTAAGCACCTCTGATGATGACTGAGGTCCCTCTGTTGGCTGGTGAGGTGAACATGGAGTCTGAGGAGAAAACAGAAGGTCCTGGGGTGAGGCAAAGAGGGCAGAAGAAGCCTGAGGGATTCACAGGATCACAGGTCAGTTGCTTGAGTCGCGCAGTCAAACGGGACAATGGGCTGAATGACTGTGCTGTCAGCTGTGGCTGTTTGTCTTTTCGGAAGGCAGAAGTACTGTTTAGAGGATGACTGTCATTAGTCAGTGGCCTGACGGCCTGAGTCAGCATTCCCTTTGACACTCTTCTGTCCTGGTTCCTGGGAAGCGTCCAAAAGGAGGCCATCAGTTTCTGTCCATTGTAGACGAGACTAACCAAGAGTTGGCATTCCTCCAAGCTACAGTTGGAGCGGGGATGTGGCGATGTGTGTCTGGATGTCAATGCGGTGTATTTCTCTGATCCAGGAAATGCACACAAAAAACCATTCTAACCCCACCCAGCTGGCCCTCGAGCTCTATTTTAAAAACTCCATGGTAGCCTGATATGAGGTCTGTCTACCCCAGCCCCTCCTTGTTTACTGGAACATTGGGTCACTGCAGTGCAGCTGGAACGCAGCTCGGGCGATGCAGTAAGACGGAGGCGGGCCCTACAAGGCGTCATGTCATTGCACTGTTTTCTCTTCCCTCCCACCGAGTTTCCTTGGAAGTTCTGAGCCAGGCTCAGTGTGCATCTTCTGAGATGCATTCCAAAATCCCAGCTGCTTGCAATTCAGCAAGTCTCACTATTGCTCCTTTTAAAATCTAGGTACCCTGAAAGGTTAGCAATGAGTAAGCACACAGAGGGGTGTCGGGGTGCTTGCTGGGTGAGCAGCTGCCTGGGGTCACACTTAGCCCAGCCATAGTTTCATCTTGTAAGGAGCAGAGCATATCTCTGTGACTTAGCATGTTGGCCTCTAGTCGGTGCCTCTTCCCCAACAGAGGAGAGTGGAGGAGGGGCGACATTGCATTCCCTTTCCTCTCTGAGCACAGATTTCCCATGATTCTCTGCGACCTTGCCCTGTGAGTGATCTCTCCCAGTTCTATGCCCTATTTCTCTCAGCCTTCGTAACCCTGTTTCTTCCCTTCAAGCTTTTCTCTCATCATGACCGCTTTGTCCCTTCCTGAGCCAGTGAAAATAATGGGGAGTAGGACAGACATGGCCACACACATCGATTATGTGAAAATCATATTTGTTTCATTAAATGTGCAAAAGATAATTGTACCTTTCTATTTTATTTTTGTTATTGAAATATATATTGATTTGGCCCTCTCTGGCGTAGCAGGTTATAGCACAGCACTAAGAGGCTCAAGCCACTTCAGCGTGAGTTCCATCTCCACCCCAGAGGTGACCCACATGGCACAGCAGACCTCTCCTGACCTGCCCTCTGCTCCCCTCAGTAGTGTACTTCATCAGTCTCTGTTCTGCTCCCCACTCTGTCTCTGATGAATCCTCTCACCGCCTCTGCAACTTTGGCCTGTACCCCAGTTCTGTATGCATAAGTAAATAAATCTTAAAACAAAAGAAAAGAAATATATATTGATTCTTTAGGGATGAGTCCTGGTCCTCAAAATATGCTCCTCTGACCACAGTAGCATTAACTGGGAGCTGTCAGAAATGTACACAGCACACCCCTGCTGAACCAGAAATTCATGAGGTAAGCCATGGGTGATCTGCATTTAAAAAGTCCTCCAGGTGATTCTGTCATGTGCTAACATTTGTGAACCCCTGGAATAAAGAAAGTTCCCTAGTGCTGGCAGATGGGGAGGTTAAGGTTTTGTCTGCTCTCCAGATGTCTGAGTCAGTGTGAGGAGGACAGTACTCCTCAAGACTGGCTCCTTCACTTGGTCTTTCAAGCCAGGCAGGTTTGAGAATGATATGAGAAGACCAGGGAACAGGAGGTGCTGGGCCTATTTGATGTCCTCAGTGAGCTGGTTACATGGGGCACCTCTGGTCAAGGTTCTGACACTTCCTGTTCTTGTGTCCAGCATCCCTGTCCCTCTAAGAACTTGAGGATACCTAATAGTGTTAAGTCATGGAGTAGATTCTATCACGCTACTTCCCATCTGCCTTTCGGCAACTAAGTCAACCAATAGTTATAGGTGGGAAATGTGTGATTTATTCCTTTCATTTTTTTTCTGGGTTGAAGCAAATAATTATTAGCATCTTCTTCATGTTGCCACTTTTTTTTTTCAGTGCTCTGAAGAGCACCCAAAATTATTAAGAAGACTGGAACCTATGAGTACAGACCTGCTTTGTTGTTTGGTAGCTTCTAGCTACAAATGGAAATAAGCAATTGAAGTATGGGTAGTCTGAACTGAAATTTAGTGCAAGTTTAAATATACACCATTTTTCAAAGAATTAACCCAGAGAAAATGTGTAAGTTACTTCATGAATTTTTAAGTTTTGATTTCATGTTGAAATTCTAATATTTTGGATATATTGAGTTGCAAAAAATATTAATATTAATTTCACCCATTTCCTTTTACTTTTTAAAATGTGACTACTAGAAAAATTTAAATTGCAAAGGAGGCTTGCATTTTTGGCCCAAATTATATTTCCTTTGGTCTGTGCTTGTCTGGTTCACCTGGGGCACTAGTCAGACACAGGATTTTGAGTAAGACTAGTGGATTTGGAGGAAGGAAATACAAAGAAGCAGGTGTAAACTAACACATGGACAGCAATGTTCTGGGAAGGAAATGAAGCCTCACTTATGATAACCTATCTGAACATGAGAGTGAGACTTTCCAGGTTTCCAGCTAGACTCTGCACTTACTTGGGAAACTTAACCTCTCTGGACTGAGTTTTCTGTTCTGTAAAATAAAGGATATTGGTTCCTAACCCAAATGGCTTTTGTTAGAATGAGTTAAGACAAAATTCATTGTGTTAATATGCTTCCCAGCTGCAAATAAGCACTCAATAAATATTAATACTCCTTAAGTAAGAAAAAGTTCTTTTACAGATGGTGCTAAATACTCACAGTCTTTATTTCTGGTTTTTATATTCAGATAGATTCCATTCTATCTGAAATGGTTCATGTCATCCTATTCTAAGTAGAGTGTGACTGTGTTACCTTTCCAGTGTGCCTTCTGATGAATATTCACATCTGGTTATGGACCCTTCCCCACAACATTCAACAGTACTTGAGGTTCTTGAAGTGAAAACTGGATCCCATAGAGCTGGATCACATAAAGGACTACTCTTGGACAAAACCTCCTGTCATTGTTGTGCTTAGAAAACCCAATAATTTGGGCCCTCCCTGGTGGCGCAAAGGGTTAAAGCATAGCACTGTGAAGCTAGCTGCAGCTGCCTCAGCATGAGTTCAATCCCAGCCAGGCGGTGCTCCACAGGCACAGCAAACCTCTTCTGTCTCACCTGCTGTTCCCCTCAGCAATGTGCTTCATCAATCTGCCTGTTCTGCTCGCCACTCTGTCTCTGTTGAATCCTCTCACTGCCCCTGCACCTCTGGCTTGTGCCCCAGTTCTGTAAGCATAGATATATAAATCTTTCAAAAAAGCTCAATATTTTATATGGCATAGGCTGGATGGAGTCTGAGTCAGAAAAGGTAGCAACCTCACTGAATGAGAAGAATGAGTCTTTCACAGGTGGACAAAATCAGGGTTGGGCTAGCTTAAGATTGCCGACAGGCCCCAAAGAGAGTTTTAGCTTTCTTTCCGTAAGATAGAACTGAGCATTTCATGAAGATTCTTTCCAAAGAAAAAGATGACCTGTCTCTGTTTTGAAAGACCTGAAGAGTATCCTTTCAGAGTAGCATCCTTCCAGGTTCCAAGCCTATGAGTGGCCAGAACAATGACACCATGGTAAAGTATGTAACACTTTAGTCATTAAAAGTAGATCCCAAGTTTCCACCCATGGGATGAACAACTGCTCTGGACAATTGCAAGAATGAAGAAACACAACTCATGCAAACTGTTTTCAACCAAGACTGTGGGTTTTAGGTATCTTTCTGAGCAATGTTCAACCTGGAGTATAAAAGAAATTGGGTGCAGAGATGACGTACTTGGTTAAGGAAGGGATTAAAGAGTCTTTGATCTCTTTCTGCGACTACTCCTTAGTTTATCATCGCCATCCTCATTATCGTCATCATCAAAACCATGCTTCCTCCATGCCAGAGACTTTGCTAAGTGCTGGTCATGGTTGATCTCATTTAATTCTTGAGACAGCTCTGAGGAAGTAGTAGCATGATGCCATTTTTACAAATAAGGAAACGGAAGGTTAGACACATCATGTGATTTGCACAAAGTTACACCCCAGTTACCAGGATTAATGGATCTTCTATGCTCAGAAAGACAAACTGAGAGTGCCTTATTACATATCACAAAAGAAATTACTAAACCAGAATAAACAACCCTAACACCCCCAAGTTCCCTTTTCATAAGAAATATTTCATAACACCGCATTTGTTATCCTGGAATGGAATTCACAGACTGAGTAACTCACCTCAATACCCAATGTTAGAAAATTAATACTTTGTCATAAAGACATAAAAGAAGCACATCTAATAGTACTATGGGTACTATTCTAAATACCGTAATATGTAGAACATGCTAGTATAATGAGATCATCAGATGCTTTCACCTATATCTAGAATCACCAGGAAACCACAACTGTACATGCTGTCTGCTCCTCACACACTGCAGGTGTTACTGACATTGCTGATGGTTACCTGACAAGGTAGTCAAGGTTAGCAAGGCCCAGTAAAGTTCTGAACAGAATAAAGTATAATTTCACCTTACTTGTATTAGATTATATTCTGGGAGAATTCAGTGTTTATTCATCAAAAGCATGCAAAAGAAACTTAGGACTTAGAAGGTGGACTTGAGTTCAGGCCACATAAGTTTCTCAATTACATCGAAGGGACATTCAAAAGTTGGGACAATTTTCCATTGGGAGGGAGTTATCATAGTATCATATGACATTATATCAACATCTAACTCATGTCTCTGCCAAGAAAGTGTGGGCAACACATTTCCTGCAATTGTTGGGCCATCAAGATCCCTTGTAAAGTTCCCAAACTCCTCAGTATATTAGATCTCAACTTAGGCTTCCTCATAAAAATTACATGAGGAACTTAAATGCAAATACTGATGTATGGACAGTCCCTGCTGTGGCTTTGTGTAATTGGTCAGGGCTACTTCCTGGAAATTAAAGTTTAAAAAAAACAAAACAAAACAAAAAACACTGCTCTGCTCATTCTGCTCAGGATCAAGACTGAGAAGCATGCCCTGGGGAGCTTCTGCCTGTGAGCTTCATCGCCTTAGCTGCGTCAGTTCACCATGTCATTGACCGGGCAGACTTGTTTGCTAGCTTTCTTCTTTTTTAAGATTTATTTATTTATGCATATAAGAGCTGGGATGTAAGCCAGAGGTGTGGTGGTGGAGTGAGAGAGAGCAGGGAGCAGAACAGGCAGATCTACTGAAATACAATGCTGAGGGGAGTGTTGGGTGAGACAAGAGAGGTCTGCTGCCATGTGGGTCAACTCCCAGGTCAGGGTTTGAACTCATGCTGCAGTGGCTGCTGATGGCTTCATAGTGCTAAGACTTAACCCCTTGTGCCACCAGAGACCCTGCTTGCTTTCTACCTCAGTGAGCTATTTCCTGTTCAGATGAAGCCCCAGGGCCTCTTTACTTTATCTGATGATAAGGTAGAACACATGATGTGTGGGCTCTAGGATCTGTAAAATTAAAACATACTTTGAAGTAATCCCAGAAATTGACTCAATGATTAATAATTACTTCTAAATACAGAACAGACAGAAAGGCATAATTTAAAAAAAATTTAAAATGAACCAACAGTGACTGACTTTAAGAAATAAATTTGTACGGTAGTATAGCTAAGAAACTGCTAAAGCCCTTACCTGTCTCTCCTGAAGCTTGACATAGATATTTAACTTTTTTTTTTAAAGATTTATTTATTTGTACATACCGAACTGGGTTACAGGCCAGAGGCTCAGGGGCGGTGAGAGGCTTCACTAGAGACAGGGTGGGGAGCAGAACAGGCAGATCGACGAAGTACACTGCTGAGGGGAGCAGCGGGCGGGTCAGGAGAGGTCTGCCAGCCATGTGGTCACCTCCAGGGCAGGTGGGAATCCAACTCATGCGGAAGTGGCTTTAGCTTCTCAGTGCTGTGCTTTAATCCGCTGCGCCACCAGGGAGGGCCCAGATATTTAACTTTTAAAAAGAGTAATAAACCTATGACAGTTACTCTCCCATTTCTCAAGGGTTGTTGCTGAACCCTTAAATCAAGAATTATAAATACATTTTGATCTCCAGTGCTCACTCTAAATGGATCAGATGTGTCTACCTGGAGAAGGAGTTGAAATCTAGTCCAAGTCAATTAAAAGTGCTATAACAGGCTGGTTAATGATATCTCCTATTCCTCCCTTAGATTCCATGATATCAGGGGAGGCATGTTTTTATAAACAACAGTTGAGCTGCTCACTGTTAGTCAATTTTTGAAAGCTGGTGGAAATGTATGTCATCACCCTTATCATCATCACCAACACCACCACTACTACCATCATCATTATTCAGTGACAGTTTTCATTTCTTGATGCAGTCTTATATCATGAACTTCTGTTTATTAACTCATTAATCCTTACAGCAACTCTACAAGGTAGGCATTTTCATCAGAGCCCTAGAACCCACAGTTCTACAAGTAACTGGTCTTCAAATCTAGGTTTGCCTGATGTTAAAGTCCCATCATACAAAAATGAGGAGCTAAATGTGACCACAGGCCAATGTCTGCACCTCTCATATTGTTTTCCTTTAGTCCATATACCCAGGATTCTTGTTAAATTCTATGAGACTCAACAAATATCAAAGGGCACTACACATTCTTATTTCTCAACTTTTCCCTTTCACTTTCTGGTATTGAATCTTGCTCAGGTATTTAAGCAGAAAACTTTATTTTATTTATTTTTTAAAAGATTTATTTATGTATATAGAACTGGGGTACAGGTCAGAGGTGCAGGGGCAGTGAGAGGACTCACCAGAGACAGAGTGGGGAGCAGAACAGGCAGATGTACTGAAATACACTGCTGAGGGGAGTAGACCATGAAATAAGAGAAGCCTGCTGGGCCATGTGGGTCAGCTCCCTGGTTGGGGATCAAACTCAGGCTGCAGTAGCACTTGGTAGCTTCATAGTGCTGAGACTACAGCCCTGAGCCACCAGAGAGGCCCCAAACAGCAAACTTTAAAAATATACTAGGGACATTCTGGCCAAAGAAATTTTCTCTGCTTTGTATTTTGTTGTTGTTGAAAATATTTTTAAAATATTTTTTAAATGTTCATTCTCCTGACACAACCCTGAACAATAACAGGAATTCAATTCATTGCCACAATCTATCACCTAGAAAGGTGTTGGCACATAACAGGCATTTAATAGAGTAAATTAATCAATGCAATTTGTCATTTTTGTCAAAGAGAAAACTTTAATTTTAATTCCTCGATTTTCCCTTTTATAATTTATCTCTTTTGTGTTGAACCTAGAACCTTTACCTAACCCAAGATCACAAAGATTTTCTCCTATGTTTTCTTCTAGCAGTTTTATTTTATTAGCTTGTAGGCCTACAGTTCACTTAGTTGACACTGTCTTTTGATTATTAAGGCTTTTCTAGACCTTTGCTTTCACAGCTGGACTTGTGCTTTTCACTGTCCATTTCTCAGTTGCATTTTGATGGAGAGAATGTCCCCCTGATCTTGGAAATCCTACTTACCTACTGACCAGGACCTAACCCAAGTCTTTTTCTATGAATTTAAGTATTTCAACAATCTCATTGCACTTTTTTAAAAGCGCAAATGCACTTAACTGGCCAGTACTCAGGAGATATGGTGGAGCACACAGAATAATAAGACCTAATTCATACCCACTAGCCTCGCGAGGAGTGAGATGCACCGACTTCTTATCATAACACCAGTGCTTTGATGTGACCAAACATTATGGGGCACAGGTCCAGCTGTGAAAGCAAAGATATCCTCACACATAGTGGAGATCTAGTAAGGTCCACTTCCTAGGTCCACTTTCTTTGTCTTAGTCATGCCCAGAATATCAGAGAGATAAAAGTATGGTATTAGTATGACCTTAGAATTGTGAACAAACAGAAAGTTTCATTGCCATTTTGGCTATGAAAATAGTCTTCTCAGGAGATGCGACCCAACAATTTGGGGGTGCATAGCATAGGCATTAGACTAGGCTAGGCCAGATTATAGTACAGAGTCAAGAAAGATCTTCTGAAGGTGGCAATTGCTTTTGCTGATTTTGAGGTCAATTTGGTATAAAATATTCGTGGATTGGGTCCAGGCAAACCTGCCAAAGCAGTGGCATGAGAGATACACAGGCAGCTGAGTGAGGCATAACCAGCCTCTTTAGCTCACTATTAATTATATGCCCCTTTGAACAGTTGTCAAACTTTAATTGTGTTTGGAGAGGAGCTGTTCCATGGCAGCATGCAGCTGCTCTGTCAGTTGGTCCAAACCGGTCTGTTCCTTGGCCCCTGACTCAGTTAAATAATATTCTGCAATTGGGAGAACACACTCTCTTTAGAGGGTAATTCAGAAATCTTCTATTGTCACCTAAGATTTCATGGGGGGAAATCACACCCTAACCTTCATCGTTTCTTGCAGGACTTCTTTCTGAGAAGTTCTGACAATTCTGTTTTCTCAGTTTTGCTAGAATTCCAGCAATCTTAGATATTGGTTTCACCCTTAAGTCAACTCCAAGGGTCTGAAACATAGGCTGTAAGAGAAAAGTGGCAAGCAATGTGGCTAGGTGGAGTAAGAGTGGAAACCCAGAGTATGAAAAGCTTTGAATGAGGACAGAGGGCCAAAGGAATGTCAAGTTGTTGACATGTGAAATGAACCACACAGATGAAGCCTTATTTATTCCTAGTTGTTGTAAGTTACAAGCTCTCCTACTGAATTACACATACATTTTCTGAGGGTACAAATACTGCCTGGTGTCCCTTTGATGTCCTCTCTGATTCTAGGCAGAAATAGGTTAGAGCATCTGAGAGTACTGAAAAGCATTGAGTTACCAAAGGACACGGTATACGTTCCTAGAAAGAGATCCCAAGCATACATAGAGTCAGATTCTGAAAATCAGGGAGTAGAGTCTGCATGTTTCCTGTTTTCTGGAGGTCTGAGATCCTTCAGTTCCTCCCATGGATTCTAGACACTGTTTCTCGCAATTGTGCATTCTCTCCACTAGGAGGCAGTACATTCCTTCACCCTCTGGGACAGGAATCCTCTATCCAGTAAAACATAACACACATGTGCACACACATACAGATATATATATTTGTGTGTGTATATGTATGTATGTATTCCATCAATATGAACAAACACCTTAAAAACTAACCTTGATTGACTGGGAAAATGTGGACTGGTGTTTTGACTAATGGCTCCAAAGCTACAGACAGAATTTTGGAACATACAACTCTCTGACGTCCAACTGTCCCTTAAGGAGCTGCCTCATATACCAATAAAAATTACTTTCTTTGAAGTATCTGAATGATAAATTGATCTGGTAAGCAGCAGTTGGCAAATTCAAAGGTTATAGAGCCCTATGTTGGGTAAAGAAGATGTCAAATGGAGTTGAGTTTTATGCAATCTTGGGTCCCTAGAGAGGTTTCACAGAAAGTCCATTCTGGGTATGCTGGCCTCTTGTGTTGTATTTTTTTCTGTTTACTTCACAGTGGTTGCACTCTAGTGGCACTTGTGCTCATGCCAGCAAACTGAAGCCTTTTAGCAATCTGGAAATGTAATTGCCCTGGCAAGAAATCAGAGCACATTTTTCTTAAGAGCCAAGTTTTCAGGATCACCTATGTCAGGGCTGATAATAAGACTCAAGGTCAGCTATTTAATTTGATCATCATTATCAATGGACTTATTCAGTGTCATTTAGGTATGTCAGGCACTTCTGGAAAAGATTTGCCAATCGGTTTAGCAGAACTTTCCAGAGCTTGTTGCATCAGAGGAGTTCAGATTACTCCTGAGTCAGAAGATGGGGCAGCCAGGGCCAAGGACAGGCTCAGCCTCATTGAGACAGACAGTTTCCACTGAAGGAAAGGCTTTAGCCTACCTCCCGCTGAAGACTCCTTAAGAGAGATTTACTCTGACAAGTGACTGATACAAAAAGCAAGATTATAAACTACAACATGTGGGGGAAGGCCGATACCCTGCAAGGTTTTAGAAGGAAATATACCTTTTCTGCTTTCAAGCGCTGCTGAAGTCCCTCTAGAGTTTTCGGAGGCAAGGCCAGCTCTGTTTTCCCAGCAATCATGGACTGAGCAGGCCCTGTGCCTGTATTGAGGACACAGATAGGATAAGAATGGAGTTCAGGTTTGGCCACTCCTGTTGCAAATAAACTTGCACTGTACTAAATACAGGCAAAGACAAGCCTTATCCATGTGACATATTCATAAAAATAAAAAGAAAGGAAATAGGACTTTGAACAAAGCAATGAACTTTAAAACAAAACAAAAACATTAACTGACTCGAGGAGTTATCACAGTAGTGACATCACATATGAATATAATGAAAGAGCTCATTAGAATATTGATAAATGCCACCCATATAAATACTTTCTAAAATTACTGTGAAACTGCAAAAGAAGGTGTTGACAGTAGATTAACGCCTCCTGCAGGGAATTTGCAATACTAATGACAGAGAAAGCCCCAGCAAGACAGTGTCCTCACTGCAGGCAAATCGTATTCATTTGTTTAATAAATATTTATTGAGCATCTAATGTGTTTGTTAGGTTCTTGGGACTCATCAGCACATAACGGGGAGAAGATCCCTGTCCTACTATTCAAGCAGAGAAAAGAAGCAATGAATAAAACTACAGTCTAAAATCTGTTTTGTCTTACTGATGCGACTACTAAAAGCCACAGGAAATCATCTGGAAGTCATGCTCACACACTAGTAGCAAGAGCATGTCAAGAGCATGTCAAGAGCATGTTAGAATGGCAACAGCTCCTTCCTCAGGGCCTGCTCCATGTGGGGACGGGGCCCCAGGCAAAGCCAAAGGTGGGAGGGAGCGGTCTGCAGAGGGTTCAAGTGTCCCCAAGTTACATGCCTGGCGAGGACGCAGCAAGGACAGGCCCGGGTGCAATGGCATCTGAAGAGGAACAAAAGATAAGAAATGTCAAAGTGGAAAGTACTGCAACCACTCCTCTCCCCTAAAGCCTGGAGAAAAGCAGGCTGTTTAGGTGATTTGCCCCTAATGTCCTGTGACCATTCTCTTCTGGCATGTTGATCACAGAGAAATGGCGGTTGGCATGGAAAAGCTCAGAGGCAGAGGTAGAAGTCAAGGCCAAGCTGAAGAGCAGAAAATGAGTCAGCAGTCGGGCTTCCAAACTCCAGAACCTGATGGTTGTTATGACTTCCGCCTTAGACACTGAGTGCTGACGTGTTTCCTGGGAATAATAATGTGTCCTCTGTGCTACAAGGCTTGTAGTTCTATGAGCTACATTTTCTGTAAGCTTTTTGGTGTTTCTATCTCCTGGTTTCTATTTGGTTATTGTTTCTGCCTCAGTAGAGAACTTTGGAAGCGGGGCATTTTAACTCAGTTTGAGGAAAGATATCATCTTCAATACATGAACTTAAAGCAGTTTAGGAGGGAAGAGGGGAGAAAGGAAGGAAGACAGGGAGGGAGGGAGGGAAATCAGAGGGGAGGAAGGAAAAGATTTAGGGAGGGAGGAGGGCAGGAGGGCTGCACCAACCAATATATATTCTGAAGAAGGCTTTGTTTAAAATCCATGAAGACTCCCTCCCTGGTGGTGCAGAGGGTTAAAGCTAAAGCTCAGCATTTCAAGCCAGCGGTCTGGGTGCCAGTTTGATCCCCAACCTGGAGCTGACCCACAGGGCTCAGCAGACCTCTCCTGACCCGCCCGCTGCTGCCCTCAGCAATGTACTTCATCCATCTGCCTGTTCTGCTCCCCACTCTGTCTCTGAAGCCTCTCACTGCCCCTGCACCTCTTGGCTTGTATCCCATTTCTATATACATAAATAATAAAAATAAATCTTTAAAACAAAATCAGTGAAGACCAGCTGGACACTGATAAGTGATTAACAACTAAAAAATTAAATATTAAAAAATAATGCCCTTGTTTGCAGGGTTTTTCTTCTCAAACTACCAACAAGATGTCACTGAAGATGGGAAGCAATGTGTCATGGCTATTAAGAGCTCAAGCAAGCTGGCCCCAGCACAGCCGCTGACAGAGGGCCACAGAATGATGGAACATTCCAGGTAGAGAGACAGGATCCTGGCAGTTCATAGATGCTTCTTGTTTATGGAGTGTCATATCAGTTCTGTAAGTGGAGTCACAGTAAATTGTTATAAATACTATATTTACTTCTACAGTATAATCGCCTAAAATCACCCCCACTGATTTAGAAACAGCTTTGGGACAGAGGGGAGAAATATTAAACAAATGTCCACATTATTTTATTTACTGATTATAGTGAAATATATCTCTCTTCACAGTCAGTTCTTAAAGATTCTTTTACTTTTGCCCTAGGACAGCTATGTAGGACCTGATAGGGAGGCACTGGCATTTGGGGGGGGGCAGGGAGCTTGCTTTTGCAGTAAATATTCAGTTATTGACTAAGAACTAGAGGAATATTAAGAATATCTGGGTTTTGCCTGCATTTCCTATTTGATTAAGCAGGTAATTTTTCCCCCCTTAATTACATTATGTAGAGAGGACTGTTCAACAGTTGCTCTTGAAAACTGGCCAGGGCATTTGACCAGACTCAGGTCTGTCCTTCATGAGAGCAAATGATTGTGCTGAGGCTTTTGCTTCCTCTAATTTCATTGTGTGTCTCAACAGAACCAAACTGTATTCGAGTCTGGAGGACATTTGCTTGTTGCTTTATGAACACACATGGAAAGGTGCTTACAGAATTCTCTCTAGGCAAGCACGTTCACTTTTAGTGTGTTTGTGTCTGGGGAGAATTTTCATTTCAAGGCTGACATGTGAACTAGCATTTCAGTGATGCCATAAACACATTTAGGGCACGGCACTCAGTAAATTGCAACTAAACACCACAGTTAGTCTGATCTTGGAAGTGAGAGGTGAAACATTTGTAAATACGAAGACATAATACAATGACTACAAAAACATAAGCTTTGTCTCTAAGAATCAACACAATTTCCCAAAGGTTAGATTTTTTTGACATTGCTAAGAGGCAGGAGCTTTTTTGTCCCCCTTGTCTCCAGTCACCATGCCAGCCACCCACTATCCTCCATGCCTGATGTCTGTCTTCCCAAAATGAGGGTATCAAAGACTTTTTGGTCACAGACAGGCAGAAGGATGAGCAAGATCAAGAAAAACAAGGATAATGTGAAGTTGAAAGTCCAACGCACCCAATAGCTTTACACCTCGGTCATCACACAGAGAAGCCAAGAAACTGAAGCAGCCCCACCCTGACCCAGGTCTGGCAGCAAAGGCACTGAATGCTCCAGTCCTGATATTAAGTATATTAAAAGCTTAAAAAAGTGCTTTAAGATAAAAGGTATAGGTCCCTCCCTGGTGGTGCAATGGGTTAAAGTGCCGAACTGTAAATCTAGCCATGGCTGCTTCAGCCTGAGTTCGGTCCCCGGCCAGGAGGTGATCCTGACCTGCCCACTGCTGTCCTCAGCAGCTTACTTCATGAATCTGCCTGTTCAGCTCTCCACTCAGTGTCTCAGGGTCCTGCACCCCTGGATTTTACCCCAGTTCTGTATGCATAAATAAATACATCTTAAAAAAAAAAGGCAGAAAAGAGCTGTATTTGGTTTCAATGATTGAGAAAGTCACCATGAGCCACAGAATGTGGATGGCATCTAGAAGCTAGAAGTTTAGATAAGTTCCATTGATATGGCACAGGGGTTCCCACATATACTTTTACTCATTCAAAAAAAAAAAAATCCTTAGAGCCTCTGGAAAAAATAAGCAACTGCTTGATTTTAGCCAGGTGAGACACATGTTGGATTTCTAACCTTCAGAAATATAAGATAATAAAATTATGTTCTTTTAAGTCACTAAGTTTAGGGTAGTTTCTTACAGTAGCGGCAGGAAACTAATGCTTTTGGATCCTCTACATTGTCCCCTTTCTCCACAACAATACTACGGTGGGTGCTGAGGTATGAGAGGATGTGCGGTGAGCCCTATCCGGCCCCAACCCCTGGCAAGGGCCACACTCCCTCCTGCTTGCTGGACAGTCGAGTCTCTCCTTCAAGATCAGTTGAGTTGCATTTTTTTCCTCAGGAGATTTCTAGATTTCCTGAGAAAGTATGCATTTCTTCCACTAAGATCTCATTTACCTTTTCATACTCCTGTCACACTTGTAGCCACCACCCCCCCCCACACACACACACCAGCATTATACATAGGCACCCACTAACTTGTAACTTCTAGAAGTGGACAGTGTTCTTTGGTCACTTTGTCCTCACTATGACATAGTATCCTTAATGGGTTAGTACATTTGTAAATTTTAGTAAAACCATCTTTGGCTGGTGGGAGAGTTTTGTTTTGCTTTATTGTTTTGGGTGTGCTTGTTTGACCCTTCGTGTTACGTGTTTAAATGGCCACAGACTTGTTCCATTCAAATAGAGCAGGGCTTCCACAATACTCTTTCATTCATTCATTAAAAAAAGATAAACAATTCTGACATTACTCTATACCAGGGACTGTGCTGAATGCCAGAGCACCGTGTACCCTGCGAAGTATCCCATGTCACCAAACACAACAGCTGTGCCACACACTCAAGGGCACCTACCTCACGCCAAGCTTTGTGCCGGTGACTCACGCCCACTGGAGCCTCTGGCCAGTCTTCCCTTTCCAGGACTCCTTCCTTTTCAGGAAGATGCAGCCTCTCAGCATTTGGGGAGCTGACTGCACGTCTGTTGTTTGTTTGCACATGGGGCATTTTTTTACGTTTAGGAACAGGCTGTTCATGTCTCTTTGGCTCCAATCTCTGTATCCTCATACCATCATTTATGACACAACTGCGAATCGATTTCATAGAATTAAAATCAATTCAGTTTTGAAATTGCACAAGAGCTTCCTCCACCCATGTTCTTTCTGTTAAAATGGAAGAGGGGTGAGTAAAAGCAAGTTATTAAAAGAATCTGGGGCTTATCCCAGTCCTTTATTTTGCCATTTCCTTATAGTTTGCTGAGAAGGGTGGAGGAGAACAGGAAAGGGGAGACTTTCTCTTTCCTGAGTGATTGTTTGGTCAATCCACAGGGACCCCTAGAATCCCACAACCCTCAGGGAAGTAGCATTCAGAGGGTCCCCCCAGGGCGGGGCTGACTGTGCCAGACTGTGATGAATCGCCCAGAATGGGTGGTAGAATTTGGTCAATACCAGGGGGTGTGGAATAGGAAGTGATAATCACAGAACATTAGACTTTGAAAATAAGATCCAAATCTGTCTTATATGCAGTGCATAACAACACAATGACTTCACTTAGTAAATACTTCATAATAAATATTAAATAAATGATTGAACATACAAACACCACATTCTAGGTTCCTTCTCCAAGAACTCTTTTATAAAAGCACTTCATTCATGTCTCCTGCTCTGCACCAGGAATTTGGGAAAAGCATGCAGGCTTTTGCTCTGGAATCATTGTCAACCACACAAGCCCTAGGCTATAGTGAGATAGAACAGAATAAGATTTTTCCAGAGACTTTTCGAATAAGTTAGAGCCCCACTGCCTTGTATGGTTGTTTTCGGGCTTTTATGCCATGTTCCCAATAGGTTGAAAGTTCTATGAGAACGAGGAAAGGCCTGACAAGGCAGTGGTTAGATGGTTGGCAGTCTACAACTCGGGGTTCCAGTCTTGAAAGTTACTTCAATTTCTCATTCCCCAAATGGGGATAATAATCTCTTTCTCTCGTAAGGTTGCTATGCAGATTAATTTATCTATAGTGCACCCATAGATAATTTAATTTAATGTATCTATAATAATTTATCTATAATGCTCAGTCCAGCTTCTGAGACACAGTAAGCTCTGACTAAACAGAGCTATATTATAACTAGCTCAAAGCCTAGCAAGCCTAGCACACAGTGCTTCAAAGACCTCTTGATTGCCTAGCTGGAAAGGAACCTAGCTTAGAGGAAACTGAACAAATCAGGATTTGGGGGTTTCCCTGGTAGTGCAAGGGGTTAAAGCACAGCATTATGAAGCTATCTGCAGCTGGAGTTCAACCCCCAGCCAGGGAGCTGATCCACACATTGCAGCACACTTCCAGCTCACCTGCTCCCCTCAGGAGTATATGTCAGTTCTGTTCTCCCTACTCTGCCTCCAGTGAATCCTCTTACCAACTCCCCCCCCCCACACACACACACCTCTGGCCTGTACCCCAGTTCTTGTGTGCATAAATAAATAAATCTTTTAAAGAAAAAACAAGTCAGGATTAGACAGTCCTTCAGCATTCCTTCTAGATCTGTGATCACAGTTCAGTTCAGTTGCCTTGGCTTGGTCATTTCTCCAAGTATGAGCCATTTAGGACTCTTCCCAGCAAGCAGAATGAGTATGTCAGCAGCAGTAAGTTTCACTCACTGAGGGGGTGGTTTTTCAGGGTGCTTATTCCTGACTATGTGCCTCGAAGGCATAAAAGTGTGTTGAGCTATCATTGCTCTCCACTGAGGACAAGGTTAGAAGAAATGAACCCAGTGGTGATTCTTACTAGCCTAGAAGAAAGTCCTAGAAGCAATTTCATCTCCTCAAGAAAGGCAGGTGCTATCCTTCCTAGAAAAAAAAAAAAGATGTTATGAACTTTATTAAAGTATAATTTACATCAAACAAAATGTACTAATTTATTGGGTAGAACTTGACGACTTTTAATAAATTACCTCTGCAATCAATTTATAACACATTCCTCTGGGCCCTCCAAAAGTTTCTTCGTGCCACTTTTTGCTCAGCCTCCCCCCATTTTGCCCCCCCAAACAATCTCTTATTTGTTTCTATAACCATCTGTTCTTTTGCACATTCTATAATTTTATGACTGGTATCGTGTTCTGCATTTGGTGCTTTTTACTCACCCGTGTTGCATATGTCCGTTGTTCATTTTTCTACTGATTGATATTTTACTGTGTGAAGATATAATAACCTCTCCTCCCTATTTACTTTGGGTTGTTTCCAGATTTTGACCATGATAAATGAAGTCCATTGATGTAAAAGTCTTTGTGTACACATTTCCCACCAGTAGCCATTAGGAGATTTCCAGTTGCCTCTCCCAAAGCTGGTATCTGTGATAGGTAGAACAACAATTTCCCAAAGTATCTATGCCCAAACTCTCCAAAGCTGTGAACATATTATCTCAGCAGATACATGACAGGAGGGACTTTGTAGATGTAATTAAGCCAAAATTTTTAGATGGGAAGATTATTCCGGATTAGCTGTAGAGCTAAAGCAAGCCTCCAGTTCCTCAAAAGATGGGAGGCAGAGACAGAGAGTGAGGGGAGGGGATGTGAGAATGAAAACAAAGGTCAGAGAGTCAGAGAGGGGGCCTTGGAATGATGACTGTCTCTAAAACCTGGAAAAGACAGAAACTAGAGTCTCCTTTAAATTCTGCAAAAGGGAAGGGCCTCTCTCATGGTATAAGGGCTAAGTCTCAGCACTATGATGCTATTTGAAGACACTGCAGCATGAGTTTGATCCTCGACCAGGGAGGTGACACTCCTGACGCAGCAGACCTCTCGTGTCTTGCCCACTGCTCCCCTCGGCAGTGTATTTCAGTTTATCTACCTGTTCTGCTCCCCACTCTATCCCTGGTGAGTCTTCTCACACCCCCACCCCCACCCCACACCGCTGGCCTAGACCCCAGCTCTTGTATGGATACATAAATAGGATACATAAATATATGTATCCATGTATATATATCTTCTCAAGGTTTCTATTGATTGATCTCCTACTGTGTTTACATGAAAACTTTCAGAGAGCCAGTGGCAGCTGCTAGGAGCCTCTAGAGCCTTCTCTAGATCAAAGCACTCATACTCTGCCCCAGCCATGCTTCTCTTTCTGTGGGGACTTCAGATCTTTGATCATTCCCTTGAAATCTAGCCCACGTACTGCCATTGAACATGACGCTAGCACAGGTCTTTCCAAAGGAGAGCACGGTGGGCTCATTTCTTCTCCAATCCAGGCACTGCTCCATCGCAAACAGAGGTTTCTGAGTATCTTCCATGCTCTGTGAGGCATTGCTCCTGTCTTCCACCATGGCTGCTGTGACATTTCAGGGGAGGTCCAAAATAGATTCAACCACCTAGGGCTTCATTTAGGGCCACAAAAGCCAGCATCTATGCTTGGAGCAGGGTAAGAGCTGTGCCAGCAGGTACCAGAGGAGTGATTGGGAAAATCCCCAGATCCTACATTTATGGACATGGTGGTTGCAGAAATTACTGACCCCAGAATCGCCAAAGATCTGAAAACACTGATCTCCTGAACCCTGAATAGTGAATCCTGGGAGCCACTTCTGTAGACCCTTATGGTTCATATCAGAGTCTCCACCCACACAGATACTGTGTTCACATTTCCCCTGGAACCATCCATCTTCACCAGCACCCTCCTCCAGGGGGCGCCACCTGTAACAGTCTGGCTTCAGCTCCCAGTTACAAACCTGGGTAGACTGGCCCAGCAGGAGGCACTGTAGAGAGAATTTACAGCTTTGAGAGGCTGCCCCAGGTGCATTCACAGTTGTATCTTTAACTTCCTGTTCCTTCCATCTCGCTTCCCTGTTGCTGACTCCTGCTTGTCCTTCTCACCTCAAGTCTCTTAACCCTAAAACAGCTCCATTTCATCATTTGTTTTTCTCCATCTATTTTAGGAGAACTCTATCTACAACATCAGTCCCCTCAGACATTATGTTCCTTCAATAATAATCAACACTCACTGCTTACCTGGTGTAGGGTCAGTGCAGTTATTGGTTTTTGTTTTTGTTTTTTTTTTACGTCCTCCCGTTATTAGCATCCATCACCGGCACCTGTGGTCTTGCACAGCACCTGTAATTATAGACACCTGGAACTAAAGAGCATAGCGCATGCGCATATGTGATTGGGGGTACCTGTAGCAAGGGCTATAAGAGCAGTTTCACTGTGAGATGGGATTGCAGGAGAGAGGAGGGGAGACAGTCAGAGAAATACTGAGCCAGAAAGCTGGTCTGTGCCCTGACTCAGCATTAAAGGCCTTATGGGTCTCTGGAAGGCTCCAACATTATCTTTCATCTGTAAGAACTGAAGATGAACCTACCCAGCCTGGGATGGTTGCAAAACACCTAGTTAAGTGCTTTACAAGCAGTATGTCATTTAAACCAGAAAGACTCTCCGAGGTAGCTAAAGTTTTTTACTCCATTTTACCAGTAAAGAAAATGAAACTCGAGTGGTTAAATATCTAATCCAAGCTCCTCAGCTGGGCGTGCTGGAACGGAGGCTGTGACTCACTATCTCTGATTGCAGAAGGGTAAAGCCTTTACCTCCAGGAAACCTCTAGTAATTAGTAACCCCCTCTCTTGGGGAATTGCAGGATTCAAGCAGGGGAGGAGGACCACCAAGTGCTTCAGGTAAAAGGGGCTATTTTAACACTTAGAGAGACAAAGGCATAGGCACCGAGTTGAAGGGTCAGTGAGAACAGTCACAGCCAGGCATGTCCCACTGTGGAGAAAGCCACGCAGCCAAGCTTGCGGGGGTGCTGTGGGACACTGCACCCCACTCCAAGCCTTTGGTGACAGACCTGGACCCTATCAGTCAGCGGGGTCTGGAGTGTGGGGAGGTGACAGGAAGAACAAATTGGAACCTGCCAGCACCTCTCTATGGGACACCACATAAAATCGTGATGCCTTGGAGTCATTGTGTTTCTTTGCTTTAGCCCTGTAAGCCTCATGCAAGTGTCTGTGTTGACAACTCTAAATCAGAACTGTACAGGGAGTGAAGTTTGGGGAAATACTTCCCAGAACCCAACCTGACATATGCAGACCTCTCCTTGCACTGCCTTCAAAAGCAGTGGGTTCAGCAGACACTGAAGAGCCCATATAAGCCCCTGTTTCTTCAGGTCCTGAATACTTGTACAATTTGATTTTTCATTGTCTTTAAGTGCCATTCAGTGACTTAGTATGTGGCTCTATTTTTCATTTGCTTTCTTCTTCCTGTGTCAGAAGATTAGTAGAGGCCTTGCTTTTGTTTACTCCCTTAGCATGAAAAAAAAAAAGGAAAACCAGTTGGTTTAAAAAAAAATTACAGACAGGCAAGGTGTAAACCTTTCAAGCGTTGGAGCATAGATGACAATTAGCACTGGATATGGATTCCATTTAAAACTTCCATTTCAAAAGGAAGTAAAGTTGGAAAAAAAAATAAAGCCTTCAATAGTTGCATGCCAAGGATTCCAGCAAAGACAAAACAACCGCAAAGCACAAGATGAGTCATCTAATTTGTTTGCCTAAGTCTGTCCTGCTAGTCAGGGCTGTGTTCTTTTGCAGGGAGAAGTCCTAGTTTCAAGCTTATTGGCAGCAAATCTCCAAGCCAGTAGCATTAGCAGCTCACCGTGAAAATCAATGTGGACAAATGTGGGTGACCACTGATTCCTGTTCATCTAATTTAGGGTAGAGTCATTTCAGCAGGCCCTAGAACACAGAAGTTCTCAGCTCTTCTGCCTGCCTCACTGTACCCAGGGTCCCGGTATCAATCCATTTTCCATGGCTCCGTTCAACTTCCATCTCATCAATTTCAGTGTCATCAGGCTAAGAAATTCACTCCATCAGGAATGCAAATTTTTCTCCAACAAGCAAATTCCCACAGATGCATAGAGGAGAGAAGCATTCCTCCACCAGCATGTGTGCCCAGGGCAAGGAAGACAGGTGCTGAGAGAGCAGTGAGCCTGGGCACTGTTCACCCACACATGTCAAGCATCTACTCTGTGGGTGCCAGTTGCTGTGGGGGACATGGAGAAGAAGATAGACAGCTCTTGGTTTTCCCTGGACAATGCTACTTCAAATAGTCTTTCATGTTGTCTTTGAAAATAACATTGCCGGGTCCTCCCTGCTGGTGCAACAGGTTAAAGTGCAGCACTATGAAGCTAGCCATCGCCACTTCAGAACAAATTGGATCCCCGGCCCCGGAGGTGACCCACATGGCGTGGCAGACCTCTCCTGTTTCACCTGCTGCTCACCTCAGCAGTGTACTTCATCCATCTGCCTGTTCTGCTCCCCACTCTGTCTCTGGTGAAGCCTCTCACTGCCCCTGCACCTCTGACCTGTACTTCAGTTCTGTATGCATAAATAAATAAATCTTTACAAAAATTTAATAAAAGAAAGTAATGGTGCCTTTGTCTAAGGAAGATCAGGGACAATAGTCTTCCTATTTTCTCATTTCACGTGCCTTCCTGCTCGCCCGACTCCAGCCCTTGTCTGACTTCAGTAGATTCACCTGGCAACATTAGACAGCAGGGCCTGTGCATCGTTGCATATTTCCCTAGAGATTTTTGTCATTGACTTGGAAAGACAAGGTCAAGGACAGCCTGCACCCTCCAGCTACATGCCTGCTGCCTGCCCCCATCATGCCACTTCCTGTCTTTTTCACAGGCTCTGAGTGAGGTCTTCTAGGCAGAAGTCTTTTGGTTGGTTTGTTCTTTAACTTAAAAATCTCCAAACAGCAGAGATGCCAATGTGGATTCATGTGGGCCAGAAGCGCTCCCAGCCTCTCACAACCAAGAATTGTGCAGAGTGACAGCCCTCACCACATGGTTCCATTTTCACCCGGATGGTTCCAAATTCCATGGTTTTGCAGCATGGGTTGCTACATGTGGGCCTTTCCAGAGGGTCTCAAAGATAGTAGATATGAATATTCAATCAACTAGATTTCCCGGATCCAATGAGCTGGATCCTCACTGGTGCCAGATCACCAACATTGCTTCCCAAACAAGCATCACCCCTTGCCCTGAGGTGGCTATGTTCAATCTTGCGCCCATCTGCAAGACTGAAGCTTCGGCCTTCTTCCACGCCCTATGTAATAGCTGGAACAGAAGCAAAGGAAGAGCCTGTCAGTCCTCTGCCTGCCTTCTCTTCTTTTCCAAGTGGAAGCAGTATGCACCACTCCCACAGAAGGCGGAAACTGTGTCCCCTGTTTGCCCCTCTAGTCTGCTTGGGGACACACATTGACCATTGTCCTCTCTGCTGGCTGCTTTCCACCCATTCGTAGACATAGTCTAATTCCTCCCATTTGTTAGAAACCTTTCTGTCAATCCCACACAATCCTCCAGTTGTGCCTTCTCTCTCCTCCTGTTCTTGGAAGCACTTACTGAAGGTGTTCTTGCTGCACACACTCTCCACTCCTTCCCATGCGGTCTAACCGATAGCAGCCTACTTCTGCCTGCACGACGCCACTGGAACAAACTGTTTTGGGGAAAGCCTGTATTGACCATGCAGAAGTACAGCTAATCTCTCCTGCATGCCACCCCACTGTCCCCTCAAACCTGCACTCAGCCAGCACTTCTGTATACTTTGGATCGATGGAGAATATGTTCTTGAATTTTCTAGTCACTCAAATAAGTCACTTTGGTTTCACAAGCAACTCACTTCCAGTGTTAACATGTCTGGTTCAACTTAAGGCAAAATCTCCCCCTCTCCAAATTCAGGGTCGCTCCCTTCAGTTGGGAAACCTGTTTGGGTCAGGTGGTCAGAGTTGGTTTCTCTCTTGACTCACTCTCCATCCCCCTCTACAAAACTCAAGTGCTGTAGGTTCTGATCCCTGGCAGACCACAGTGGGGAGAGAAGAGCAGGAAAACTCTGGACTAGTTGCACTGTGTCTCTGGCTGCAACGATTGTTGCCCTGCTGGCCTGTTCTGTGGATTCTTTGAAGTCGTTATTGAAGGGAGCTCTTGCCTACAGTGCCCTTGGATGGACAGGGGCATCCTCTGATCACCTGGGATCCCTCATCCCCGCTGTGAGGCAGTTAGGGACCCCATTTAAGAAACCCAGCAGGCTCTCCTGAGACCTGGTGACCCACACATGGTTCAGGGAAACACTCTTTTATCCTCTGACCAACTCTGGGAGCTCAGACTGTCAAACACAGTCATTTGCTTTGTTCTACCAACACACCAGGAGGCTCCACACCGCTCCCTGCCTGTAGATGCCTCTGCCTCCGGCATGAGAGGAGTCCTCTGGGGCCTTCCAGCTGCAGGGAACACACACCACAAAGCTCTCCAAATATTTCTTTGGAAGCTTCTCTCACTTTTTGAGAAAGTACTTCTGTCTCTCTCCTCGTCCCTTTTCTCTGACTTGCAGTTTACAGAAAGCAAAAGCAAAAACAAACAACAACAAAAATGATCCCCCCTCTTTCAGTCCCTTCAACCTCTTGCCTAAGGTCAGCTCAGGGTCTCATAAAACAAACTTTGCAGACATCTTCTTTAAAAACCCTGTGTAGGCAGCTAGCACCTCCCTGTGAAAAAGCAAAGTCCCATTTAACATGTTGTTGTAAACGCATCTCAGACTTAATATTGCACCTCTCAGCACATACAACCGTCTGGGTTTCCTGAAATGCCTTTCCCCCCATTTAGCTTCAAAGACAGATTTGCCTCCTTCCTGTATTTCTTCCCATTTCTCTGGGTGCTCCTCTTAATTTCCTCATTGTGCCCTGTGTGCTGCTCAGAGGCAGACACCACCACCTGTCCTGTTGCCCAAGCCTCTCGGAATGACCCTTGACCTTCTCCCTAATCCCACCCATCCTGTCCACCACCTGTTGTTGATGTGATGATCCAGCCACCCACTGCTCTCTCCCTGCAGCCCCTCATCTAGCCCAGTCTCATTTCTCCTCTGGGTTCCCCACCACCACTTCCTGCTGGCCTCCCTTCCTCCTGACGAGCCCCTCCAGCCTAATCTCTCCATGATCACTGGCATTCAGATCTTTTTTCCATGCAAAGGTGATGGCCTTGCCCCAAGAACCCTCCTGCAGCTTCCCATGACCATCAGGATAAAGCTCCAATTCAGCCTGCGTTTCACGTGGCCTCAAATGTCCTCGCCGCTCCCTGCTTCTCTGGTCTTCCCTCGTCATTTCCTAGCATTGTACCCATGCTCTGTGCTTCTTTCACTTGTAATTTATCAACTCTTGCTTCTAGGCCTTCATACCCATATCCTAAATCTTTCATTAATGCTAGTCCTCAACTTCCTCCCACCTTTGTCTCATCCTTTCCCCTTCTTCCAGGAAGTCTTCCAAGTCTTACAGCAGGTCAAGTATCCTGGGTATGTTCCTGCACACACTGCCCTCTTCCCACAGGGACAAAGTCACTTTTTTTTTTAAGATTTTATTTATTTATGCATACAGAACTGGGGTTCAGGTCAGAGGTTGTGGGGGCAGTGAGAGGCTTCACCAGAGACAGAATGGGGAGCAGAACAGGCAGATCGAGGAAGTACACTGCTGGAGGGAGTGGCAGTGGTCAGGAGAGGTCTGCCGTGACATGTGGCCATGTGGGCTGAGGATCGAACAGGCACTGAAGCGGCCGCGGCTTAAAGCGGCTTGCCGTGCTGCGCTTTAACTCACTGTGTCACCAGGGAGGGCCCTCAAATCACATTTTACTGGAAATTTTTGTTGAACTGACATCTTTGCTAGGTGAGCTGGCAGTGTACAGGGACGGCTTTCTTCTCTATTGTACCTCTGTTCCTAATCCAGGCCTTTATACATTCTAGGCGTCACTACCTGATGAGCTCAATGAATGATGTAAGATCACAGAAACTGAAAAAGGGAGGCAAAAATCATCATAATTTCTGTACTCTAGACCATTGTCATTTTTATTCTTTCAGTCCCTACTCCCTCTCCCAACATTTTGGAGTTGTAAGCAAGCTACACTACGGTTTTCTTCCTGTTTCTGGAAGTCAGCATTTGTCCCCTGTTACACATAATGCAAGCCCAGCTTGGGCTTGTTCTGTGAGCAGCACAGATCTGCCTGTCAGGAGGCAGGAAAGGCAGAAGAGGAGAAAAAGATGATGTGGATGGCTTTGTGGCATTTAGTCTCGACAGTGGCCTGCCCTCTTTCTAACCTTATAACAGCAGGCATGGACTTTGTGCTTGGCAACATAAAACAAGAGAAAAATTCAAGGGGCCGTGAAAAACATTGGCTTTTTGTCTCTTTCCTAAGGCTAAAAACCCTCTGACTGGCATAGATTGGTGCTTTCAGTACCAAGCGGGGACTCTGGAGTTAAGGGGCCTTGGAATTTAGATGTTGCTTCCCTGCTTCCTAACTTTAGGAAACCACTCGAATTCTGTAAGCATTAGTTTCCTTATCTGTAAATGAGGATATTAACAGTTTCTACCTCATACTGGTGCTATGAAATGTAAATGAAATGATGTACTTGAAATGCTAACATAGTCATAGGCACATAATACATGCTCGGTAAATGATGTTTTTGAATTTATTCAAAGCTGATGAACCTCTCCCGCTTCCTCAGGAGGCTAATGAACTATTGTTAAATGAACAAATCACTAAGGTTTGCACTATTGAGAGCTCTATAAAAAAGCTGCCACGCAAGAGCACCTGGCATGCACTGCTCTGAGGATCACCTTCTATCTGGGGCTCATGTTAACCTCTGTATGGGACACATTTCCCTTGGCTGGGGGGCACCAGCCTCTTTAACTTGCTCTGGAAAAAGACCCCCTATTTTCAACTTAGTCAGCAAATTGGATGAAAGTCCTACTGTTCCAGGGCACTCCAGTGTGGACTGGGCCGCTTGTCTGTGGGGCCTCACCCGAGTGCTTAAAATTCAATTGTACTGTAGGCACACACAAGAGGGTAAATAGTGGGTTTATTTACAAAAGGGGAAAAGAAAAGGAAACAACCCAGGGAAAAAGAAAGGGATACAAAGTAATTGGAATATCTTACCTGCTCAGCTGACTTGCAGCTCTGGTAACAAACTAACTGAAAGCCCAGAGTCAAGGGGTAGGGAGAGGGATTTCCCCTGCTAGAGAGCACCATAGCAAATGGCACCCTATTTATCCCCCAAATGTCCCAGAATTCCTGCTAGCTCCACCCTTGGGTCCTGGCAGTTCTCTCCCTGGTACTGCTGGGAGTTGTAGTTTTCAATCACTGGAGTAGGGGGTGGAGTCCAGAAAGCTGGAGTAGGGGGTGGAGTCCACAAGACTCTGCAGAGTTCCTTTAGGACTTCCTTCCCCTTAACACTACCAGGCATTTTCAGTGATGTGACAATTTCACATACTGAACATTCTTGTTTTGGTATTAGTGAGAATGCGCTTCTTAGTCACATTTGAAACACACACACACACACACACACACACACACACCACAGAGGTGCACCTGGAATGGCTCCACCCCTGTCCATGGCTGGGTCAGTTCATCGTAACATAACTATATTTTAAGAGGGAAAGAGGATGTAGGATATGGCTCTGCTTCAGCAGAGAGAAAGAAAAGGGAGCCCCTTCTTTCAGCTTGGTTCACTCTTTAAACAGATGCTTACAGCACAATGCACAGAGCTGGGCACAGCACTGCACGACTGAATGAAAGACACGAGCAGAGTCCAGAGAGATCTCACTGAGAAGCGAGGGAGCCCAGTGCCAATATGACAACTCTATTTAAAAAAAAAAAAAAGATTTATTCATTTACACAGACAGAACTGGAGTATAGGCCAGAGGTGCAGGGGCTTTGAGACGATTCACCAGAGACAAAGTGGGGAGCAGAACAGGCAGACTGATGAAGTACACTGCTGAGGGGAGCAGTGAGCAGGTCAGGAAAGGTCTGCTGCACCATGTGGGTCACCTTGGCTGGGGATCAAATTTGTATTGAAGTGGATAGTGCTGCTCTTTAACCCACTGTGCCACCAAGGAGGGCCAGGCATAGTCTATTTCCATATGATAGATGCTGTTTTCATAGCTAGTAGAAACCATATGATAAATGCTGTTTTTGTAGCTAGTATAAAGTATAAAAGCGAACCCAGTTGAGAATGCTCCTATCTCACTTCAGCAAATAGAACATGTCATTGATATTACGAAGCAACCCAATTTTCAGAAATGGCCATGTCTCAGGATTCTGAGACCAATATTCACAAGAGTTCTTAATCAATCCAGGTAATTTATTGAGAAAAAGTTCCCAGGAACCCCAAAAAGGGAATGGGGAAAACATATAAAGGAAGGGGAGGGAGTCCTCTCTGTGTACTGGTGTTTTATTTACGCATCTTGTGGATTGTCTTTTCACTTAATACCCAAGAAATACTTTTTTCATGTTATTAAATGCACTTAAGTAATGCTGCATGATTTCTTACTTTGCAAGAATTAGTTACTTACTATCTAATCTAGTTCCTCTTGTTCATCATTTAGGTTGTTTCCAGTATTTTCCTCATATCAAAACTTTGTTAAAGTAAGCTCTGTATAAGCCATGATGGCAGACTCAGAGTATATTTCCAGAAGTGATATTTCTGGGTCAAAGATGGTTTGAGGCTTTTTATATATATTGTCAAATGGTCCTCAGGAAAATCACAATTAGTTACTTTCTATCAGCAATGGCTAAGTGTGCCAGTTTCTTCAAATTATGCTGACAAGACTTAGGACAAGATGATGAATTGACTAGCTACAAATAGCACTTGTCTGTTTGAATTCGCACTTCCTTAAGGGCCAATGAGGTCAGACATTCTTAATACATTTGTTCACTCTTTCTCTTTTTGTGAACTACTTGTCCTTTGCCAAATTTAATTGGATGGCCACCTTTTCCCTATTGATGTTTAAGAACTATTTGTGTATTAGAGAAATGAAAAATTTAGTTTTCATATATTTAAAATGTTATCACTGACCTTTCACCTACTTTTAAATACAGCTTATGATTAATTTTTACAGCTTTATGAAATGTCGCATCTGAGGCATTTCATATATAAAAATTTATTATAAATGACACTTTCACATTATATTTTTGCATTGTAGGACCAAAGTATTGATGCATATCGATTTATTTTCTTTTTTATCAGTTATTAAAAATTTTTTAAATATATTCATTCCATCATCCCTCATACAATATATGGTTTCCCCATGAAATTTCCCCACCCTTTCACCTGTGCACCATCACCATGGTCCCTTGTGCTCTTCCCACCCCTGTTTTGACTCTTCTCCCTCTCCCTTCCCTATAGAATGTCTCTGATCTATAGTTGCTTGGTGATTTTGATTTTTGCTTTACTATAGTTACTTTGTTTACTTATTCCTTTTTTGTTTTCTCTGCATTCCTCCTATAAGTGACACTATTTGATATTTTTTTCTTTTTCTTTCTGCCTTATTTCTCTGAGCGTAATCCCTGCCAGCTCCATCCATGTAGATTTTTTTCCTGACTGACCCTTATCTGATGGTTTAACTGACCATATCTTTTCTTTTGTTTTGTTTCTCAATAGGTCTTCTTTGACTTATATCATCTGTAAATAATAACTCTATCATTCTTTCAATACTCCTCACCCTTGGCTCCTCACCATTGTGAAGACAACAGTGTGAAGACCTTCTCTTGTCATGTGTCTGACCTTTAAAGTGAAGGCCTAGGTCACCCGTAGCGCTGGTCTTTGGGTTTGCCCCAACCCGTGTCACTTATTAAAGATATAGTTTTTAATATTTAGGTCACAAAGAGTTGGGGGAGGAATGTTCACTAAATTGTTATCAAATTCCTGCAGCCCCACCCCAATCCAAATCTTAGACCCCCCAATGCATAATTTTATTCCTTATATTTCTCTGATATTTTTTTCACTTCTAAAATTATCACTGGCATTCACAATAATTTTTCACTCTTGTAGGTAAAGTAAAATAAACAGAAGCTAAAAATGAATCAGCTAAAGAGCCCCTAGTGGACATCAGAACCGCAGTAGGCTCCAGCTTTAGAACAATCTTCTGGACAATAATATTTAAAATCCATGACTTGAATAGTTTATCCCAGGCATAGCCAACCTCCTAGGAGTGTGTGTGAGTGAGAATTGGGGTGTAGGCTAGAGATGCGGGAGGCTAAGAGGATTCACCAGTAACAAAGCAGGGAGCAGAATAGGCAGATCTACTGAAATTCAGTGCCAAAGGGAGTAGAGGGTGAGACAGGAGAGGTCTGCTGCAACATGTGGGTCAGCTCCCTGGCCAGGGATGTAATTCAGGTGGTGATAGCACTGAGACTTAACCCTCAGGCCACCAGAGAGGCCATAGGTACATTTTATTTTCTTCTGGTATTTAAAGGTTTTTCATAAAGGCACTAGCATGCTGTCCTCTATCTTATACTTCTTTATTAAAGAAATTTTCTATAATCCCATTAGAGTTTCATTCCTACTGAGCAAAAATATTTTGAGCACCTACTTTATCAGACTAGGATAGGACTCTGGGGAAACAGGGGCTGCTATCACAGTCTTTGTTCTCCAAAATTTTGTCCAGTATGGGGAGGAAAGCACAGGGCACAGGCACAAAAGTCACAGCCTCATTGTGGGGGTGCTAAGTTCTTCAGTGAAGCTGGAAAGAGGCTATTTAGGAGGCCTGGGGTTGGAGCGCAGGATGATGCCCTGGGGTGTCTGGTAGGGGAGTCAGGGGCCATTGCCCTGGATGCCACTCTGCTGTGAGCATGCCACTGAAGACTACCTGTTTATCTGCCACTCCACAGATGTCAGAGGACAGTCACATTTTTGCCCCTGCAAATAGAACTACATAAAATCCATCCTTGGCCACGTTTTTTCCAATAAAGCTAAATCTTGGCTAGTCCTAGTTCTGGATAATACTAAGTGAAGTAAGAAGGAGAAGACAAATTCCAGATGGTGTCACTAACATGTGGAATATAGGGTAACTAAGAGTCAGATAAACACACTTAAAAACTAACCCTTGAATGCTGACTACAGAACTGAAGCCCCGAGGGGGCCGGGGTGGGGGGGAGGGGTAAGCACCGAGAGGGGTGGGAACACAATGGTCTGTGGTGGTGGAATATGGGTGGGATGGAATAGGGCTCTGAGTGCTTAAGGTGATGATACCTGCTGGGGTACCCTATTATTACCTCAATTAAAAATAAATAAAATAGGCCCTCCCTGGTGGCACAGCAGGTTAAAGCACTGCACTGAGAAGCTAAAGCCACTTCTGCATGAGTTCGATCCCGCCTGCCCGGGAGGAGATCCACATGGCGTGGCAGACCTCTCCTGACCTACCCCTGTTCCCCTCAGCAGTGTACTTGTTGATCTGCCTGTTCTGCTCCCCGCTCTGTCTCTGATGAAGGCTCTCGCCACTCATGAGCCTCTGGCCTGTACCCCAGTTCTGTATGCACAAATAAATAAATATTAAAAAAATATAAAAATAAAAATAAAATATTTTAAAAAGTCATCCTCTGCCATGCTTTTCTTTCAGTAAAGCCAAGCATTGGCTACCTCCTCACGAGTCATTGTTAAGTCCTGATTTATCAGGGGCTGTTCCATGTTCACCTGCTGCCTCCCATCTAATTGTTAACACAGCCCATTCTCCAAGGAGTCCCAGCTTGGACAACAGGTGACAAGGCAGCCTATCTCTCTTCTCCCAGCGTTAATCAAACATCAGTCTAGTGAAACTTTACAGAGGATCTGACTTGTAGAGGCAGATAAATATGATCATTACAGCAACTTCTCCATTATTTCTAATTAAATCAATTTTCTAATTTTTAAAATTAATACACATGACAAAGTTTTAAAGGCAAATAGAACTATGAATATTACTGGAAAAAAAAATCCCAGGAGTCCCCTTTCTGTGTCCTCTATACCCTGTTTTCTGCCCAACGGATAATCTTTCCTGACTCTTAGCTATTTCTTCTCTTTACCATCGTTTTTTAAAATAACATGCTACCTCTTGACTCTGCCATTTCATATCTTCTACTGAGTTCTGTGGTAGACTCAGTTGTATTCCCCTAAAATTCATGAGTCAGAGTCTCAACTCTAATGTGACAAAATTGGGAGACAGCCTTCACACAGTAATTAAGTTTAAATGAGGTCAGCGGGTGGGGCTGAATCTGATGAGATTAGGGTTTTTACAAGAAGAGGAAGACACACCAGAACTTCTCTCAGAGCACACAGAGGAAGACCACTGCCATCCTCAGCCAACAGGAGACAAATTGGCCCAGATCTGGGAATCCCCAGTTGCGAAAACTGAGGGAATAAAATGTCTTATTTAAGCTATTCAGCCTGGTGTTAGTTACGGTCACCTGACTAAGACAACTTCTCACTGTGAAGAAGAGAACTAACTAGTCCTCCAACCTCCCTTTACACACACATACACACACACACACACACCCTCATATTACACACACACGCACACACTTTCTTATACAACACTATACATACGTCTCACACACCTTACATACACATGCACATATAACAAACATTACTGTCTATCTGGAAATGTGGAATACTGTCCATGTGGAAAAAAACAAAACAAAACAAAAAATAGAGAAATGAATTGTTGAACTGTGAGATAAGGATAATCTAAGCATTGGCATCCAGACCACGGAAAGGATGAATAGGAGTGATTTGGAGGAGTTGTGCTCAGTAGTAAAGGAATCCCAGGTAACTTGGGATAATATGTTGAGGGAGTCGAAATAGGTGATCTTTACACTTTCCGACCTAACTTTCTTTCATGGGAAACTAAAGGAGATGGTGAACAGACTGTTTGTTTTGATGTTGCATCCTCTGGGCCTCTGACAGTAGCAATTTCCATTATTTATCTGGAAGCCATAACCTGGAGATTGCCCAACGTCTGAGGGAGCACAGGGGCCCACCTCCCTTCCTATCATGAGGCACATCTGTGAGAGGGGGAGTCAAGGGAGAGCCACCGGGAGCCAGCAGCTGACTCTGGAAGCCCCAGACCCTGAAACACCAAATGTTGTTTGACCGCCTTGAGCATCAATCCCACACCAGGGAGTGTCCTGGCGTCGGCAGAGATAGGCATCATTGTGTTCAAAGTTAATTCTTAGTTTAGTTTCTGGCCTCTGGAAAATGTAAGTCATTTCGACATAATCTGCCAAAAATAATAGGTGTTTTTATGGTGCCCAATACATGTTGTAACACGATATGTGCTTTTCCACATGATCTCAATCAATGTCAACTCCTCTCATCCTGAACTGGACTGTAAGTACGCAGTGAACACGTACTTCCCTGGAGGGGCTCCTTTCTTTTTCTGACCTCTTTGAAACTCACAGAAAGGAAGAAAGAAAAAGGAGTGGAAGAAGTGGTGGAGACATAAGGGAAGGGGAAGGGAGGGGAGAGAAATTAAGGAGAAAGTTTATTTCCAGCTCCCTAGACAACACAGCAAGAAAGATGGAGCCAGAAGTGGATGGTTATTTGGTGCTCAATGCTCTGGAAGGTCCAGGACACACACGTGCTCTCAGTCAGGTCTTGATTTTTTTAATTTCCCTGTGAACTATTGTCACACAGTCCATGCACCTCCCTTTCCTTTAAAATGTTTAGACAGACTCCAGTTTCTTGTCTTTGCCTTTTCTCCATTGAGCCCAAATTAGATTCGATATGACAATTCCTTGCAGCAGTATCCAAGAAGGGTGGACTTCGCTGAGGCCCTTTCGCTGTTTTGCTAAAGGGCAGTCAAGTGACCCGCACTTCTGCTGAGCCTGTCTGTGGATCAGGGCTCATGCACGCACTTTGTGCAACTGGGTCCCCTGATGCCACATCTGCTTCTTTCCCTTCTGAGGGAGAAGAGGGGTGACTTGCTTGTGGGCTCCTCTTACCAGCAAAGTATCACCTGGGTTAACCCTCCAAAGCAATCGATTTAGTGTGACCCCAAAAATTGAATCCCTGGCACATTGCAGTATTGTTCAGACAGCAGCTCAAGACCCATTAGAGGGCCCTGAAACAAATGTAATGAGTACAACCTGCATTTTAAAGATGCAAATGAGTAAAAAAGAGCTGAACAGGAAAGTAGTAAAATATTCCAGTGTTTTGCATGTAATAGGGAAAACTGTCCTTTGAGGTATATGAACTCTACTATATGAACACACACATGATGTCATGACATAGAATGTATTTCTTACCATGGGATTGCAACTGAAGTAATTTGGAAGCTACTGCAATGCAAAATTGAAATTTTATTCCATTATCTCTTGGGAAGTGACAAGTACATCATTTATTTCTGGAACTAGAAAGAAATGCTTTTCATTACCTACTGCACAAACCCAGTGTTTCTAAGAGTCTACATGTCTATCAGAAAGTCAACTTCCCTGTGCTCTTCAGGAAAATATTCAGTAATTCCACCTTTCACTTCTCCCACCTCCTTAGTGAATCCCTAAGAGAAGCAGGCACTGGAAACCATTGAGGCGACTCAGAAGATCAAAGCAGTTACCACAATGCTTTGAATGGCTTTCACGGAAAAATAATTACTGTAACATCCACCTTTATGGTTGAAAAGGGGGTAACGTTCAGATAAAAAAATATGGAGTGAATCTGCCCCTGAAAAGAGAGAAGCAGAAACTACATTCTCTATTCAGATGTCATTTTTCTTCATGCTTCAGATAATTTTCTTACTATGGTAAAATAGACACACTGTTCATTTTATAGTGCAGGGACGCAGTACATTTTCACGTGTCCTAGGCATCATCCATCTCCACAACTTACTCATCACCTCAAACAGAAATTCTGTGCCCCTTAAAGAACAACTTCCTGTTTGCTCCTCCTTCCAGTCCTTGCAAACATCATTCCTGTTTCCATCTATGTCACTTAAGTAGCATCTGTCCTTTTGAACCCCCCTTATTTCACATAGGGCATTTTCCAGGTTCATCCACAGAGGTGATATTAGCATAAGTCCATTCCTTATTTTTTTTTAAAGATTTATTTATTTGTGCATACAGAACTGGGGTACAGGCCAGAGACTCAGGGATGGCGAGAGGCTTCACCAGAGACAGAGCAGGGAACAGAACAGGCAGATCGACGAAGTACACTGCTGAGGGGAGCAGTAGGCAGATCAGGAGAGGTCTACCACACCATGTGGATCTCCTCTGGGGCAGGCGGGGTAGAACACATGCGGAAGCAGCTTAGCTTCTCAGTGCTATTCTTTAACCTGCTGCGCCACTAGGGAGGGCCCAAGTCCATTCCTTTTTAAGGATGAATAATATTCCATTGACTGTATATATTCAGATGGGATTTAAAATAAACTTTTGCTTCTCCCCTGTAAAACTCATGTTGGTTCAAGAGCAGAGGGAAGAAAGTTTGAGGCTATTATTGTCTAAAGAAGACCTGTTGGTAGTGGACCAAATCTCCCACAGACAAAACAGTCTGGGGACTGACTTTTGATCTCTCTTTTGCTGACTCTGGAAGTTTTAAAAGGTTAGAATAACATTCTTCTATTTTTTTTTTTATGTCAAACTTCAAAACCTATTGAGACGTTCCCTTTGGTCTTTACTCTCATCCAGGAATTTGTGTCTTTGCAGACCAGTTGATTCCTCTGTCTTGGGGCAGCATTTTAGCATCTATTCATAGGCCACAAAGAGAATGTGTCTATTTTGGTTCCTTTGTTTCACTCATTCAGCCTCCCCCTTCTCCTCCCATCTCTACGTTTTCCTTAATGTAACTTAACTATAATTCTAGACCATATGTCCCGCTGTGTGTTACTCCCCTCTTTTTCTCATTTATCAAGGTTCTAAATGATCTAGATGCTCAGTAAGATTGTAAACAACCAACAAAAGAAGGACTGGAATACAGCAACTATCTAAATAGTACCACAACTATCAACGGAATAAATGAATTTTTTTTTTTTTTACAAAAGAAGATAAATAGGACACCTGTTAGAATGAAAATGTTGGAAATGAGTCTGGAATAGGGCAAAGAGTCCTTATGTTTAGGTACCTCATGTTATTGTATCCAGTGATTCAATGGCAAATTCTGGTGTAGAGTTGTTTGGGTAGGTGGCATAGATGGAGTAGGAGCTCACTGATTGTGTCTGGGCTCTGAACTATAGCTGTGGTCCTGAGCCCTTTGTTGATGAGTTAATCCGGTTCTAATCATCACTCCACAATTCTAATAATAGTTAATATAAACTCTTACTGTGGGCTAAGCAATTTTCTAAATGCTTTACAAATATTCTCCCACTTACCTCTCACGACAACTTATGACAGAGGCTGTTGTGATCTCCTACCTTACAGAGAAGAACAGGCTGAGTGATTTGTACAGACTCATGCAGCTAGCAAGCGGTAGAGCTGGGATTCCATCAGGCACTGTGGATCCAGGTCATGTGCCTGCACTCTTTCTGCTAATTCTTCAAATCAGAAGCCTAAGTGGGATCAAGCTCAGTTTTGCACATGCTTCCCAAGGAAGCTGTCTGGCCAAACGTTCTGGAGTGGAATTACAGAAAGCACAGAGTAATAGTCAGAAGAAACACCGCAGGTCTTTTTCCTTGTCATCTCATCCCAGGGTGGCATCCAGTAAATATAACCTGAAAACAGCTGGTGGAGGCATAAAACCATCAATATTTCTTCTTAAAGTCTACTGATTTACTCTGACTTACTACGTGGCCAGCACCATGCTGGGTCCTGTATGTACAAAGAGATGTGACGTAATCTATAGACTTTGCTATATGTGAAAGATCCTATACAAGGTAATATAAAAGGAACATTTTAGTTCTACAGTTTGTGACCAGTGAAGGTCCCTGTGTTAACTTATGTATGGACCAGCAAGTTTCCTCCACAAGTCTCTACTCAACTTGAGGAAGAGTTTCAGTCACTGTCTATTCAGACAGTGACTATCTACCTCAATCAATTTCATTAAGAAATTACAATATTCCCTCACAAGTTATCTTCATGTCTTTGCGTTCAGGAGCGGGGCAGTCAATGGCCAGATGAGGCTCACAGTAAAATCGAGTCACTGCACACAAAAGTAAAAAGAATCCCGCTTACAAGTAATCAGTGCTGAAGTGGAAAGCAAGGTCAACAAAAACATTTCCTCTGTTTCAACACAAGAGAAATTCCCCAAGTGTTTTGGTCATGCTCATTTCTGTCCACGTTCTGGGTCATTTCACGGGCCTTTCTCTGGTACTTACTTATGTTGCTAGGACAGAATGAGAAGCACTTAACTGACTCTCCCTTAGCTCAGCATTGTGTGGGCTCTGCTGTCCTTCAAGACCTTGAAGTCACTTTCGAGGCGGTCATGTAGAAAACCTTTCGCGAAGAGTTTGAAAAGTTCTTTGTTATCAGTTGAAAAATGGTAAGGGGTGCTTATTCTAGTTCCAAATGATCTGAGGCAGATACCCCCTTGAGGTTGGGAAAGCCCTCTCCTCACACAAAAGGACATTTTCTTTTTTATTTATTTATTTATGCATACAGAACTGCAGGGGCAGTGAGAGGATTCACCAGAGACAGAACAGGGAGCAGAACAGGCAGATTAATCTGACAAAGTACACTGCTGAGGGGAGCAGCAGGCAAGACAGAAGAGGTCTGCTGTGCCATGTGGGTCACCTCTCTGGCTGGGAATCAAACTGGTACTGAAGCAGCTGCTGCTAGCTTTGTAGCGCTGTGCTTTAACCCTTTGCATCACCAGGGAGGGCCCACAAAAGGCCCTGTCTGGCCTACATCTGGCCACATGCTTGGACATCTGTTTATCCTAGGGCTTTAGTTACACTCCAGGCTAGGTGACCCTTGAGAATAGTTTTTTAGTGTGTGTTCAGCATCCTTCAAAACTTGCACAGACTGGGCTGCTTGTGCACAGTGCAGACATTGGGGTTCCACCCAAGACTTACTGACTCAGCATCTTGGAGGTGAGGCTGGGGTGAGACGTTCATTAGCATTCCCAGGGTGCCTTTCTCGCTTTCTAATCTGTCAGCCACGGAAAGGGCTGAGGGACTTCAGCCACTTCCAATTTGGGAACAATCAGCAGCAGAATATTGCTTCCAGTGGGCAAGATAGCCAGGGATGGCCAGGCAGAGGCAGCGACCAGTACACTTTGGCTATAAAAGAGTCTTAGGAAAATGCCAGAACTGGAAGTAAATAAGTAACACACACACATTGCCTAGAAGACCACTGGCTTTAATTTTTAAAGTTAATATGAAAATCAAGGTTCTTATTCCCACACCTCAGCTCCTGCCCTCCCCCGCCCCCCTTGTCTAACCTGTCCTTTGCCCAAGTGGAAAGTTTCGTCTGGGAAGAGAAGGGATGTGGAACTGCTGGGGAGCCATTGGTTGCCATGGGAACACAGCCTGCTGCAGGGTCTGAATGGCTTTCTGTTCGCTGATGTCCAATTCTTTCGGGCCTGCCCTGGGTTGGCAGGGGCCTGGGCACTGCATCCTGTGTCTCCCGTTTCCAGCATCCGGCCCAGTGGCACCCACCCCAACAGGTCTCCTGGTAGCAGGCAGGGTGTCCGGGATTGAAAGCTTCCTCCTGACCTCCCGTCCTGCCGCCACTGCCCTCCCCAGCTGGGAAATGAAGGGAAGCAGAGGGTGTTTCCCAACTCTTTGAAGAGAGAGGTCTTGTTTTCTCTTGCATTTTATTCTTTCTTCCCCTGTCATCCCACCACGACCCATTGGCCATGTGCCTGTCTCCCTGCTGGCCAGCTGTCCTTGCCATTCTCAGTTCTGAATTTCTATTGATCTCATAGGGACTCCAGAGTTGTTTTCATCCGGTGTGGCACACTGGGTAAGCTGCTGTTGCTAGTTTATGCTCTTAAATGTTGCCTCCAGCTGCTGAGTAGAAAAGCATGCTGATGGTTCAGGGAGATGCTCAAAGGTTGGAGCCTCCTTGAAAGGTGCATGAGACCTAGATTAGGCACACCTGGGCCTTGGGTGCCTGGCTCACGCAGAGTGTGGCGCGTATCTAACCACTCTCGCATACGAATTCCTCCCGCTGCCTTCTGTGCACACAGTCCTAGTTCTTCACATGAGCTATTCCTTCTGCTGAGAAAGCCCTTGCAGCCCATTTTCACTTTGGCCAACTCAGCCCTGGCTGTAACAGCCCCTGCCATACGCCTCACCTCTCTTTTTCTGTCATTTCATCCAACATGTAGACCTTCATACAATTGCTGAAATAGACTTGGCAATTTTTTGCCTCAGAGTCGTTGCACAACCAGACTTCCTATTTGGAAAGTTCTGAGCTAACTTTCCCATGGTTCATTCCTTCTTGTCTTTCAGATCTTACCTAATGTCACCTCCTCAATGTGTTCTTTCTTAGTGCTGTTAATGTACTCTCTCCTCCGCCTTTACCTCAGCACCTTCGCTTCTTTTCCTAACACATCACACTTTGTGACATTTGCTCATCTTTTGTAGCCTAACTCCTGACCAAACTGTGAGCACCATGGAGTGAGAGACCTTTATTTCCATCAACCTTGATTTTGAAATGCTGAGCACGCTGTCTATTGCCCAGGGTACTCATTCAATATTCAATATTTTTTGCCTTCCAGTTGTTACCTGGAAGTCAGTGTAAATGATCTCCCCACCTTACAGAGCCTCATCTCCCAGGTCTTCTCCCCTGTACCCCAGATCTACCTCTCCATGTGCCTGATGGTGCTTCCTGGCATCTTTCCTTAAGCAAATAGCAAGAGCAGGATTGTAACTTTCATTTTTGTATCCACAGAATCTAGAAAAGTGCCTGACACATAGAGATTGCCTGACTTGCCCAATTTTGGCCAAAGGAATGATTGAATGTTAGGTGGCTTCTCAGAAATATACAAAAAAAAAATTCAGTGTAAAGCTACTACCTGGTTCAAAAGGAGATAGAGAGAAGTTTCTGAAGAAATAGTTTGTATAATTTGGTTATTATGTTTTCTGGTTCTTTATTAAATTTAATGATCTAAGTAAGCGACAATCTGGTAAGGTCTTAAAGATACATTAAACCAAGGAGCTCCAACTATTAAAACTGATGTCACCTTCTCATTACCATACCTTACAATGTTCATTCCCAAATTTTTGACCACTTCATTGGGGGAAAGGCAAATTTCAGACACCATTTTAATACTGTTTTCTCATTGTAATGAGAAGGCTGGATAACACATCTCTAAATAATCCTTCAGCATTACAATTTCCACGATAAAATAAAAAGTCAAGTGAACTGACACTGACCTTTCAATGCTTTGGAAGTTCCCACTGACTCTGGAGCTCACAGGGATGTCTTAGGGCAGATGAGCATCCTGGCTGGGAACAAAGGCTTTGGCATCTTGGGTTTGCTGCTCTTCTGTCACTTTCTTTCCTATGTCATCAGTGGGTCATGGTGCAAAAGACTAGAGAAAGAGCAGAATGTGGGAGCTCCCAGATGGGGAAGAAAGAAAGACTCAGAACATGGTGTGGCCCCCGAGTGCAGCCAGGAGACATGCTGAGGGGCAGTGACAGGCACAGCTGCTTCAGAGAGCAAGCGTGGGTGGGGCGTGTCAGGAGGCAAAGAAAGATGTCAAGTGTGGAGAAAATGTGGTGTAAGGTTGAAATGAGTAGAGAGAAAAGAACATTAAGACCAATGAAGGGGCCCTCCCTAGTGGCACAATAGGTTAAAGTGTGGCACTGTGAAGCACTCTGCAGCCACCACTGCATGAGTTTGATCCCCAGCCTGGGAGCTGACCCACATGGCGCGGCAGACCTCTCCTGCCCGCCCGCTGCTCCCTTCGGCAGTGTGTTTCAGTTGGTCTGCCTGTTCTGCTCCCCTCTCTGTTTCTGGTGAATCCTCTCACTCCCACACTTCTGGCCTGCATCCCAGTTCTGTAAACATAAATAAATAAATATTTTTTTAAAAAGAAGATCAATGAAGGAAGAGAGTAAGGAAAACAGGCAGTCAGTAAAACATGTAGCACAACATGAGTCCTGGTACTTAGCTCAGGCTGACCACCCACTAGCTGGGTGAGCCTGGCAAATTGCTTAACATCTCTGGGCTTCTGAATCTATAAACAGGGAGCTAATAGCACCCTCCGCCTACTATGGGAGCCTTTCAGATTAAAATAAACTTATGAATGTGAACACACATGAATAGAAATTTTAAAAAATGAATGAAAGTAGAAATAATTGGGTCAAAGAG